>NW_024037070.1:5467399-5836681 GCF_015706575.1 Patiria miniata | reverse complement strand
CTGGTGCATGCAAGACCCCGAGATGCTTCCCATGAAAAAAAAAAAGGCACAAGTTATTAAAAGGTAGTATAATTACATTTATGAACAAACTAGAATGAGAAATCAGGGGGGGCGGGGGGGAATGAAAGAAAAACAAAAACAGTTGGGATGAGTTTTGGAAACACCCCTCTGTGTACATCTGATGATGCACAGCAGATAGTTCAGAGGATTGGCCAGAGTTCTTTCCGGATTCTGACCTTGGGGGCCTTGCCGCTTGCCAGGAACTGATGCCCCTGAAAAAAACTTGACGTTGTCATAGCAAAGATTCGTTATAAATCTGTCATGGCCTTCATTGGTTGAGGGGGGGGGATGCATAATGTCTGCAACATTTTTCAGAGCATGTCGGCCTTTCGCTTTGGGAAGCATCTTCATATTGTCGCTGTCCTTGTACAAGAAAAAGAAGACGTACATCACAATTCCCGCAGTACGTATTAAGCACTGCCATCAGGATTTGATGCAGCAAAACCCGCTTAGGGAGACCAGCAAAAAAAAAAGTGGCAGTAGTAAAAATAAATTCATGTTAGTGTGCTGACAAAGAGAGATGGATCTGCTTTTTGGAAATGTGGCAACGGTTAAAATACTCGTGATGGAAGACCCGGGGAGAGTTTTTCCATATTGCGAGTGATAGATGACCGTAATTGCCATGTGGTTGGGTCTAGAGCAGTCAGTTTGATAAGGACATTCCCCGGGATAACTTGGCACAGTCCTCATTCTGAATAGCAGATTTTTGTATCTAGATAAAGCCAAGATTGGGGCTTTTGGAGACTGATGTTGAATAAAAGGCTGAGGCAATCTGGCAATAGGCTTTATTCAAGAGTCGGCCATATTAAATTGAAAGCAAGGTAAAATCTTCATTTTTTTGGAACTTGGAAATTGGAATAGAAATGACATAACGTTCATTACAAATTAATACCAGTCTGCTCTGATGAATAATTTAAAATTTGTGATTAAACATACCCTAATGTTTTAAGCCACTTTTAAAAGAAAAATTAAAGTGAGGCTTGGAACGCATAATTAGTCTGGCACCATCCCATTCAACAGTTTACAATTTATAAAATACATTCAGGGGACAAGATCAAAAATGGCTTCCTTGTGAATACGGTCTATCAAGAAAACACTGAAAGTAAAAAAAAAAGAGAGAGAAAACTCAGAAATATAATTTCAGTCAAAAATATTTTTTTTCATTTTTTTTTAAGGTTACAGTTCAGATCTCTTGCAGTTCCATACAAAGTAGTTAAACAAATATTGAGTGTTTATTGAATAAAAAGCGTCATGTACATGTACATTCCAGATTTGTACGAAATGTGAGAAGTGTCTCTAGAAATCCTTGGAATTTTTTTGATAGTCTTTAAAAGTTGATAGTCTTTAAAACTCGGAGTTGCCAATAATAATGCTGTGGGGCTTTGATAAATTTGTTGAATCTGCTGTTAAGTGTTACTGCACATCATTGTTAATACAGCAGTGAAACAAGAAAGACTGCGTGGAAATGTTGCCGAGTGTAAAAAAGCATGAAATCTGATTTGATGACGGTGAATTAACAATCTTCAAAATGCACATTTCGAAGAAAAAGCCGATTTGGGGTCTCTCTGTGACCATGAGGAAGATTTCATCTTTACGCTGAGCTTAAAAATGTTTTAAAATAACACTATGCATTTGAGAATAAAAGACAAAGGGCTTTTTAAGCAGTGAACCTCTCAGCATATGTCTGTGTGAATTCAGTAAATACTACTGAAATTATATTCTTTCTCTTTAGATTTTATTTTGTTTCGTTGCGGCATTAAATATTATTGCATCAGAAGTGCAGAAAGGTGTACTTGTATCTTGCCCAAGTCATACGTAGATTGGTCGAAAAGCTAGATCAAGTACACCACAGGATCAAAGAAGTTGAAGCCAATAACTATCTGCACAACGCTTTACTACAGATTCCTTTAAATGAATATCTTCAGTCTGCCAATGATAAGGAGCTAGCTGTCTTGGCAGGTCTTGTTAGGGCCCAGAAGAACGTGACACGTCCGACGTTGACCATTTTTCACACTATCATACTCCCCTTCATCATGGTATGTGGTTCATTAGCACCTGTAGCGCGGAGGGGCCGGGGCCCCAAGAAACCCCCCAGCTCATGTTGTCGTGGGCAGCGATACGGGCTCAGCCCTAGCTTCTCCATTTCTCTAGAGCTCGTCTCCCTCTCTCTCTCTCTCTTTCTCACCCACCAGCCAGTTGACAAGACATGCAATAACGCGGTAGGCCTCGGGCAGTGTAAGAAATAGTTTGCCCAGGTTTTTTCCCATGGATGGCAGCACAACACTTGTTCCTGTCACTCTGCTGGCTGTTCCCTCTGGTTACTAATTAATATTGAATTCCGATGAACAACCAATGTACTTTTTTTTTTTTTTTTTTGGTGGTCAACCCCCCATGCTGATCATGCGTCCAGGGCGTGCTAACGCTACAGGTGTATAAAAAAAGGTGGACTGTTTTGCCTCCAAAGTTATATTATTTGTCAAACTTTAAAGGGAGCATACATGTACAACATTTGCTTTTGCTGTAATTTACATAAATTAATGGATTTGGAGGGTTTTTATTAATGTTACAGCAAATATTGATAAACTTACTTGTTTGACCTTTTGGGTTCGTAGATGCTGGAAAAACCGAGAAAAAAGAATCTTTTTTTTTTGTAGTCTGGTTCCCTGACCTACTTAAGTGGAAACGGAGCAATTTTTAAACGTCAGGGAATTGTAAGGTCAGGGAATCTGTCTAACTGACTTGTACCCGTTCACAGGTGTGTAATTGATTGCAAAGAAAATGCGGACTAACTTAAATATGATAATTTGGGAGCACTATTTGAAAAAAAGCCAGTTTTTTCTAACGATGGTTGGTCGACCAGTGTTGGAAATATTTACAAAAATAGCACTTTTCTTGAGAACGACAGCACACCAGGTGCCATGAGTTTACAGGATGCTTTAGACTGTCATTCACTAACAGTCCAGTAAGGTATTCCGTGATAATTTGGTCGTTTTATTTTTTGACGTTTGCAAATGTTGCATATTCCCTTTAAGTGACCATGAAGAAACATATGGTTTGCATGATATTTCGGAAGAACACAGAGAATTTTATAACTTTGTTTTTATATGATGCAACAGGATGTTTGGGTAGGCCTGATGATGCATCTTGAATTTGTGCGCATCCGTCACTTGCACTTTTAGGAATAGGAGTTCAGGATAAAAAATGGAATGCAAGTTGCTTTCATTTCTCGCTACATAAGAACAATATTATGACAAAAAATACTCACCATGCAAATTTCTTACCGAAGATACCCTATGTGTCAACACAAGGCGTTTCATACCATGTAAGAAAATGGACTGCAATGTGAATTGTCAACGGTCCCCAATCCTTAAGTTGACTTTCGTTTGTCCAGATGATGTGTAATTTAGCAACTCCAGAGAATGAAGCCCGGCAAATGAGGTTTTTTTTTTCTCCCCAGCAGAACATTAGACTTTCAAAGTCTGCTCTATCTAACCTTGAAACAATTCTTTTCCCTCTTCTTTTTTTTGCCTCAGCCAAATCCTTTTGGCGCAGAGAAGTTTTCCAGAAAGTGAGCAAATTAAAAAAAAAAAACAGAGAGCGCTTTAGCCAGGCAAGACAAAACAGCCGGATCATCCCACCACCGTCTGCACTGAGAACCAGCCAGGCGACACAAATTCCCCTTCATTGAATATGTTCAACCAGAGATGAAATTTGGATTACAAAGACAATTGATGGGCATTAGCAGGTCTCCATGATCCCCGCCAAAGAACCATTATCTCACAACCCACTGATTCCCTCTCCCCCCCCCCCCCCCTCTCCAGAATCCCCAAAACAAAAACAGGTAGAGAACAAAAAATACCTGGCCGGCTTAAATACCGGAGTATCAAAGCTGAATAGGCAACCTTAAACAATTGATAAGCCGGCTTAAAGTTTGGGGGACTGTTGGTTGGACCTTAAACAAAAGCTTCTGATCTATACAGTGGCGATGAGGGGGTACCTGGTAGAGAGACCATTAAACAAAATTGGACAGATAACAATAGAGGGGATGACTAAGAAACTATGAGGATTATGTAACTGTATTGGGATTTTTTGATTTGCATATGAAGAGCGTGTGCAATTCCAATAGGATTCTTCTCAAGCAACCAGCCCCCTCTTTTAAACTGTGTGTGTTGATTGGGGCTTAAGAAAAATCAGGTGTGTGTAATAGTGGAACACAGGTTGTCAGGACATGATTGTTGGCTGTGTGAAGTTGTACTATAAGGTAGCGCCCCATCTTCCTTGCTCTATGAATACCAACTACAATTGTCTGGAGTTATTTCAAAAGTAAGTTTGTGATGTAACCAGATGAAGAAATGAAAGGTTTGTTTGCTTTTCATTGGAGTTTTGTTAACTACAAGTTGCACATTTCTCCAGTTTCTGGGCCTGTTGTCGGTCCATGTCTTGTTCAAATGTGGGATCAGTGTGGCATGTTCATCAGCCCTACTCATTCCAGTCTGTTCACAGAGCTACATGTTGGACCCAGCTCGACGGTCTGATCACATCTGGATGAGGGGCCGCATTATTTCCTGCCACAGATTTCTTGGTGTCACTTCGGTCTTGGCATCCTGCCAGTATGTACGGGTCATACAAGTTTTCCCGTAGCTTTCAAAGGAGCCTAGTGAACTGTACCATTCAGTGGTCCAATTATCTTCCCGTACTAATTTCCATCTCAAATTCAACGTTGGTATGTGTATTCGCATGGTCTGTAAGAATCTGGTTGTATGACCACATTTTCTCGGAAGAACGAATCGAGATTCCCGTGAAGTACGGTGTGTCACCTTGAAGGCAATCAACTTTGATCCCTGATTCTCATTAAAAAGTGCTAAGTTTTGCAATCTACACTCGGGTTTTCTACACTCAGCTACATGTACCTATACAATCAGATGCATGTTGTTGGCAAAATGCCAATATCGTACATGTTTCTGCATGTTTACTGTTCCAGCCAATTCATTTAATTGTAATGAACTTGAGAAACTTTGCCAGAACGTTACGCAAAGTGCATACACCAAGAATTTAAGAATTATTCACAAATACCTGAAACAGTTTGCCCATTCCTATTGGTTGAGAGCCTGTCACGTGAGTGGTTTTAAACCGCCAGTAAAACACTGCTGCATTCTGTGCCACATCATGCAGTGCGCGCCGAACATGCGCCTGCACTTTTTATATAAGAAGGTTTTTAGCACTGCTTGCGCCAGACACATACCATAGACTTAACAAGAGGGGTGTCCACAAAACATGAAGTTAAATTGTTGAACAAAATCATTGACATTGTGTGAATTTTTGACTTGTTTTGACTTTTTGACCAAAAGGTAAATTTATGAATCGGAATAAATATGTGCTTGGCCATTATTAAACAAGTACGTTTAAAACCAACTAGGGGCCTGGTTGCAGACAATGTCCATCACCATTGGATCAGGCCACTTTCAGCCACCAAAAGACCCCAAGCTGGTTTTAAATGTACTTGTTTAAAACCAACCAAGCACATATATTCATTCCCTTAATTAATTGATATATGACTTGTGCTTGAGCAGGGGAGTGCCTCAGTAATAATGCAGAGAACAGTCAAAGTAACAGCCAACTCGGAATCGTTTACTGTACAGTGGGCGTGTCCAGTGGTTTGAAGAGGGCGGGTGTGACCATCTTGACAGTCTGGCCCTTGCAAATCCGCTGTGATGATGACACAAAAGCCCATGTAAATGGGTTTTGCCTTCATGTGCATGTTTAGGTCAGGTTACAATAACAAGTGGGTCACTACTACTGGCCACTAATCTGGTTGCTAATTGATTCACTTTAATTGATTCACTTTAATTGATTGATCTGGTGTTTGTCTCTCAACAGAGGAAGGACACAACCCCACCCCAATAAATCCTTTTATTTTAAGAGGGTAGAAAACAGTGACCGATTGTAGTAAAGCAGTTTTGACTTTTTCAGAGTTTGGTTGATATTCGGTAGTTTTGAGCATGGGCCACAGTGTTGTATTGATCTCAATTTTGTCGGTTTATATTTAATTCACACACGTAGTAAGTAGTCACTAACATGCACACCTCTTGAATAGGATTCAACCTGTCAGTTATTGTTCAGCCTTCATCAGGAATTGCTCAATGACCTTTAACCCTACAGGGGTCCTTGTGTATATATGTAATTAAATCAACATCTAATTACCAGTAATGTACTTATTAATTTTTTTTTTTTAATTACAGTTGAGTCTGTTGCCTTTGTGTAATTGGCCTTGCGCTGAGTCCTGGGAACTAAAGATTGAAGGTAAGTAAAAGACATTTTAGTCAGAAGGCCTGAGTATTTTGTAATGGACAGAGTTGTATCAAACTTTTACGTACGGTTGAGGAGGTGTTGTTGACTCGACAGAAAAATTGAATTCTGTGATTTTAGATTTCTAGTTTATCCTGTAATTTTTAGGCGAAATTTGCGGAAAACTATTCTAGTTTTGTCATGGTCATGCACCTTTGACTTGGTAAATTAACCCTCCTATTTAAAAAGTCACAGTCGAAAATTCAATCCTCTTCCCCTGCCATGCCTTTTATACAGGCTAGTCAACAACAGTCAGATCATATGTTAATCAAGCACTGTGACTAGTCAAATTTAGTCAACAGACAAAAGCAGGCAAGTTGTGGGCACAGCTGGCTTATCAATCACCTACAGTCAAAGCATAGCTGTATCGAGTTACTTGAACAGTCACAGCCAGTCAATCCTGCTTTATGTAGGCTGGGAACTCTTAACTGTTGAAAACAGTTACTTGATTGATTTTGACTGAAATGACAACTTGGCACAGAATGAATGTTTGCATAGGAGTGTTAAGCAGGTATTAGTGGAGCTTCCATAGTGAACATCAAGTAAAAACAAAAAACAGTCAAAACAAATTCAGGAAACACAAGTTTTCAGGAAATTTAGCACGCATTGATGTGAGGCTCACAATTAAGAGGAAGTCCAACATTTGAGCCATACTTCTGGGGCGATGTATAATAGATAACAGAATAATAGATGTCCTATTTTTTGACATAAACAGTGGAAACTGACTGGTTTCTTTTCCCCAAAACATGATACCCTTACAATCCGCTACAAAACTGTTCACAGACTGGTAGCCTGTCTAATTCACAGTGAGCTTTCCCCAACCAAATGTATGTTGTGTGCACAATGGATGATCATCAGGTTTATTGCATTAACAGTATCGCCCAGTACCGGCACTGTTTCCCCTTGTTGATGATTGCCAGCCGCCCTGTGTTTCTCCATTACATTTTTTTCCCCCCTTCTAATTGTGTATTGTTGCCGGTACATGTGCATTTACGTGCGGTTTGCACACCACTCCTCCATTATCTGTTTGCCGAAGAAGACAAAAAAAAAATATGATTGGCAGTGTCCTAGTGTTTGTCCACTGTGGATTCGCCTTCCGGGCTCAGACTATGCAGTGATCCAACTAAAGCTCGCCCAACATTAGCTGTGTACACTGCTGGAAAGCAAAAAAACCGAGGCGGTACATTATCAACCAGAGATCAAATAAGCAATATCACACCTGCTGTGATGTATTGGCTGATGCACTCCGACATTATTCCAATGCAAAGTGGAATAGCGCCCTCTGTGGTTGATTGGAAACAGTCAAATTGTTTATAATCTTGCCCGCGGAGTCGCGTTGAATAGAAAAATATGGTTCTTTCAGACGACCGCGATTTTTGTTGCATTTGTCTGATTCAATCAATAAAAATTATGCATTTCTGAGTTGGGACAGTCTACATAAATTTGTGTAGACACATGTGGTAAAGTGATATTGACCTGAATTGTTGCCGGATGTGTTCGAAACATCGTCCCATGTACGGTTGCCGGTGTGTGCAGAGAAAGGAAGACCTTTTTTTTTATTATGGTAGTGAGCTTTCCTGTGCCCTAAAACAGCGGACATTCGGTAATGAATGACTGTTTAATGCTGCCGTAAATGAACCTGAACTTCCGAGCTTCCTGACTGACATCAAGTGTAACTTGGAGGAAATTGATCAGATGCATGTGTACGTGCCTGTTACGTGCCTGAACAAAGTCAACTGGGCTTCTTGTCCCCATTGTAAATGGTAGTTGGTTTTTATTTTTCAATGCTTAGATCGTAGTCACCTACAATGTAAAATATGTGACGATCGATGACTAGCTCAGTTACGAAAGGGCCTAAAATGTCTTCAGTAATCATCAAAATAACAGAAAGAATTTTGCTTCTCTAAGAATATTTAGTGAGAAGAGTTTGTTGTTTTTTTGGTTTGTTTTTTTGGAAATTTTCTGTTTTATGATACAGAGAGAAACTGTTTGTACTAAGCAGGTACTGGGGTTTTTTTTTTTTGCAATCGGAGCAAATAATTGGTACAAAGTTATACAGTCCAAATCACCGACGTCATTCACTTCGGTTCCCTGTATCGCACACACGTCAGATTACCAGTTACACCGACTGTCGAAAGGTCCTCATGTCTCATCACTTAGAGTCATCTGAAGATCTCTGGAAAGAAATAGAAAGCGAACAAAAAAAAAAAAAAACATACATATTCCTCTTAATAAATTGACGAGAGGAACGGCCATTAAATTAAAGAAAACAGAGCAGCGTAACTGGCCGTTATTAACCATCCCCTGCGTTTCCCCCCAAAAAGCTACACTTTGAAGCAGACCTAATGACTGTAGGCTGTTGGCTTTTGTTGATTAATGAGATAAATCTAGGCCATGGGAATGCTGGGCTGTTTGTCTTCATCCCACATCAATTTTTTTTTCTTTTCGGGCTCCGCTCAATCTAACCCAATTTCCTCGGAGCTCGGGGTGAGGGGTCAGGCTAGCGTGGCTCCTATCACATTGCTCTATTAATTACCGTGATGAAAAGTTGAAGTTGTTGGCGAGTCAAAGGAGGGATGAAAAAAAATAATAGAAGTGGGGAGAATCAGAGACTTGAGAGTAGGGGGTAAAAAAAAAAAAGGGATGAGGCTGGCTAAACTGGCATTTATCGAATTAAGACTGGACATGATTCCGACTGATTATATTTGTGGTTGCAGGTTAGCCTCTTCTGATTGGCTGTAGTGTATCCGAGGATTGTTGACAATGAATGGCTGATTGAATTTCTTTTAAGAAATGTTCTGGCTCACTGTGTTTTCTTGAAGGACATATCATAAACATGAAATTTCACGTCCGTGCGGGGAATAGTTTGCAACTTCATCTCGGCTGCGAACGAATATTTCCAATTAAATTGCAAAAAAAAAAAAAAATCCAACAATTTCATTACTATGTACATGTACAGTATATGTAGGAGGAAGTGTTAGGTCAAGTTTTTCTGGAGCGGCTGTGATCTGTGTTGTCGGTAGGTGTGCCTTCCTTGGGTCTATCACAGCAAATCCCATGTGTCAAACCACGCTTCGTTGTTTTTGAAAAGAAACGCTGGTAGCTTTCACAATCTACAAATCGCACACTTTTTGGACCGCCCGAATCGTAGAGTTCAAATCCGTCGTGTTTGAAAAACAACAGAAACTCTGTCACTTGGGGGGGAAAAACCTGTTGGCAGGTAAATGTCACGTTGAGACTTGGAGTGGGAAAATGAATTTCTAAAAATGGTGATTACTCACCTGACTCTGCCTCCTCAAAAGTCTTCATTACCATGGCAATGCAAAGCGAGCATGAGGTTTTGATTTATGATAATCACGGCACGCCCTTCATGTATTTCCTGGCCTGATTTGGCCAATTAATCTTTGTACCTCGTCGTTTAAAACTGTTCGGAAACGTGAGTTGTTTTTTTCTTTTCTTCTGACTGTTATATGTCTTAGATGTCTGAGTCGGCTGTATGTTGAATTGTTAATGTTAATACATGTATTGGGTTTTACCCTTCAACAATTCATATTAGCAATGTGCTGCCTAAAAAACTTGTGACAACAAAAATCATAAGCTTTTCGGGTTGGACTTGAACCCACAACCTCCTGCTTGCTAGGCCACACTAACCCTAACCTTTCCTTCCCATTATTAAAATGCACATATCCCATAACTATGTAAAAAAAAGTACATGTTAAAGTTATCTATATATATAAGAGAGAGTTTAACTCGGCCTCCGAGACGATGTTTGCTCATGAAAGGATCCGAGACATCGGGCTCCCGCGGCGCCAAAATCGCTCCACGTCCGTGGAAAAATGCGGAGGGTGTCTTCCGCCGGGTCGGACACGCCGGGTCGTCCTGATTTTCCCGTACGGACCGGCGATCCTTTTCGACTATTTTTCGTGACTGCATTTTGCGCAGGAATTTGCCGTCGTGTGCGCTTTCACGTTGACTGCCTGGCCGCCCCCTGTGCTGGCTTTTCTGCGTGTCTAGACTGTGCGAGGTCAGCGGCTTCGACGTAGGGGTTCCGTTTACGTGTTCTACTCGGCCGTTCTGCAAAAGCGTTCACCAAATTGTGTATGGGGTGACCTTGGTAAAATATGTTTTCTCCATGGTGCGTGGCCACCAAGTGCCCCTACTCTTTCATGTGCTTCGCTTGCCGCCCCTGCGCCGAGTGCAACGAATACTCAGAAGGACTACACATTAAGTATGCCTTGCGCGGTCTGACCAATCGAAAGTCTACACTGCGTAGTATTTCCGGGCTATGCAAAACTGTCGATGGCAACGCGTACTGCAGCCTGCTCCACACCCTGCAAACGAGGTTGGGTCTACGGTGCTCGCTATTTGAAGCGAAAGCATGTGACGTCGCGTGACGTGTAGAGTGCTGTTGCTTCCATAATGTGTTTACAGCTCCATGCTTCCACCACCAAGGCTGAGCGTTGTGAGTTCGCTGCCCGCCACGTATAATTCAGTGTCACGTTATAATTTCGGGGGCCTGTTTGGGGTCACGTCACGTTATAATTTCGGGGGCCTGTTTGGGGTCAACGAAGGATCGATGCATTGCTTCAAATATCGCGATCTTAAACGAAGTCACAAAAAAATCGACGAAAAAGTGTCCCACCCGGCGGAAGACACCCACATTTTCCACGGACGTGAAGCCGCGGTCTCGGATCCTTTCAGGAGCAAACATTTCTCGGAGGCCGAGTAAAACTTGCTCTTATATAGATGGTTGAACCAACTTGAATAAAAGTTGAATCGACTTTTTCCTCGCAGACGGTCACGCAAATCGTAAGAAGTTCAAGTTTACGTTTGTTGAAGAGTTCAATACTGAAACTTAATTATGACCTTCCTCCGTGATTCAGACCGTTTGTAATTTTATGGTAACACTCAACATTTTCATTTTAAATGACACCTTCACGTTTTATTGCATTATGATTTATTGTCAAAACTGTACAACCAGCCTCCGCCTGTGTACTACAGTATCCTTTTCACTACGTTTTCCAAATGCGACTGCCTCACAAAAAGCCAATTGAACAGACCAACGGCAACATTTACAGACAGTTGCCACGGTACATAATTATCATGTGCGTAAATCGACGGGAGACAGGGGGAACCCAGCCCCCCCCCCCCCCCCCGACACACACACACACACACACACACACATTTTGAGGCAGGGGACATTGTTGGGTCCCCCCCCCCCCCACTTTTTCTTCCCCGAATAAAAATATTGTAGCCTACAATAATGATTCTATTGCTCAGAATACGGCTGATTCAATTACTCCAAACTCAAAACTTTCAAAGATGATCTTTTGCTCCAATTGGTTTCAGTGGTCAGAAATTGCCTCAGATCACACCACAGAAACAAGTTGCTTTTCTATAACTGCATGTCTCCCCAACTATATCCCCCATTAACATTTAACTCCCCACATTTGCATCCCCAACACTGCGCCCTACCCGATCTATGATCGGGTAAATCAGCTTGTTCAATATATAGGTGATTAATTAATATAAATATTTACAAGTTTATAATTGATCTTGGTAATGTCTTTCATGTACATTTCCTCTTTAGTTAGTAATTGCTGCAATGCGGGCATCCTAAAATGGTTGTGGTTATTGGAATGGGTTTCTGGATGAGTAAACCGCAGAAAAACTGATCTTGTGCCTTTTGATTCCCTCTCGGTATCAAACCCTAACCACACTGTCTTGCCGCACCCTATGCTGCCCTTGAATGACTTGAAACTGACTTAAGCCCTGTCCGCACTGGACTTTTTTTGGTCAAACTAACCGAGACTATGGTAACTTTTCCCATTTTAAGTCCAGTGCGGACAGCCTAGGACGTTTTCCTCTCGGTTACTTTTCCTGAGTCCAGCGGTTACTTTTACTGGCCAACTGCTGCCCAGGAAAACTTCCCACGCGCCCAGGAAAACTGACCAGGTCACTTTTCCCGAGACGATAAGTCCAGTGCGGACAGTGCGAGTCAGTAAAAGCGGCTCAGGAAAGCGTACATCCGGCCCGAGCGCCATGTTATGCATACAGAGACCGCACGAACCTGCACGTGCAGTGGCCGAACATTTTGTAGAAACACGCTGCGGTGTATCATCAAGTCCGAGCGGTAAAATCTCGTTGAAATATATATTTAAACGGACAAATACATACACAGAGAAGAGAGATCACTTTCTGAGAATTAATTTGCGGAAATTCTCTTTCTCCACCGATGTATGTTATTTTCTATAATCCAAATTCGTCCTGATACGCTAGTTTAGTCATGCACGCAACATCATGGTCCGGTACCGTACGTAGGCCGTAGTCACTGGTTCCTGGCCCACATCATAGCTTCGATTCTGTAAGCATGCGATGGGAACCAACGAATACTGATGGCACTGCTGCCGCACGGAACATCGTACAGCGGCATGGCTTCGACGACGTGCATCACAAATGCGTCAGAATTATAGGCCTTTTCGTCAAGATTTAGCGTGTCAAGATGAAATAATATCGTGTAAATGATTATGTTGTGCATGCAAATGGCGTGTGTAATATTACTGTGCGTATCGGCGGCTGAAAAAGTGATCGGCAATTTGTTTTCTGTGTACGGTGAGATATTATACTGACACTGTGACAGCTCGGTTACTTCTACCACGCGGTCTGGGTAAATTTTCCCGTGTCGAAAGTCCAAGTGCGGACAGCGGTCACATTTGACCATTTCTCACTTTACCATCGTCTCGGTAAAACCTTCAAAAAAAAAGTCCAGTGCGGACACGGCTTTACATGTAATTTTTTGCAGAAGTGCTGTCCGATGATTAAGGCAATTTAGGCTAATAATCGGGGTTGGATGGCGCAAACAATGTCTGGGGATCTAGTCAGACCACAGACAGACAGCGTCTCCCACCTGTCCTAGTTAGTCAGCTTAAGCTAGCTCAGCAGCTATTCTTCTGTGGATGTCACCCTCAACTCCCCGACCCCTTCCCTTCACAGTCATCATCACTAGACAGTTGTAGAGCTGATTGTTGCACTGAGTGATGGTTTGGAGCAGAGTCGAGGAGGGGGAAGGGGTAGCAAACTATGCCAGGGTTGGTGACATCCGGACATCTCGGAGATCACCCCTTGCATATGACACATTGTGGATGATTTTGCATATTTTTGGGGGGCGCTGGCTCTTGCTTGGCTGATTAGTAATTGACTCATCATTATCACCAGGTCCCTGGGAAGGTCTACTTAAAAACTCTATTGTTGGAGGGAATAGGATTATAAAAGACTCAAAAGAAGGGTGCCGTAATAGCTTTGCCGTTGCTACATGTAGCTGCTGCATCAGGCATCTAATGATCTGTCTTGAAATATGTTCTTTCGATGTGTCCTAGTATGACACCATTACTCCACTCCATGACACCATTACTCCACTCCCCACCCATTCCAGGAACCCCCATGCCCACCTACACCCCACCCACCCCACCACACCCTTATCCACACCCCACCCCACCCTTATCCACACCCCACCCTACTCTTGCCCCCGCTGCTAACCCACCCCATCCATACCCCACAACCAACACCCCTCCCTAGGCCCAAGACCACCCCACACCAATTTCACGACCACCACCCAACCCCACGACCACCCCCACCCAACGACCATCCCCACCCTCGCCCCACCCCACCTACCCCTTATGAAAAGAGGGGTCATTCTACTGGCTCCATGCTTATTACCACTTTTAGAGCTCCAGTTGGGGGGTGGGGGGGGGGGGGACACAATGCATACGCGTACTTGTTTGTGCGTGCACAACTTATTTTATTCTAAATGTGTACAAAGCCATATACATTATTCTCATGAGCGGCAGGCATCATCAGAAATGCGTTCGATTGGTACGGTACTGCAAGTGGTTCCCCCAACTCTCCTTTCCTTACCGTTGAGGGGATACTTGATCCCGGAGCCCATAGAATAGGGGTGTTGGATTAAATTGTGTTATAGACTGAGCTAGAACATGATACAGGAACTGTGATTGTATCTTTCCAATTGCTGCAAAAAGTTGAACCAATGAAGAAATAGAAATTCTTCAATAATCAAACACCCCCCCCCCCCCAGGAATTTGTTTTTCTTCAAAATTTCAAAATTGGTTATCATTTTTATACCAAAAATTAAGCCATTTTAAGAAGCCAGGCCATACACATGTGCATGTAAGTCTACATAATAATGTTCATGACCGAATTTGACTGGGCATACTCTGCACAAACAGATAAGGAATACGTGTGGTAAGTAATATCTTAGCCATGGCAATATGCCAGTCAAATATAGTCTTTAATTATGATGTTGCTTTGTGCGCCTGTCATTGTGAAGGGTGTGCGGCTTCCTGTAAATTTGCGCCGCTAATTCACTAATGAACAAATGGCTGTTTCATTTTTGAGAGAAATGCTTTTTTTTCCCCCGAGTATGATAATTATCTGTCGTACAGTGGTTTCTTTATGTGAGATCACAAGTGCACAGAACACAACAAAGGGGTAAATTATTGTTCTTATATTTATGTCGCCCATGTGGTTATAACTTGAAGGTGTTTTTTTTTTTTGCCTGATTTTATTTTTAATTAATTGGGGTTTTTTTAGGGGGGGGGTGTTTTCCATTTCTACCTACATTTGGAGTTAAATAAGTACTCACTAATTAAAATGAAATGAGAATGTCTTATATTTTATAACAGCATTCGCAAGCAATTGAAAAAGCTTTTTGTGAATTGCAAATGTTTGCTACACGTTTTCGTTTCTGTGAACAGTCGTGGAAATTTCATTGTAAACTTGTGGATAAAATGACTCCCATTTTTTTTTTTATTAATGACAGTTATTTCATTTTGCAACCATATGCCTTGGGGTATACCGACACTAACCCGTTTAACCCATTACCTGGATAACAGTCAATGCAAAAAAAAAAAAAAAAAATAGCAGCCGAATGCAGACTACATTTAAGATCTCAACCAAAACACAGTTGCGAGAGTGGGGCAGTCGTGTTTGCAGAACGCCGTGCATTAGCATGTAATGGTAATGGCGCATGAACCTATGCCGTGCCTACATGGCCGCAATCTTACCGGCCTAGCTTCTTCAACGCTTCCTCCCTCCGTCCCTTCCCCTCCCGTCCCCTTCCCTCGCTTGGCATTTCATGCAAGTTTGGTTACTGCTACCCACTCTACCTTGACAAATCAGAACATTGATGTTTAATAGCAGTGGCAGGTATTAATTTTCCGTCCAAGAAATACAAAGAATATCTGACCTACTTTTTTTTTTTCCCCATTTTAATTTTTTGCATTCTCCCCTATACGCAGATGCGTTTTCTTTGGGAAATGCGTCGTAATAATAATAATAAGGCTACCATTGGCATGATCTGCCGTTTTTATTGGCAGAGAGGCATTTGGCGTAAGATGACACCCGGCGCGTACTTCATTCTTAATGGATATGGACAAATATATAGAATTCCCTGTCCATATTCAATCAAAATTCCGCCGTGCATCCTTCGAATCCCGGTCATTTGCCGCCATTATTTTATAAGTTATCCGTCTGTTCTGGTTAGGGTGAATAAAAACTAAAAAAAAAAAAAAAAGAAGAAGACAAAAAAAGAGGCTTGGGACTCTTGTACAAGGAAGATATTAATGAAGTCTCTCCGGGTGGCTTTGTGAAAACAGAAGTTGTAACATTATCCAGAGCGCATTATTTTTACTCTGCAATTGCTGATGATTTTGTCTGTGTACTGGTGTAGAGTGTGGCGTATCCAATTTAGGGTGAGTCAGGCCGCTCAGTGCTTACAACTTGAATGTTTTTACAAAGATTTTTTTCTTCTTTTTCGTTTGGAGCAGACGTTTTTAGGTCCATACAGATTCCAGCTCTTTGGGGATCCTGTGGTAAAAACTTAAAAAAAAACAAATTTCCCTTGTGGTTTTAAGTCTTTAAATGTTATGCAAGGCACCAACTGGATTTGTCCGGAAGTTTAAAGTGGGGGATTTTGTTAAGAAGTCACAAGTTAAAATGTGTTATCAGGCCATCTACATGTATTTATGTAAACGTACGTTGAACTTTTCTTCCAAAAAAGTACTCAAACAGTACATAATATAAACCAGTGTGTTGCTAATCTCTCACGATAACAGTGGTGTCGCAACGTTCTGCGCAATTCAAAGACATATTTTCACTTCAGAAAGTACACATAATATATGTAGGCCTACATTCGTTAGATTTGTTCTTTGAGCACATGGGCAATTCCGCAAAATCCAATTTTCTACTTATGTCCAGACCCCAGGATGTACAAGGTCGTTAAGGTGGTGGTACCTTAGTTTGGTCTGTAATTGTTTTCTAATACATGTATTAGTGATGTATCACCTTCACTTTTCCAACAGCATCTCTGACATGTACGTCCGAATATACGGAATTGCACACATGGAAGCAAAAGAAAAGAAAAGTCTTGCCTTCACTGGTCAAAAACAGCCGACCAGATTAGGCCAATCCGATAAAGTGAAGTGACACTGGAACAAGTTGAAAGAGTAATCAATTGACAGGGTTCTATTTCGGAATATGTCTATATTATGGAAGACTGGGCCCTTTTCCTTTTCAGACAAAACCCAGCCAGTGATATTTCCTCCACGACCCCCCTGTTTTTTTGGGACAACCACCCCCATGCTATCCCTGCTGATGATCAGGGCTCTATCACTCTGGATCTTTTAATGACTCAGGAGAGGAAATCACTGCCAGCTGGATTACCACACAGTGGTGGCATGTCTGCTGCCAAAAGATTTGTGTACCTTCTGCCCAACTGCTGTTTTGGTCTGACCTTGCACTAAGGTCATCCCTCCGAGGTATTAAGGAGTTAGTCTGGCTGCCTTACCAGACTTGTTATTGGGGACCTGTGTAGTCAAGTGTAGTCAGGTCGTCAGGCACAAGACCACATTCCAGTTGTCTGTAGTATAATCAACCCATAAGCAAATCAACTAACAGATTTATAACTCTGGTTTAATTCCCAGTAATTTCGGCACTGGAAGCTGGGGGAAAAAAGAGGGCTTGTCCAGTTTTTTTTTTAATGGGTTGCCAGCTTTAATGGCCCGGGTTGTTTACATTACATGCATTCTGCCATAAGGTGCCTTGCCTTCAATCTACAGCTTAAAAACCTCCCAGTGCAGTTGCAAGCTCACTCCTCTTTTCCTAATTGGCTTTCCTGGGCCTGCAGTTGTCTGCCAAGCAAGCCCCAGCCCTGGCTAGTTTGGTTTCTTCAAACCAAACCAACGACAATCTCTCTCTCTCTCCCCCCTTTACGCGCTCTCTCTTTTTGTGTGTGTGCAAATTCATTATCAACGACTCCCGTATCATTTTTCATCTTGCCTGACCTGAATATATCAGATGATCATGGTGATGGGGGGCTAGGTAATTAAGTTTGCATGTGCCTTAGTCAGGCCAGCGCTCCTTACCAACAATTATAAAAAAAGAGGGCCCAGGCGGGGCGTAGAGAGAGGGATCCTAAGTGAAGATTTTTCTTTCATTCGAGTCGGGGATTAATATAGATGCTGTCCCTGCACTTTTCCCCTTGTTGTTGGCTTCTGCAAGAAATCCTGGATTGGTTTTTCTTTGCCCCTTCTCTGTTGGTTTACGGCAAATGGTCCCCCCCCTGGTTTTTAATTAGAAAGCAACTTTAATTTTGTCCATGTCAGGTCCTGATCATCAAAAAGGTGTGACGAAAAAGTGTGCGAGGGAAAAAAAAGTATGTTAGGAAACGTCACTGCAACATGAGTACCGAGCCTGTTTTTTTTTTCCTTCTTTTTTTTCTTCATTATTTAATCACATCTCCACTACCTAAATTGGAATCTCATTATACATGTATGTGGGTCTCAGTTTACACCATACACTCTGCATATTCGCTTACATTATTAATTTTTCAATATTTCACACCATGGTTTCCATAGTGATGTATAAGCCCTATACCCTTTCTAGCAATAACAAGTGTCCGTTGTGTGACATGACCGCATGCAGGTGTTTTGTAGGTGAACAGTAAATTGTTAATTTGTAGATGCATTTTACAATGAAACTTGTATTTTTGTCCCCCTGAAGAGCATGTTGATATATGACCTAATGTTCAAAGACAACCGTATTTTGCTGTAGAAAAAGTACTAAATGTGACATTTGTTCCCCTGTAAAGTGACTTTGTGTATAGACTTTTCATAGGTGAAAATGAATAAAGTGTGTAAAATAAAAGTTTTTTTTTTTTTTTTTTTCACTTTTCAAAAACTTTGTGTCTGTTAAGTGCCAAAAGTGCTTTAATTTATACAACATTTGCAAACATCAACAAATTAAACATCATGTACCAAACTGTTATAAAATACCTTACTTGAAGGTAAGTGAATAATAGTCTCAAGCATCCTGTGAAATCATGGCACCTGGTGTGCTGTCATTTTCCAAAAAAGTGGAATTTTTGTATCAATTTCCAATGATGGTCGACGGACCATCATTACAAAAAAAAAACCTGACTTTTTTCAAATACAGCCCCCGATTTATCATTCTGTTTGCAATCGGTTATACGTCCGTGAACGGGTGCATGCCAGCTGAGCTGGTTCCCTGACCTGACAGTTCCCCTACGAGTATAAATTGCTCCATTTGTCTGAAGTAGTGTCAGGGAACCTGACTACAAGAAGAACTTCTTTTTTTTCTTGGGTTTTCCAGCATCCACGAACACAAAACTTACAGGTCATTGTAACAATATTTGCTATAAAATACTAACCCCCAAATCCATCCATTTCTGAAAATTACAACAAAAGGAACTGTTGTACATGTATATTACCTATAAATACATGTAAGGGAATAAATATGTGCTTGGCCAGTTTTAAACAAGTATGTTTAAAGCCTGCTAGGAGCCTGAGGGCCATTATCCGAGGCTAGGCCCCTAGCTGGTTTTAAACATACAAGTTTGTTTAAAATCAGCCAAGCACATATTTACTGCCATTCATAAATACGTTTCGGTCAAAAAAATCAAAACAATTAAATAATTCACAAATTTCCAATGATTTTGTTCAACAATGTGCTCCATACTTTGCGAAACATCCTTCTGGCCATGTCAATGGTAAGTTCCTCACGCGTGAAGTGCTAAGAATCTCCTTATATGGAAATTGGCGTGCACAGCACGTACTGCGCGTATGTGGCGCAGAACGCAGGAATTGTGTTTGAAAGCAGCCGGTGTTTTATCAGCTAGCAGTTTAAAAACCACCAACGTGACGGGCTCTTGACCAATACGAATGGGCAAAATGTCTCAGGTGTAGGCCTATATGTACATTTTTTGTTCTTGACCAATACAAATGGGTAAAATGTCTCAGGTGTATATGTGAATTTTTTTACACCATGACAACCACTTCATGTAGTTTGCGTCATCAATCGATTTTCATTTGGTGTAAATAACCATTAAAACATGTACAAACAATACCTTTGGATATATACGATGAACATTGGAATTTGGAAGAGGTACCCACCCGGTATAAAAGGGATGGACACAAACAAGTTGACTTTAATTTCAGATTTTGGTTGACATGGGTTGGGGAGTTCTGCGAACATGTTAACATATAAAAAGACAGTTGCAGGCCCGAACGAAAGTGTACATTATCACACCATTTGTTATGCCAGATGCATTAAAGCCATTGCCCGCATCCTGTCCCCTGCTCGTGCCGGGCTCATTTATTACCTCAGAAATGACTTATTTATACTTATGACCCTAATGCAATTTTCTCCCAGCTCTCTTAAAAAAAAAAAAAAAAAACCACTGTGTCGTAAGAGAAGCACCTTGGTTCCCTGAAGCTGCTGAGACTCACCCTATTCTCTCTCTTTCTGCCTCTCAGCTTTTAATAACTCGGGCTGAAAACGGGCTTATCTTCTCCCAGTCATTTGTTGCCGTGGCGATGCCCTTAAAGTCCCCTTCCTGGTGGCAGTTGATGCAAATTAATGAGAAGTGGGTAAATGAGCGGAGATCGTTGGCCGAAGCTTTTTTTTTTGCCGTGTTTTGCACGCGGCCGGACCGCATCGGCCACCACTCAGGGAAATCACAACACTCTGTACGACAGCAGCCTTCGGTCGAGCAGTCGCAGGCATCAGGTTAAGTGATTTCTTTGTGGGCAGTCTCGTCGGACCGTTGCCTTTGTAACAAGTTGGTCAGGCCTTACTCCCAGTGTGCTAACTTATCCTTCTTTTTCCCCCTTCTCAAGTTGAAAAGGCCTGCCTGCCAAAAAGGAAGAAGCTGATTGTTATTGATAAGCACTTCTGATATATCACGAGATGAAAGAAAAAAAAATGACATGTCTCAGCTAAGTATCCTCCTTGAGGAATATTTGAGGAGGATAAGCTAGATTTAAGAAAACAAAAGTATGGAAGTAATATAGACACGTAAGTAACTAAGTACATGAAATTGGAAATTGTGCTTTGGCTCATATGCCAAGCTGATCAGTTTTCTCACAACCGTACGGCAGTCAGATTTTAAGAAGTATTTTGTCACCCCTGAAGTGTATCCCCTCTGGTTCTCGTCTGGCCCACTTGCCAGTTTTGAAAATCTACAAGAAATAATTTGTTTGGCAATGAAAGAGGAAGGAAAAAAAAAAAATCTGTGACATTTGTTGCACCAGATGCTTCTACACTGCCTGAAGAATTGTACACAAAATGAAATAGAAAAACCGTAATTTGCGACTGCGCTGTGCACCGCTGCCGATGAAGAAGAAGAGAAAAAAAAAGGTGAAATTCAAACCTACAGGATAAAATCAATACGAATTTTCAAAATGTTAATGTTTCGGGGTAACCGGAGAAAGAAAAAAAAAGAAAAAAAGGCATTAGCTATTGAAATCAATACTGATTAGCGCCCCACACATTAGGGTCTCTCTTCAGAGTTTTGGAAAATTTAAAGACACCAAAAAAAAAAAGTGGAACCATCTATTAAGTGCCTACAAAAAAAAAAGCACCGAAATGGCTCATTAAAGCACTGCCGAATGGCGTACTCTAGTTGTAATTTATACAGGTTTATATTTTTGATAACATCTGGGGAAATTAAATTGCGGTCATAAATTTACTCTGAATTTAATGGGTTTCTTGCCAGCGTGCAGAGACAAAAGGTCTCTATTTTCCTCCACATTTGAAGTATCCATTATGTTCAGGCTCGGTTGGCATTTTGAGAGGCTGAGTAGCTCATACAAGTTAACTGAACATGTTACACGTAATTTTCGTCTTTTATCTCCCCCCCCCCCCCCTTTTGGTTGTTTGTTAAATTTAATTTTTTGTCCTTCAGTTTTGGTTCATTTGTTACAACGCTTAGTAAGTCAATTTCATTTGAAAGAGTATAAACATTAACAGTATTTTCAGTTCCTGAAAAGAAAATCAAACCCGAGACAATCCTTGAAGCTGTAATATTTTGGTTGAGAAAAATTGTCTGCAGCTGATGTAAGATAATCCATGACCATGGCAGAATCTCACATAGAAAAAGAAATAAAAATGTAGCGGGGAAAAAAAGTACAATCGGCCAATGTTGTCCTCGGATGAACCCAGTTTTAGCAAGACCCATTTCCACTCAACCTTTCTCGCTCTCTCTCTCTCTGTGTTTTTTTTGGGGGGGCGACTTTGTCTCATCCATAATGTATACTGACCTATCCAAATATGAATGAATACTGTCTGTCATTTGAGTCAGTTTTTAAAAAAAGTCTACCCGAATGCAATTACCATTGATTTACCCTTTCAAGAACAGGGCAAGTTACTGACCCAAATGAGGCTAGAATTGTCCCCCTTTTTTTTGTTTTTCCGGCGGAGAATTCTGGGTTGATTTTGTTTTGACAGCGTAGGTATTTCTGTGCTCCATCAGGAGTGGGGCAGTGAATGTAACAGTATCTCCTTATGGTGCCCTATATTTCCACGGGAGCGAAATCTGCACTCGGTTTTTATGACGTCAAAATTGCAGATTTGATCATACGTCTTCAAGGGGATTTTTGAATGCTTTCAAAATACAATATTTGTTTCTTTAAGCTGTTCCAAATTTGAAGCTCCCTTAAACTATTTAAACTAGTCCTCTTCATTGAAGTGCAGATCTCGAGTTTTGTAAAGGTTTTTCTAGTTTACCCAATCAATCCAGCTTCAACTGTACGATCACAATGAACAATTCCAAATTATGCTTTCTGATAAACGATTTTCTCTGTTCACTATAATATCATGGATGCGATGCCATGATAAACTGAATTGAAGAGTGGGAAAAAATCTGTTGATAAACAGAAAGTAAAGTTTATATTGAAAGTCTGTTCCCCTGTTTCCTTTGAGTTTAAGTGAGTGATCACTATTGTCCATTATGCATTCCTGTCTCCTGATAAAGCACCATTCCTGGAAACCTTGCCCTGTTCAGCCAACAGAGGGCAGACTTTACTCCAACCATCCACACTCATATCCTTGTGAATTGGGCACAACGCCAGTGACCCAACATGCAAATCCACATGTAATTCCGAACAGCACATAAAAAAAATATTTCCAACAGCTCTCCCTATTGTAACCATGGCGGCACTTGACCCGAGTTGGCAATGTTTGCCAAGTCTTTTGTCTCTTCTATCCTCTTAGCTTTTTAGATGAAAACTATTGTTATCATACACACAAGCACCGGCAGGCTTTTCTTTTTACTGGGAGTTTGTGCCACGCATGAACGGACGTCAATGTTCATGCAAGCCAGTTACTTTTGAAGTTGTGAAAGTTTTTTTTTCTCCACCCTGCATTTTGTTTGTTGTTCTTACAATGGTTCAACCTATCCGCCTTTTTGTCTTGACCCAGTTTTTTTTCTTCCCTTCATTCGCTTAGATCACTTATTCATCCAGCAAAATTTATTTTGTAAATTGTAAATGATTGTGCGTGGGCGTGCAGTTGCTGGGTTTTGCGGTGGTGTGGGGAAATTTTGAAGTTTCTGCTCGCAATGATCGAGTAGGAACTAAGGAAGTTTTAATGATCTTTCAATTGTTGGTATCATGTCCATATCCTGCCAAAATTGTGGGAAGTATTGTTTCATGGTTTAGTCTCTGTAGTCAGTGTAAATGTTCACTCTTGGCATACTTTTCAACTGTATGGCTTTTGTCATTGTTTCACATTAATGAGGCACTTCTTAATGTACATTTACACTAGTTATTCTAATTCATTGATAGATGAAGCAGCCAATTCAATTATTACTATTATTATTTTATTCACGCCATAAAGTCACACCACCCAACTGGGCATAGGGGAGTCAAAAGCAACATAGTGTACTACATGTACAAAGAAATAAAACAGTTTTATTCAAAGTCAATATCTCTTTGACTTTAATGATTTACTTCAACGTTTTTAAACATAAATGTTAGGAAATTGATCACATTTGGCCAAAGATAAAGTTGTCTGAAATGTAATATATTGTTGCACACTTGTCTGGCGGAAACAAGAAACCCAGATGGAATTTCAACAGTTTACTGTGTTCTTAAGAGTTAAAGGATCACGGAAAGAAAACACAGTCATAAAGCTATCACTAGTTGCAGCAAATTGCCTGGGACCCCACACACACCCAAACACTTTCCAGCAACCGAACTGGTTCACTTTACCTCCTAATTGTCTGATCTACAAGGAGATCCCACTGCATAACTGCAATAAATCAAGCCAAGTTAGTCCTGACAAGTAATATAAAAAATGATTCCCCAAGACACTAAGTTTCTTTCTCTCACTCTCAGAGTCCCTTCCTTCTCTTTCCTTTGCCCCTCCAAAAAAGTTTCCCAAGCTTTGCCTTGACTGACCCCCCTTCAGGCGCCCAGGCTTTAGTTTTCCTCCATTCCCCCTCCGCATTGATTAGAAGTTAATATGGGTGATTGAATACAGCTCAAGGTTTCCTATGTCCCACACCAACCCCCTAAAAAAGAAGTTGTACACCCCTGAAGGGTTAATTGCATTTGCATATGTTGATTGGGCCCAGGCAGACACACAGGGCCTGAGCTTAAAACCCTGCGCCCATTCACTCACTCAGCAAATTTTTGGGAAGCCTTTCACATGCAAACGAGGTTGGCTTTTCAGTGTTGTGTGTGCGCTGGCTGTACACCCTTTTTTTGTTTGATGACCCATAGGAAATTCTTTATGGCTTACAAGTGCCATTAATTCACCTATTTTAGTGCGGGCGGCTCAGGTAAGTAATCTGGCCCATTGTATCAGTGGTGAGCTGAATGGGGTACTGTGTGGTGTTATTTCTCCTTCTCTCTCTGTGTGGGTAAAAACTGCATGAATGCCATTACACATTATAATCCAGCAAAGGATGAAGTGAGAAAGAGTTTGAGCAGAAAAAAAATAAGGTGGGTGTAATCATGTTCAGCTTTATGATCACTGTATTCACTGATGATGATTCTAAATCACAGCTACCAGGCAATTTCTGTGGTTGGTTTGGGATAATGAGTTGTCTAGACATCTCATCAATAACATTCCCATAGTTGGGAACTGCTAGTGACTTCAACTCAGTGTGTGGACTTCCCAGATGACCATTAGGGCCTAGTACTGGTCACTTCATAGAGCAATTGGCCAGTTTCTCTTGATCCTCCCCTCAATCAGCCCATGATCAGCCTGACCCAACAATAACTACCTGTTATTACAAAGGGGGTAGCCATTAACCATTCAGAATCAGATTTCCCACATGCAGCCCCCATTTACCGCTGCTTTATTGCAGGAAGCTTAATACCCCACCAAGGACAGCTTTTGGAGATAAGGTCATTTACATATGCAGATGATATCAATTAAGGTGATTAGGCAAGGCTGCAGCACAAAAGGGTCCCGGTGACCATTGTTGCCGGCCTGGTGATTAACCACCCTTCGAGTTATCATCGCCTGATTTTGCTTTTTTTGTGTGTGTGATCAGAATGGCTCTCTTTTTTTTCTCTCGTTTGTCAGCCTTTCTTTAGTCTCGCTAACACTTGATTCCATGCAAATCGGTGCTGAATACAAGCCATGGTAAGACCTTGCCATAAGTCTTGTCTCTCTGTACTCGCCACGAGGTCCATTGGATGTAAGATTGCTGTCCACGCCTCTCTTGGACTCGACCCCCTCCTGTGTTAACGTGGACTCGTGGCATTAGTATTAATATCTGTCTCATTTTGATGGCTGTGATTTTTCAGTGATCCTCTGCTCTCGTGCGGAAATTTTTGTACCAATCAGCTTCAGCATGCCAGCCCAGTGTTTCGATCCCACCTCCCTTTTTTCAAATTTCATTTCCGTTGACCTGAAGCCGAGTGGTCCACTTACGGAGCAGCTACTACTTTGAGGTGTTTAATGCAAGACAAACAGCCAGCACTTCCTTTTGGGTAGTGGCCGCGCATCTCAAGCCCTGCCCCTTCTTTTGTGTGGCGTCTTCTCAAAGGTGCGTGGAAGGGCAAGAATTTTTTTTTGAGATGAAATCAATATTACGCTGAGGCTGAAACAGCAGGGCCAAGGTAGGCATGCCATCACACAAGGTCATAAATGGGGGGTGTCTTTCTTTTTCTTTTTTTTCTTTCTTGGTATGATTATCAACACCCCGAACTGCATTAGGGAATGTAAATAATGCATAGGATTTCCAGTGGTAATTTAAACAGGCCTGGATGTGGGCATGGTGATAATTGCTTGGTCTGGCATTCACTTGTGTTTATTCAAATGTGAAACAAGATTTGAGTGTAAGCAATCCCGCCCAGGCTTTAATTGTTGATGCTCTTGTGCATACTAAGCATTTGCCATGCCGTGCCGTGGCCTGAGCCTGTGTTGCAACACTCAGCCAGCCAGTCAGTGAGTGAATATGAAGTGAGGTAGGTGCTCGGCGCGGTATTGTCCCCCGTTGGTCAGTCTGGGGAGAAAAAAAAGCTAGTTCACCGGTTAATGAGGCCAACTGCCGTCTGGTGTATCAGTGTGTGGGGGTGCCTATTTGCGGGAGAGTGTGTCGCACGGGAGGTGTATACAGCCCAGAAAGGTAAGAACCATGACCTTTTACTATAAACCTTCAATGGCTCGTGTTGTGTGCATACATGTGTGTACATGTACATTCTGTAAACTCGCCGCGGCATGTGAATTGTGTATCCCATCACCAGGGTATCACAAGTACAAGGTTTCCCCTTATCATTATCTGCACGGCGAAGCGCCGTGGCATTTCCTAACCAGTTCAAAAACCAGTGGCACAACCACACAGGCAGTACATCTTTTCCACCTCGTGTTTTTCGAAGGGCAAGCCCAGGCGATGCATCAACTTGCATTGCCGGCAATCTGTGCCAATATTAGCATGACCCAGTCTGTGTGATTTCCCACCGCTTGAGCGAAAGGCAGGCGGGCATCTCACGTAGCGGAGGCCGTACGTGGATGATGCTGGGTGCAGGGAACCGAGCAACATTGCTGGTACCACAACTCATACACGCATGTATAAACTGGACCATACCGTGCCGAGTGTCATAAACAGAAAAAACTGCGTTACCGATTGTTGTTTGGACTGTAGTGGTTTGTCATCAGTCAGTCTAGTAATATTAACGCTATCAGTCAGTCAAGAATGATATGGTTTCTATTTGCTTTTTTTGTGTGTGTGTGAGTGATCATGGATCATCTGCTCTCATGTGCCATGTATGGCTGAATTGGTTTCTTTCAGTTTAGTTAATGTCTAAACCGTACTTGAAAATAAATTGGATATTTTCTTGTGGAAAAATGGCCTACCGGTACATGCATGTATTCTCCAAGGACAGATTTCGTGACTGAGTGTTGTGTTAACTTTTTCCCACATTAAAATTTTTAAAGGCTTCTGGCCGTGTTTTGGCTTCCTCTATTCTATAAAAAGATGGACACGTTTTTTTTGAAAGTGTTGTGTAAGGTTGTAAAGATAGACTTAATAATATACAGGGTATATTTTCCTTCTAATGACATTTGAAAATTATAAGTAAAACATCTGAAAATTAAAAAGCTGAATTTTTCACTTGTTTAATTTTCCTGTGGGAAATTAAAGCTGTACCACACATAATTTTCTGATCATGCCTTTATTGAATGGAATAAAAGAACAAGATAATCCCTATCAAAGACATGGGTTTTTTTGTCCATACAATAAGTCCCGTGGGTCAATTCTAATTTTATTATTATTATTGTTTTTTGTTAAAATAAAGATGGAAACTCACGTAGGCATTGTGTAGTTGGCTATTCATCTTTGCAATTTGTCCTTTTTTGTTCTTTATATTTGTGTAATTAGTTTCTCATCCTCATAAAAGACCGTGACTAGTTCAGTAGCTTTTTATGACACTGCTGCAAGCCCCACTCCGTAGCTTGAATTAATGTTGTTAATTACTTGTAGTTTAGATTAAAAAAAACCTTTCCTTGGTTACAACAACCCCTGTAGTTTCTATGCTGGGGGGGGGGGGGAGGCAGCGTCGGAGAGTTTTTGTGTCTGTGTTCAGGTTTTAGTTTCCATACAAATAAATGAATAATGAGTGTAGTTTGTCTGGCAAGTTATCAATTACTGGAGAGTAAATTGCCTTTTTGTCTTTTTTTTGGGGGGGGGGGTGTCTCAGAATGATTGTTCTTCCATAGTCATTTGATCATGAAGCAATCTGCTTGCGGATACAGAAGTCCAATTCTTCAATATGGGAAATGGGGCAACTTGTTTTTTGTTTCTTTTTAATGACCCCAGGAAGATGTGCCACAATTGTCTGGACTCTTTCTAACTGCTCCCAGACAGGGCGCCCACCCAGGGAGAGGCATTGTGTGCCTGACCTGGGATCTAAAGGTCAGAGGTCACTAGATTAATAACAAAACAAAAACCAATTGCTGTCAAGGGTGGCAGACACTTGGACAAAACTGAGTCAACTTGTGTTGGGTGGGGCAGAAGGGGCAGCTCTGAGTGTGGTCTCATAATTGCATCCAATGATGACATTGATAATTATTAAGGCACATTATGATCGAAGACTGCCACATTCAGACATCGCGACACTTGGGCAAAATCTTGGAAACGGTGTGGTTTGATTTCCCTTACACTCAGTCCAAGGGGAGAGAAAGGAAAAGCAGAGAGAAGAAATCATCCGTGTCCTCTGGAGGGCACTTGTTTATTCTTAGCATGTTGTCTTACCTCACCTCCTGCCTCATAATTTATTTGCTTTTTCAGGAGCAAATTATTCAATATGGCAGCTCCCCTGCTGGGCTCACTCTCTGGCTTGCCGTGTCCTTGCACACATCTGCCGTAATTGCATTAAAAACCCTAATACATTTAGGAGGGGATGGTTTGGTGGGGGCCTTGATTACGAGAAAGAATAGGGCATCTAGATTGATTCATTAGTGCGACAAGCAATTATACTGAGGAAAGGCCGCGCTTCTATTGATTTTCGCATCAATCTGTGGTTCCGTGCAGGTTCTTATACAGTGGAGGGGATCGGCGTCGCAAATGTCATTTAGGTGACCAGCCTTTTTTCTTTCTTCATTTTTTGTTTCTCCCCTTCCAACTACCTTAATTCCATCTGCCTTGTACACGGATGCACACAGGCTTGGCAGTATGGGATTGCTTGGAAGAATGATGTCACACACAGCCGATATGCAGTCCATGGCCGAGGGTTGAGATGTGTTTAATGACTACTGAGCGTAATCGGACCAGGTCGTCTGTATGGTCCATGCTGGCCATTCAAATCAATAAATACGACAGCCTCTCCCCCCCCCCCCCCCCAAACACACCAATTCACTGATGTAAAAGATGGAACAGGATTTTAGAATTTTGGATTTTTAAACGGCCTTGTACTTGCATGTTTACATCAAACAAATCTAAATTTGAGCTTTAAAAGTCATGTTCTGAAAATTGGAAAGAATGAAGTTGAGAGATAAAAAAAACCCTTGAATTTAAGGTGTCCCCCCCCCCCCCAAAAAAAAGGAAATCAAAATTTACATGTATATTGTACTTCCAAAATGGCGCGATGGCCAACAAATCATTTTTCCATTTACAGTCACTGAGGCATGGCAGCCCATATTCTTATATTCATGCAGGAATATTATATTTATTTATTATTGTTTTTTTTTTCAGAGGAGATAAATGTTCATGCTCTTGCAGGCACACGTCCCAGTAGCTAATTATCCATAGAAGGTGTCCTGTCGTTATGTATGTCTGCTGCATTGGTATGGAAATACCACAGGCTGTGGCGGTTAATTTTTAATGAACATCTGTTCGTTATATTTATTAGTAATTAGAGGCTTTTTGCCATCCTGTTGTTTATTTTTCCGATCCGTCTGAATATGGCTCTAGAGTGTTCCTAGAGTTTGGTTAATAATCGCCATTTTTTACTGATACATCATCCGAAACATGAACCCTGCGCCGTGAATAATTATGTTCTCCATTATTGTCACGAATGTTTACGGCGTTAGATCTTCACGTAAGGTACGGCATTAGGTCTTCATTTTATGATCAAGGTATTTTTTTCGTACCCAGTTCTTCCTCGTGTTGCCATTTAATCAGGTGATTCATCTTGAGGGCGTCTCTGCTGCACCTCGCAGAAAAGGTTCAATAAGTTGAGTAAAAAAAAAGGTACCGCTACTCCAAAAGTGCCTCCTATGAACACAACTTAAAGTTTCAGTGCTGTATTTGTTCCCCGCACTGCAGATTACAGGACCCTTTATATAAACTTTGACATAGTTTGGGCTGAAAAGCCATTATTAGGCATGGTATTTACAGCATTCCCCAGTCTTTGCTGATGCAATCTTCAAAACAGTAACAGTGTAAATAATGTGGATTGGAAAATCAGAAAAGGACTTTGGAATAAGTGTCCATATTGCATTGATTCTTCCCCCCCCCCCCCTAAAAAAAGGGGGAAAATCACAGGTGATATTTGCATCCAAGCAAGTGTGGCGCTACAATCCTCTTTTCGCAAGTTGATGCATCAAAGGGCTTAGTGTGGTCAGTCGGGCGTAGCCAGACAGTTGGACCCAGATTAGGGTAGAAACTCAGCAGCCAATCATTGGCCTTGAACATGTTTGGCTACATCTATTACCTTGTCAAATATTTATTCATTAAAAGTCAGGCCTTTATCAGTCCACAGTGAATTCGATGCTCCAGTATAACTTTGATTTCTTTGGGACATAAAACCTTAGCTTTGAAAGACAGACATTCAAAATGTGGTTTTTTTTAATCAGTTTTTGTGTGTGTTGCAGTTTCTCTTTGTTCATTGAAATCTGCATGTCTGCTACTCTGTACCAGCCAAATTTCATGCTGCAGCCTTTCCTCAATATGTGGTCATGATGAAACTTGAATCTTAAAGGTCTTTATTTTCTTGATCTGATTTTGGTTCTTGCTGTGCTCAAATTGATCTCACTACTTGATAACAGGGGGAAAATGTTGCAACCTGACACCACTTCAGCGGTTGTGTACAAAATCTGTGGAGAGTCAAGAATTTTTTTTTAAAGTATTTCCTAACAAATTGGAAATGTTTTTCAGTCCCAGATTCATGTCTTATCATCATTTTTGCAATGACTGACCTTCATGGAGATGATATATGAAGAAAAAATTGGCGTCAGGTTGCAACTTTTCCGATAACAGGTTTACACAAGGAGGCAACTCTTTCAAACAAAAGAAATGACTTCTAAAAATAAATCATTTCAGATTTTTGTTTCTAGGATTCAATGCCATACTTAATGCCATCTGGTTACACTAAAAACATTTTTTCAGATTCAGAATTTCCACGGAGAAAGTGATTTTCATTTTACATTTAAAAAAAAAAAATCTTAATCTTTGTTTTGGAAGCTGCAAAGATTGTTTTTCTGTGACTTTATTTCATTGCCGTCAATACGGTTGAAGCATGAACCGCTGTGAGGACAAATAAAAAAATACACCCGGCGTGGACTTGAATGCGGAACCATCAATTTGGTCACGTAATCATGGCCAAATTTGTTTTTCTCTTTGGATATTAAAAAACCCGAGTTGCTCCGGTAATTCAATGCTGTGGCATTACGTGCCTTGTGTGATTAGGCACCCGATGAGCGGAGACCTTGGCAATCACGTCGTAAAAAAAAAAAAAATTGCAATCTAATAAAAAAACCAACAATTGACTCTTTGCCCGTCCTAAAATCAGTCATGTTTCCCCCCCCCCCCCCCCCCCACTTTATGAGGAAATTACACCATTGGAAACAGGCTGAATTGTTAGGTGGGGGGAAAAAAGGGGGGAGGCTCGGTGTGTGAATCTGCATGTAAATGGCCAATAATCGGGGATGTACTCCGGCGCTTTTGTTATTTGGCTGAGGCCGAACACAGGATCTGGGCAAAATTATTTCATTTGCCGTTAGAGCACACAAGAGCTGATATACCTCGCTCCCGTTACTCTCACTGATTGGAGACTGATGAATTCGGTGTTGGTTTTCCTCGAAATTGAAAAAGAAAAGAAAAAAGATTGTTTGCACTGATGATTTCCGACAAGTAGAATTTGGTGTAAATTTGTTATTGCAAACGCCCCAGTGATTGTGCCAGCGCAGCAATGCAGGCAAGGTGGCATTTCGTCATTTGATAATCGGTATCATTTAAGACAATGGCATTTCATTGGCTTTCAGTGAGTGCAGATTTATCATTTTCTCCTCCATGAGAAAAAGCTCCCATCAGTAAAACAAGTTTTGTATTGGCAGCACTGCTGTTAATTTTGATGTTAAACAAGTTGCAAAATTGTGTACAAAATGTATAAAACAGTGATTACCAATAGTGCATTTTGATTATTTCCACACTAAAATTTGAGGGGAAAAACCATAAAATCTTCTTTTTGGGGGGCAAATCAGACTTTTTAATCTTAATCTGATGCTTTATTTAGGCTTACAACGTTTCCTCAGATCAGCTAACTTCCCCGTTTTTCACTTCACACTTATGCCATTAAACATCGAAAAACACTGTACAAAGTCTTGCAAACATTGTAGTTTCCTCTTTTTTGTTACTTCCAAGTTGCATGCCTGGATATTTGGTGTTTTCAGTCCATGGAATCAAGAAACAAGATTCACCAGGATTAAAGCACTTTGAAAGTTGGTTTCCAAAGAGGATTATTAACAGCTTCGTAGATCTCTTCAAAACTCTCCTCGGCACTTAAAGTTCTAATGATTCAACCCCAGCTTGTCCTTTTATTTGGGGGGGGGGGGGGGTGGATTTTTAGTGCTCCTCTACTTGGTCTTGTTTTCTTCTTCTCTCTGGATCGGAGCAAACTGTCATGAGGATGATGGGCGTCCTGACTTCCTCCCATCACGTCAGGATGGAGGAACACCCTGATCTCTTAATCAATATCACAATTGAAACTGTACACCGAACGGTAGCACCTGCTAGCCGGGCCGCTTCCTGAGAGACGCACTTCACCCGCCGCACTCCAAACCCCGATTTTTCTTCTTCTTCACTCGCCGTTTGTCAGTTGAGCCGTTCCTTTAGCTCTGTCTGGCCGTGCATGTCCGCATGCATCACGGCATCTTCCGTTGCCTCATTGGCTGCTCATTTTTTTTGGTGTTCCCCATCCCTGTCCATTAGTTTTTCTCCCCCCTTTTTTCTTTTTGTGTTGTGTAAGCCGGCCAGTGAGCGTGTGCCCGCCATATAAACCTGTTTGTGGTCCCAGATTGATTATAATGCATGCAAGGCCCCACTTCGGAGGAAGGGAGTCCCTCCAAAATGCACTTGGCATCAATTTGGGCACAAATTGTACATTTACATGTAACATCCGAAGTGCCGCATGGTCATACATGAATTCCAGCGCGTCGCGGAGTTGGCGGTTTCTTCGGATTGATTGGCGCGAGCGGTGCTGCATTCGTTAAGGCTAATCTGGTGTATCTTGCATCAGCTCTCAATTGCACGTCGCATTTGCCAGGGGTTTTTAAGCCCCTGTTTTAACGGTCGTCTGATTTTTTTTTTTTCAACCGTCGTGGAATCATCAAAATGGATTATTGTTGTCTTGTCGCGGTGGATGTTTTTCCTTTCCGCAGGTCCACGCAGCCAAAGTGTTTTCTTAGGACCAAGTTATTACCGTGCAGTGATTTATTCATGGCCACTGTACAGTCCTGCCATGCATTCTTGACTTGAATCCATACATTTTCAGGTTGAAATAACAGTTTTCAACCAGTTAATCATATTCAGCGGTGTTGGGTTACATTGGACAGAGCTACCTGGCAGCTAAGGCAAAACTCTTCTGTCCTGCCAGCAATAATGGGGTCACAATCAAAGTTTTTTTCTCCTTCTTCGCCTGTCCCTGTAACATGAGGGATCACGAGTCTTGTCACTTTGTGATTCTTGTTTAATGAATCCCGGTTGTAGCTCTGAGGTACAAGTAGGCGTAATGGGTCTCCGCTAGAACCAGATTTGATGTTTTGCATGATCCGAGGCTCAGCTCGCCTCGCTCGCAACCATTACACCGCTGCGCGTCAATGCCGTCAACTTGTACCTGTTACGTCCTTAACGCTGGACAAGCGTAGCCTGGGGGATGCTACCGCTCGGCCCGATCCTGTGTCTCAACATTAAGGCCCATCCGTTGCATTATAGATAATAACTGATCAGATTCGGATCTGAATTCTCAAGTGTTCCTGGCTCATGACAGTGTGGGAGGCGATCCAGAGACATAATGGAGTTGATCTTTTTTCCCTCTTCTTTTTTTCTTTTGAATGACGTGAATCACAGCAACTGTGATTGCTTTAATGAACTTTATGGCCTGGAGAGCTCTGGCTTCTCTTAGCTTGATCTGTATTTCTTTTTTTCCTCGGCTTGATGGCCAAGCGAGCAAAGTATAAGCGGGAGTACTGGTTTAGCCAAACTGATTGTCTGGCGACTTTGACTTTTTTTTGCTCCTCATCACCGAGTGAATCTGCCCTGCCTCAAGCCCTGCAGGCATTGTCCAAGATGAAATAAATTTCCTTTAGATTCTTGTGTCATACTCTTCCCTTTTCCTTTGCTGTTCATTTGCCCTGGGTGGGCCCGGAGCAGCGTGTCATTCCTGGCGCTGTTATTGTGTGCGTTTAAGACCTTCCAGCCATTTTCATCAGCCAAAAGTGTGTTTGTGTATTCCACCTAAGCAGCGAGGTTTTTTGGGGAGGGATTTTGTGTAGCCACCCGGACTACGAGATACCCAGAAGGAGGGATCTTGTCCGCTGATGAAACAAATTTTGAAAATAAGGACACTTCTTACTCCTTACTCTTTTTTTTTTCCTCCATCGTTCTCTTCTCCTGTAAATCATGAGTAACAAGTTTACTGCTGGTCACAAAAGGTCAGACTATTTGTAGTATTTTTAAACCTGAAATGGTCTTTTTTTTTTAGCAACGTGTTCCAGGGTGAAACAAGTTGTTTACCGATCGCCCGCTTTGTAAATGAAGTTAATTTTGCTTGTTCATACCTGGATTCTAATTGAACACAGTTGGCGGGGTTCCCGCGGGACCGTCCCAGAGAGCCCCACCCAATTAAAAAGGGGAAGTTGTAGCGCTGGGGTAGGGTCTCACAGGAAAGCGGCATGGGGTCGGCTGGGCTCTGATTATATGCGTCAGGTAGGACACCTGTCTTACGAGATTTGCCCTGAGAGTATGCAGCGCCTGAGATAGCGGGTCGTAAAAAGCATTGATGTTCATTACCGCATTTTGGCTGGTCATACATAACGTCGGCGCAATGCAGACAAAAGACACTGGTGCATAAATGGTTAACAAGGAAGGGAGGGGATATAGTCAACCCAGGTTTGGACTTGGTCAACTGGCTTTGACCAACATTGTCTCCGTGCCGTAATGCGGTGACTGGGACCCGTGATTTCGCCCAGGCCGTCAGACTCGACCACAAGTGATGACCTGATAGCAGCCGAATCTAGGTCAGGGGTCAGTGTCCTTCCCAGTGACTGGGGGCTGATTGCAAAAATCTGCCAGAAAATTGACGGCACATATATGTATTTCTCTACACTGGCTTGCGAGTCACAGTTCTGGCTTGTATAAATCGAAGCAAGATAGTCTTGTCACATTTAACACTCTGACAATGCTGTTTGAGTGTTCATGAAAGATGTCCTACATGTACATCTCACCTGAAAAGCTATGCAGTTTTCAGATTATTTTCCTCAAAAATTTCTGGAGTTACCATTTGTGGGTTTAAAACATGTTTTGCTACAATTGATGATTCGTGAATAATTAAACAGATGGGCAGATATTGCGCATTTCAGCAGTTGCTCATATAAGTCTGAATCTTGAATTAGTCATAGACTTTTTATCCTAGCTGATGGCTTTTTTCTTAATCGCCAATTGTAATGTATAGTACTTGACATCTCAGTGTAGGCTTTAAGCTATGACTCAGAAGAAGAAAAAGATATTGCTCTTAAGATTTTTTTTTTTCTTCGCCAGTTCTGTTTACCTCGAAAGAGTGCGTATCTCAATTAAGATGAAACTAGCTGAACTGTGCCGGAATGAAACGGTAGACCTTGAGATGTCTGTCCATGCGTATGTTCATTGCCAGCTTTTCATCCTTAATTTTTACGTGGGTCCGCATCGCAGTCACAGCTCACATCTAGTTTACTGCTAATAAGACGAACTAGACAACTTGCCAATAGCTGGTTCTTTGAAATTAAAAGTGCACAATGAAACTGTCTATTGACTTTCCAGCATTATGTTCTTGTCATCTTTTCTGAGTTGGCACTTTTGAGTCTTTATCATCGGTACTCGGCATATTCAGCCTTTTGTCAATTCCCCCCCCCCCCCCCCCCATTTTTTTTTTATGAACATTGATAATAGAAAATGGCATTGACATATGAAAATGGACATGAAAGATTGGTCGACATTATTGCCTGATTGCTTGTGTGGTTTTTTTCCCCTCCTTTTTTTTTGTGTTTGGTTTTGTTTTGAGTTGTCTGCTGTATTTGTGTCAAATATAACAGACACAGGTAAAAGTTATTAAAGAAACATGTTCTAGAACAAATCTCTCCATACATGCAGTTGAAGTGACTGTAAGTTTAGCTGCAGCAAATCGTACTCTTTTTTGGCTCCTTCCAAGACCTTTCCTTCGGGACTCTAAATAACTTCTTGTAATTTATTTTCCACTTTCTCCTTTTCCTCCTCATCTTATGACGTTAATTACCAGAGTAACCTCATTGGGCCTGCAACTCCTCCACCCAAGAAAAAAAGCAAATTGCTAATGACAGGTCGACTTAATCCGTTGGTGGGAAAGTACATACAGGGTACCCCAATGAGGCCGACTGAATGCCTTCAGGATTGAAAGACAGTCAAGGGACAAAAGCCTATGGTGTTTTATAGCGGGGCTTAACTTTCTCCCATTCTGCCATTCTCCCCCCTTCCCCCTCAGTATAATCCTCCTCTGTTTTCAGTAGGGCTAATCCGTCTTTGTCTTTGTTCTGGACAGAAATTCCAGCAGAGGGGAGCCGGGCCTTTGGCAAAGTGTGCTCAGGGATTAAAGAAGGAGGGAAACATTCTGATGCATGAGGAGATTGCCGAGTCATTTAGGAAGAGAAGAGTGGAAGAACGAGAGGGAGACAGGGGGTGAAGTGGTTCAGCACCCTGGTCCCTTCCTGGTGGGGCGTGGGCGCTCAACTCCAAGGATTAATTTTGTTACTCGGCCAAGGCAACCGTGTCAGCTGTGCAAGCCAACGGAGATGAAATAGACCGTGACAGGTATGTGTGCCTTTTGGAAGACAGAAAGAAAGAAAAACCTGTTGGTGCGGAAATCTCAAAAGCAGTGACCATTAAATGTTGTAGACACGTTTCTTTATAATCTGTGCTTTCAAGTTAGACCTTCTTTTGAGTTGAGAATTTGCACAACAATGAGGGGTTGTTTCGTATTGCATGGAATATCTTTAATGCAAAGACTTTATTCTTGAAACGCGAAGTCGTTTGAACTGGACTTGCTGTGAAGACACATGATTTGACTGGGGAAATGTGACACTATCTAGCTGTTCTATAGCTTCTCTCAGTTTTTCTGACGAGGGTCTGTTCACTCAATCTGGCAACAGATTGTCAAAAATGATACTCAAAAGCAGGGCCTGATCCTTAAGAAAGTAACTGCATCCAGTCAGCCACATTGCCAGTGACTCTTTAACCATGCTTCCAAACAAGAAAAAGCCAGGCCTCATCACTTGCAATCATAATTTACTCCCAACTGCTTTTAATTCCCTTCCCTGGCATGACTCCAGAAAGCTTCCCCAACTTCACATAATTATATTTATATGCATATCCATCGCCCTTGACCCTATTCCCATTTTCAAAGAGATAAACACATTCCAGTCCCCGTGGTCCCCTGCAAGACAAACTCTGAGCACCGCCGCCGCTGCTCTAAAATAATGATGGTGTGCATGTGTCGTGAGTGTGTGTGTGTGTGTGTGTCAGCCGAGCAGCCTTAGGTTTTCCCCGGGACCGTGCTATTCCATTGTTTCCTTCCACAAGTAAACTCAACCAATTATGCCCCGCTTCACTGCGGTAATTGTCTTCCCAACCAACCACCAGCCGGCAATCACGGTACACCACAACCTTGTCTTTGAACTTTTTTCCTTTTTTTTTCTTTTCTTCATAATATCTGTCCGGCGTCTATACACATTTTTTTTTTCTTTTTTTTCTTTTGGCATACCAGCCGGGGTGCTGAATAGCCAGTTTCCAGCTCATTAAACCGACCCATTCTAACAGCTGGTGACTCTGAATCCCATGGACCCTAAAAAGTCACAGGGCCCTCTCTGTCTCTTGGCTCATTCTGTACTGTTTCTCGGGGACAACTTGTGTCTGTACACTGCTGCAGGAATTAACAACAACCAAAAACGGCACTGCTTGGGCACTGCGTGAAGTAGACCAAATGAGTAAGTGAAGTCCCAGTCTATTGGGTCAGTTTGTAAATTCTCAGTTGGGCAGTCAGCTTAACAGATTACAGTCTGTGATGCAGTGATTGGTGGAGTGTTGAGTGTTTCACCAGATTAAGTTATTCTTGTCCACCATTGTGCTGTGAGTCCGGGTATCGTGGGCACACAAAACACCACCAGGCATGCATGCACACATATACAAGGTCAAGTCTCTGTTTTTTCTGACATATTTGTTTCATTGTCCCATGTTAGTTTTTCCCCCCACCGATGGTGTCTTTGTTACGGTACGACACCATTGTCTTTCTGCCAAAGGGGGAGAGGGGGTTCCAGTGAGTGTCAGCCATGCGTACCCGCGCAGCGTAATAGATGCTTTATACTCGACCAATCACTGTTCACAACTCACTGAGTACAACTTCAACAAATGAAAAATTCTTGTTAATCAAACCTGATACTACTCCTTTTTTTAAATTTATTTGTACCTGGAACATGGTCCTGTAAACGTGTTTGTTCTGGGCTTTTGAAGTTCCCTTGTGCAATTGATCACTGTCGAAACCTACATGTACAAAGGAAACTTTGCAAACCGGGGTTTCTATGTATAGGTTAAAGTGCATAATTTATGGAATGTCTGTTTTATCAAGGGAAAGAACTCCTTTTTTTTTTTTTTTTTTTTTTTTTGCTGTCAGTACAAAAAAAGTGCCTTGAGCTTTGTCTCTTTTTTGGTGTCGTTTTGAATCAGGTGATTTTATTTTTTTGTCCGAGAATTTTTTTTTTTTTTCATTGGCTATGTGAAAAGATGTATTCCTTTTGTGGAGGAAGTTAACAGTGAAATCAAATCAACATGCAAAGGCCGAGGAATTCAGTGAGATATATTTAATAACATGAGTGGAGCTGTTGTGTAGTTTGCATGCATTTACTTGAAGGAAGGAAGCATTTCAACTGCAGAATGTAACTGCGGAGAAGAATGGCCACAAAAAATAGTTCCATCTTCTTCTTTTTTGGGGGGGGGGGGGTTGGGTTGGTGATGTAAATTAAGTTTCTCTGTCTCTGGACTTACTCTCTAATTTCTGTGATCGCATCGACATCCAGTGAAGGGGATAACCGAGTCACATAATTGTCAAGCCAGTTGCTAAATCCAATATTTCTTCCATGTACGTGTATGAGGGCTCATCATATCATGGGATGAATCAATCAATTTTACTTTAGGGCTATTTTCAGTGCCATTGGAAACTTGGCATTTTTCGTTTCTTTTACACTAACCCCCAAGAGCGAGTGAAAATCATTTTAAATTGGAGGATTGAGGACTGTTAGGGTCGTGTTTGGCAAATTGGTGGAATAGGTTAGAAAGATTTGTGATATGCTACTTTTAAAGTAACAGAAATTACTGTTTTTAAATCAGGGTGTGGCACTAGTAAACAAAGCACTGCACCGGCTTGCAGCATGGAGCTAGAAACACAGGAACTGAACTCTTCATCATAAAAAGAATGATGATGAGGACCTCTTAACAAGTTAATTGTTGAAATGCCATCCACTTCCAGACACAGGAACTGGGCTGTGAATCAGCAAGGGTGACATGCCCATCCCGTGGGGAGTGGGGAAAATGGGGGGAGGGGGTTAGGAACGAATCAACAACCAGACACAATGTCTTTCTCTTTTCTTTCTCTCACCCATGCTCTACTTTTCTTGTGTTCTCCCCCCCCCCCCTTCCCTCCCATTCCCAGTCACTGCAGTCAATGGACTGACCCCCAGGTGTCCAGACTTGAGAGTGACCAGACCAAAGTGCATTGCCCTGGTCTTAGGGCAGTCTTGTGGTCAAGCAGTGTGTGTGTGTGAATTGAAAAGGGGGACAGGGGAGGGAGCACATTGCCAGACCCCGGGGACCTTTTGAGATCGGGGATGCCACCTGGGATTAGGCAACTTGTCTGTTTGGGTTGGATCTTCAGGGATGCTTGTACTAGCTGGCATGATCCATGATTAACAACTCCCTCGGCCAAAAACAGGGAAAGTTTTGTTTCTGGTGAAAACAAATATGTAAATTGCTGTTTAATTTTAGAACTTGGTGAAGGAGAATATGTGCATTTTTATTTCAGGTTTTTTTTTTCTGAAAAGAATGGGGAAAAGTGGGAGTAGTTGTAATTCAAACGTGCTATCATCAAGGTGTGGCACCTCGGATTCACTGCTGCATCTTCTGTTAAGGTGCCAGACCGGTTTTGCATTTGTATCCGGAAACGAAGAAAAAAACAGGAACGGACAGCTCATCAGAGCCGCAATTGTTGAGAACATTTTCCTGTTAAGAACCGTCATCCACTCTGAAAAGGTTAATCTTAATCCATGTTTCGCCAACACACAACTGTGTGTGTGTGTCTCGAACTAGTGCATTTAAATGCCAGTGACATTTTTATTCTTCAAGGAACTCATGAACCTTTGAACTCAATTTTTTTTTTTTTTAATTGGTGAATCACCCCCCTGTAAGGCTCTCAACACTTCATATTGTTTTCACATGCATATTGATTCTGTCCAGGCTCTTATGTGGGGCCCAGCCACGGTAACGCTCTGATTCTGTCAAAGATTATGCATGACGATTTGTATCTGCTTCCCCGGTAGCCTGCGAGTGTGAATTGTTGAGGAGAGTCTGACTAATGATGGTTACCATACTTGTTGGGTACACCTTGCGGTTCTTTCAAAAAAATCAAATCAAATCAAAAATTGATCCGGAACAGACATGCAACTTGTCCTCTGATATTCTGTGCCATAAAAAAAATGGAAAAAAAACACTGTTAAATGTGTTCTAGAGCAGAGCAATTTCCTCTCTTTTTTTTGTTGGTTACCTCCCTGTTGCATTGCTGTGAAAAGTTTCAGGTGTTTTTATCGAACAGGTTCAGTGTGAATGATTACGAAAGAGGATGCAGTATGACTGATCCGAAAACATATTTTGTGGTCAGATTCGAAGAGCCTAAAGATAGTCAATTTGATACAGAGTGATGCACTGGCTGATACAGTTGTCACAGTGATTTCACTAACGGTCCTTTCTTGCCAAGTGCAAGCTCGATAAGAGCAATCTTGGCAAGCTTTTTGGAAGAGACGACCAAGGATTCCTAAACCCCACCACAAAATGCATCCCAAGAATGGCACTTTGAAAACTACTTGCATCGCGAAGAATTTGTAAATCGCCTGCTAATGTGATTTTTGTGGGTTTTTTTTTAATGTTACCTGCATTAGTTCACTCAGGTACAAGTTATAAATCCATGTTTACGTATTGACCCAAATACCAGGGCCCAACTGTAATTAAATGAGGTGATGAAAGATTGATGAAAAGACCAGAGACTGAAGGAACCCCTCCCCCCCCCCCAAGAAAAAGACATAAAAACTGAATAAAGAAAAAAAGTTTTTTAATGAGTTTATTGCACTTGATACAGACCACCCAGTGCTGGGGAAAATTGGACCAGTTCATCTTACAGGCTGCCAGCTAATAAACAACATGGCAAGGTTATTCCACTCAGTCAGGGGAAAACTTTCCCATGAGGTTCATCCAAATAAAGACAAACTGTGGAGATTAGAACGGGTCATAGGTCAACACTGGCCCTACCTGTTTGGATATTAACTCGGGATTAACCGCAAGAATTTTTTTGTTGGGGGGACCTTAGTGTAAAATGAAAAGGATTCATGCAATGGATTAACAGTAAACCAACAATAATACGTAAAGGGGACAATCTTTTGTAGACCTGCGAGCTGCTTGAATGAGAAGAGCGTACATGTTCAAAATCTATTTGAAGAAAGAGTCACAGTATGTGGCATATGTAAATGTGACCAGTCATCACAAACTGAGCATGAAGTTGGAAAATTGCCATTTCGCAGTACAGTGGGACAAAATAAACCCAAATTATGAAGGGGTGGTCGAGTTTGTTTACAGGTGAACTTCAAATAAGTCAGGTTCTATAAGTTCGGTCTTACGTTCAGTTACCTCTTTTCTTTGTTCGTTGTTAACTCAACAAAAAAAAACCACGAAAATTTCAAGTACAAATTGTGCATTTTCTGCATGTTTGGTTCCCTCAGACAGAATGTTACTAGATAAACTTGTATCTTTCAAATCACCAAATCAAATTTGTAGATATGGCGCACATAAACATGTGATTTACTTCAGCAGCAGTAAACGACAATTTCCATAATTGTGGAATAATCAAGGTATAGATGTCTGTAATATTGGGAGCTGAAAGATGATGCTTTCTCCTAGTCACTGAAAGTCATGGTTAGTCATAATGATGGCATTTCTCTCCAATTTGGCTCTCTCCTGATGGAATCATGTCCTGTATTTGCTTTATTGACCATTTCATTCATGAAATGTGCACACTGTAATTTTGGTCTAGTTTAGTACACACTAAGGTTTTTTCCGTCGGTTTTGGTACTTGTGATTGGAAACATTGTGTACACTTGTCTTCAAATGGTGTCTGTGAAAGTAACAAACTTGGTAGAGGTCTTTCATTCTGTGGTGATTTGATGCATGTTCCATGCGGCAGTCAAAAATAGAGTTTATGAAATTTCAAAAAGAGAAGAGTGGGGACTGTTTGGTTATTTGTGGTGTGGACAGAATTTAAGAATGTTGCTCTAGGATTTGTGACCAAGATCGGCATGATGACCACTACTATCCGTTTACTTGTTTCCTTGGTTGGCACCTTTTAATCAAGAGGGGGCGCTTCTTATTGCTATCTTGTCATCTCTGTCGCTCCACTAATGAGGTTTACTCATCGCTCCGCCAGCCTACTTGCAGGGAATTTACTTAATTAAGACGGCTTCCGTATTTGGAGAAAGTAAGCCCTTCATCCTTGTATTAATCCCTTAAATGAGTTATTCATCGCAGTGTACTCATTAAGCGTCCAGATTTTTTTCCGTCTTCTCTTTTTAATCTTGATAATTAGACAAACACTCGGGCTGTTGTATAGCCCCGGTCTGTGTATTGTATTCCTGCATGGGGTGTGTGTTGTGTATGTGGGTGTGTGCGAAGATTGGCTTTTATGGTCACATGACCCAGCAGCATGAGGGTCAGAGGGAACGGCCGGCCCGTGATCACGGTGATCAGCGAGAGAGAATGCAAACAAAGAGCAAAGAAAAGTAGGTTAATGTAATCAAGTGGGTTAATGGGCCAACCTGCTAATGACATGGCAGGGTGTAGGCACACAAGAAAAGGGGGTACAGATTTTGACACCTGCACGTCATCCAGACAGGATCCATGGGTGCTGCTATGGTTACGGGGTCTTGATCAATCAGTGTCATGCCCGTGTTAATTAAGAAGAAAATATGCCGGTTGTTCTTGTCATGGAAGAAAAAAGGATTGTTGTTGGTCTGTTTGTGATTGTTGAGGAGCATAAATCCACATGTGGATATTTACAGCTCATGTGTGGTCGAGTGCAAAGTTATGTTCAGTTGAATAGAATTTTGTCTTGTTCTGGGAAAGGCTGTCTGAAATTTTCATTGACTAGTTTTGGTCTGCATTGAAATGCAGTGTCATCTATAGGCAACAAAGACCCAACATCTCTAGTTCGTTTTCTTTTCTCAGTAAGTTTCTGTCACAAGTTTTCTTCGTAGTCTCAGACTAACGGGGCTCGAGAAAAAGAAAACTGCCTGCACAGTTTTCACTGTAATGAGTTTCGATGTTTTGGCCGACCAGGATTGGAGGAAAAAAGGAAAGAAAAAGATGTTGAAGAAAGGAACCTGTAGCCAAGAGCCTAATAGAAAAGGAAAGTACAAAATTACTCTCTGTAACCCGCCTGGGGTAATTTGTACAGACCGTAACGCTAATTTCCACTTCTTTAATTTGCAATTTTCCTTCATTTTTTTTTTTACCCCGGCCTCGTCACACGGGTCGGCCGGGGTGGGTGTAAGTAGGAGACAGACCCCTATGACCTGCACTAACCCAGATACGGCCTGACAGTTTGTAGTCTCTTTCCTGTTGTTCCTTCTCGGTTGGCACAATTAGATTAAGACAGTGTCTAGGGGGGGCTTGTCGATGCGGAATACACATACATGAGAAAAACTGGCTGGCCGAGGGCCTGTCTTCGGGACAATACCGCATTGATTATAGTTTAGGCGTGGAGACTTGTCCTTCCAATGCCAGCGGCTTGCGGGCATGGTATCCTGCGAGGCGCAGACACAAAGTACATGCAAGGGGGAACAGGAATGCTGAAATTCAACTGCTATTCTTGAGCCCATAGCTTTAAGGTTGGGGAGGGGGTGTAGACACTATTTTTAACACTCCAGGTATTAAAGAAATTCAATTTATTCTGCAACGGGCCTGTTAAACATAGTTTCAGGCATTAGTTTGTTTGGTTCTAAGTCCCCAAACAAATTTTGAGGAATTTGCCAAATTGTTGTTCTTTCCTTTCCTTTTGTTGACTACGAGTCATTTTTTTGCAAGACTCAAAGATACACATTCATGTATTGTTTATATTAAAAGTAATGATTTGTTTACCTGGACTCTCAAACTTTATTACTCACAGTTAAATTCCCATTTTCTTTTTACTCAACCCTCCAGAATTTAACTCGCAATCTTCTAAAATTATCTTTTGGGAGCATACTTAAAATTGGCACAGAGGAATTTCATCTGTTGCTGTCATCATCCGACAAATTTATGTGGGACTCATGCCCCAGCTGCTGCAACGATACCTTCTGAGATCCGTTAATAAACGACACCATGGACAAAGATTTATTTGACATCGATTCTGAAAAGAGTACATATGGAAGCAATAATAAAGATTTTTAATGTCATTGGGAAAATATGCAATTTATTCCGTCTTGGTGCGGACGGTTGATGTAGCATATTAAGCCGACCGATAGGAATGGGTTTTTTTTCCCCTTCTTTTTGAGAATCTGTCAAGGGACTCTTCAAAGCTGAACATGCTGATGAGGACGGACGAGGCCCATTTGCCATCCCGGGTTTATTCCAGTGCATTTTTAAAGGCCTAATCTTCTTTTTTTCTTGGATTGCCTTTTAGCAGATTCATCTTGCTGATTAGCAAAATGTCAGGCCAGGCAGGCACTTGAGTCCCGCGCTTAATGGAAACAATTATGCAAATGCATATTTCCATATCTGCGCATCGCTGCAGCCATGCATACAGTTAGTCACTGGGCTTTTTTTTCCCCGTCTCCGTGCTCTCTTTTCATCTCTCTACAACTCTAGCTCTCGCTCTCTCTTGCTCAATCCTTCTCATCGTCGTCATTACTGGGACAGCGTCTTACGCACACTCTGAATTCCAGCGCTGCTAAGTGTGCTGACTGCAATCATATACCCGCGATTAGAACTTGATACCCTGGCCTATAAAACAGTACAAGTTGGTACTCGGGACCATCCAGCCCCTTGAGCCAGCCAGCCCATGATATTTTCCTTGTAATGCCTTGCGTAGTAGATTGTGTAGATGAGTGGAAGTTGATCAGTGCTGGGGAGAAACTATTAGTCATTCTTGTCCACATGGGGTTTAATGACCCTATGACATTAGCAGGCCCGATCAGCCGCCTGCCAACATTAATTTCTTGTACAGAGGCTTGTGTATGCATTCATTTAGTCGGCTCTCAGTCAGTGGCTTGTGGTACAACAAGCTGTGGGAGAAAGAAAGGTTTGGATCTCGCCCAGTTAGGCATCAGTGTGCTCACTAGTCGGTTTAGCTGGTGGCAATCAGTGTGTTTAGACAGCGCCGGCCCAGTCAATTGGGGACAAGGTGAGTTGTTGTTCGCCGGTCCATCTCTGCCAGCTGACGTTTAGGATGCTGACGCTTGACCTGTTGGTCGCTCTGCACACAGTGAGATCAATTCAAAGCGGCCGGTGGTCACTCACTCACTCACTCACTCGCTCTTCTGGGTCAGGTCACAGTTCACAGGTCAGTGTCAGGTAGGTGTCATTTCTCTGTTTTGTTTAACCACTCTGTTTTTTTGCCAACCAAAACACAGGCTACAGCGTTTTGTAGGTTAACACACCGTCCATCATGCCAGCATGCATGCACTTGATTGTAGGCAAATGCAGAAAGAAAAAAAAAACCAGTCTGGAACACTCCTCCCCGCTGAAGTGAAAGCCCGCCACCACATACTTTGAAGTCTCGGCATATGTAATTGCACAGTGCTGTTTAAATGGCACACATACATATTGAAATGGTTCTTGCGGTACTGCATGGATTATGAAATGCATAAATGTCGGGGGGGAAATGACTTGCTGGGGAAAGTTCAAGTATCTGCAGCCTGCTTTCTCAGAATTGAAAGCTTTATGGAGGAGGCAAAGATTTTTTTAGTCAGGAGGAAAGAAGATATGAATCTTGTTCAGTTTTGATTTGAGTTCAGTATTGTGATAATATTCAATGTAATGTAAATTGGATTTTGAGTTTGGTACCGCACTTCATTAAGCAGACTTTCTTATTCCAGTCTTGAGATTATACGATCGTATTTTGTGATACGAAACCGAGATATTGGTATTTGAACAACAAATATGTCAGTTTTCATATCTTTCCCTCCATGACGAATGGTTGAGCTTGGCAGTGAAATACCAGTCATTAAGTGCTGGCAAAAACACTTTATTCCCCCACCCAACCAAGGGAGAAAAAAAAGTCAAGTAATTTTCTGGTAATGCGTTTCCCTGCGGAGAAAGAAAAAGCTGACTTTTTAGCCTACTTGTGATGTCACTCGAAACTTATTCCAAAGCCATTTCCTGTCCTGCTCCGGCTGAGCTGAGTCGGCGCCGCCTCTGGCTGAAGTCGTTCCTTTTGTTGCGCTCATTCCATTTGCCGTAATCACCATGCCCATCCTTTCTACTTTCTTTTTTGTTCCTTTTCTTTTTTTCTTCCGTACGATTCTGCGCTGAAAAAGAGATAGAATATATCTCTCAAGTGGCCCGTGAACGGCTGCCGGATAGGAACCCAATCCGTGGACGGGTAGCTTACGGGAATTCCCGCCTTCCCACAAGTCACTGCGGGGATGCCTGTACGCGCTTTGATTTATTTGTTTCATCCCAGTCCTAATTCATCATTACTGGCGGGGGTTGTCCGGTAGGGTAGGGATGGCGTGTTATGTGTGTGTGCGCGCGAGTGTTGGGGGGGAGGAGGAAGAAGATGAGAGAGAGAGAGACACAATCTCAACCACAGTCAAGGTGGGATTGTAATCAGAGACTCTTTTACATATTCCCTGCCCCTGTGCCTCTGCAATCAGAGGGTGCAATCTGGCCAGTGCGCATAAAATAACCTATCCTTCTTTGTTTTGATTTCGTCCTAAATTGGATTGGGGAGGTGTCACTCACATCAGGCAGCATATGGGATAATATCTCGGGAGTCCCCTGGCGCTCTGCTTGCCTGGAACAACCGGGGCAATAACCTGTCGCTGATTAAGGAAAGTTCACCCAACCCTCTCTCTACTCTACACACTAAAGCGGACTTGTCATTTGCATACCGTCGCCTAGTATTAACACTATGTGCCTCTAAGCTCGACTACCTCAACCAATAAAAAAAAAAGAGAAGATATGTCATAAAGAAACCGCATATAAGCGGTCTACCAGCGAGTAATGGAATGTGTTAAGCTTGCTCGTTGTGACTAGTCGGTTGGTTGGCCAGCTATAAGTGAAAGGTTCTTGAATGCACTCGTGCTATGCAACAAGTTGATTATTGCCCTACCGAGTGTAACATAAAACAACGTACAGCAGTTAATAGCACTTCTGGTCTGCACCAAGTGCTTTTGCATTATTCATTTTGGTGTAGATTTTTTGTTTCAACAAATTGTCCGAAGCTTCCCCAGGCTCCCTTTTTATTTTTTTTTTTTTTTTTAGCATTATCAATTAAATCCTGCGGGAAACCAAATCTGCTATACCGTTTGATTGAGTTTCAAAGATTTGACACTTGCATTCTGTTAGCATTTACAAAATAAATTTAGTTTCAGTTCAACCATTTGTGAAGTAACTGAGTAGACTTTGAAACCTTCTTTTTCTCGGAGCTAACACTTTTAGCAAGCCTTGCTGTTCATTCTGAGAGTTCTCTTTAACTCTATTGAAATCATGTCATCGATTCCAAGATTTAATGATCTGTTTCATTCCAGTTGCCCCTAAAACAATAAACAGATCGTTACCGGAGTTGGAATTTTCCATATCTGATGGCGCGCAGTGTAAACTCATTACACAGCTCTTTTTTTCTTTTTCTTTTTTAGGCAGGTGCATTCAAATCTAATCCCAACATGGCCAGCGCCAGATTATAGGTCAGAGGTCATGAAGAAAAAGACTGAAAAATACATTTTTAGTACCTGGCTTATTTACTCAATGAAGTTTTTTCTCCTTCATGGTAGACAGAAGGGGAAGTAGCAAAGAGCTTGTGCAACACATGTCAGCAGTTGTTGAAATGCCTGGCATATCTAGGTAGCTCCTGCGGGACTATTAACCTACGCTAGGTTTCCTGACCATGCCCTTTTATGGGCCAGTTTTAATTAGTGAAAGCCCGGGCCTGGCCCATTGGATGGATTATTATGAAGCTGTTGACAGTTACCATTAAGATAAAGCAGATGGGGTCTGAAATGAGCTGGGTCCCCCCAGAGTTGATTGGGGGTCAGGCGGCCACTTGTCAGCAGACCCACATTGCATGGTGGTTTCGTTTTGGGCGAGAGAAAAAAAATAACTTGATGATGTTTTAAAGTTACAAAACACTGTAGAAAATTGTTCTAAAAGCACATCGGGTTTTCTTTTTTTCTGGGAGGAAGTTTATCAGTGAGTAACCTTCCTTGATTATCGTGAAAGGTGAAACAGATGGGGGTATGTACTGTGTAAAATGAATTGGGGTCCCTTAACGATAGACAGGGTTCATAGAGTCACTTGGCCCAGAATGTTGGTTTTAAAAAGGGCAAGGCCCTCGATTGTACCGCTGAAAGCTATAATCAAGATTTGTGGGTGTTTATGTTCTTAATACCTTTGACAAGAACATGGATTACATGTCACGACTTGGTGCAAGGAAGTCAACTAGTATGGTAAAGTTTCTTTTGTGAAGATCAACCGCAAGTTCAGGGAGATGAAACCCGATTCTCATTTCTTGAATTTAACGGAGGTAGGTTTCAGAAAACCGTGGACAGATGCACAACCTTTGTTGGTATAAGCCACTTTGCAAGGACTTCTGTTAATTGTCAGAAGTCAATGTTGCTAGTCCACCGAAGATGATTTTTTTCTCTTTACATTTGGGAATCCGGCGAGAACTTTACGAGGATTTGCAACTGGATGGAGTTCTTAAGTCGGACATCATCCTAATGCACCTGTCATCTAAGATTGGGATTTGGAGGGGTGATTTTCTTTCCTTCTCCCCTGTCTAAATGATATCATTTCATATAAGATGGGAATCATGCCTGTCTTTTTTTTTGTCGGACTGCTATAAAGTCACATTATGCTGTCATAAATTATTGATAAAACCCAAGACAAGCCGTAAGAGGTAGAGAAGCTCCAGCAAAGTCCCCCCCCCCCCCCCCCCCCACAGGAGCATCAGCCAGAGTTAACTGCTAATCTATCACTAAAGCGCTTCACGTCGGCTGCATATCCCCCCACATTTCCCAGCCCTTAATTCCCCTTGATTATCATGCACATATGTGGCACAAATGGCCTACTTCCTGCCCTTTGAGAGAAAGCCACTCGCAACAAAAGCTTCAACCATCTCCAATTAAAATCCTGCATAATAAAAACTGAGCGGCAGTGAAAGGCCAGTGTGAGGCTCTGTTTGTGTTTTGCCGCGGGGCTCATCACACAAAGCGGTTCTCTCTCTTTTTCCCTTCCTTTTTTTCCCCCTTCTCCAACTCCCTTTTTCACTCTATTTTTTTCTCTCCCTTCTCTCTCTTGATGAGTCAGCCAATCAAATGACCCATTAACACTGCCTAAGATGTCACAGGAACATGTCAAATGATGTTAACCGGGCCCTCCATCTAAAAAGCCCAAGTGCCATTCTTTCGGGGATTTTTAATGGAGCCAAGTGTAAAGCCCAGCGCCCATTAATTACACAGGATGTTTATTGTAATGCAATATTTGACAGCCGTCTGTGGCAGATATTTTGCTAGGGGTCAGGTAAGGTTAATAACTAGAAGGCTAGATTGTCCTGTGAACCGTAATAAAGCCAGCTGAATAATTGGCCGCCGCACAGCAAAAATATGCCAGCATAATGGTGGAAATGATCTAGTGCATGGCTAATGGTTTCTAATGTTTCACAATTTAAACGGGGACACGAGAGCAACATCTCTTAAACGAGTGCCGTGAGGATCGCAAAGTCGGTATGTAGGCCTGCATATTCATTGTGTGCTTGTACATGCATCACCGGGATCATTAGCAGACCGTGTTGTCTACATTTCGCAGGTAAGTTCAAACTACATGAGCTTTTTTTTTTTTAAAACAAACTCCATGTGGAGAGTGTTTGTGTGTGAATCGGGGGAGTTGCGGCACAAGTGAGGAAATTAGAATTTCATGGTTGAATTTAGGTAATTACAGCCCAGAGCCATTTAACTTCTGTTGACTTCCAGTCCCCAGCCAGACAGCAAATCCAAGGTTATTCCAACAGAGCTGGCAGTAATTATAAACTGCAAAGCCAATTCCCAGCTGTCTGGTGGGCGATGTGTGAAAAGAACCAACATTAGGGTTCCCCTTGCTGTTAAACCGTAGAGCAAGAATCCAGACAAGGGAGTGTTCATGTATGTATAAATGTACATGCATATAAACATGTATCTGTGCTTGTACAATATGTCTACGCATGGTGTGAGTGAGCATTCAACCTGCCCCGTGCTGTGCAACCTACATCCCTTGTGGCTTGTCTCTCCCCTTGACATACATTCCACACATTTCACAGTGGTTGACCAACAGTCCAGCGGTGACCTCAGATGAGGTAATCGGAGCAGCCAAGTGCACAGGGAGCCAGTGACCTCGTTCCGGGGTCAACTGACTGGTAGCCTGTCTGGTGGTACTGTGTGTGTTGTCATGGTGTGTCAGCAGTGACCAGTGGTTGACTTCTGATAATGTGTCACTCTGAATGGGTTTCCCACAGCAGGTACAACACACTGCAGTGTACAGAGCGATCATGTTCACTGCGTGGTATGTGTTGTACAACATGCATTTCTGGAGATTTTACAGGAGTGTTAGAGTCGTGTAGAAACACAGCTGCTGGTGAAACACACCACTACTGGAAATCAAATACCATTTCCTTTGTATAAGGACATACATGTACTGATGTAGTATTTTCATATTGTGAGAAAAGAATTGAATTGTATGGAAATGAATTGATTTGAAAGAACCTATAGTGCCGGACTTGTATGAGAGTCGTTCTATTGCCCTTCATTTTGCATAAAGGGGGTTCATATTTATGGCTAGTCGACTTGGGCTTCAATCAGCATACATGAATGCGTGAAGCTGACAATGGTTTGTGTAGGCGACTGCTGCCATGCGTGTCAAAAGTCAACCCTCCTGGATTCCTGTCTGCAGCACAGTTGAAAGTCATGGTCAATGCTGCCTCACTTCACAAGGGCCAGCGTTGTGTTGTCTTTCACTTTGCGGGCTCTCTCTGTCCTCGACCAATCAGCATCATCTGTTAACAATCATTGCGGGCTATACTCCCATTTGTCACATTCCGCAAAATCTTGGCCTGTCATTAAAGACGGGGAGCTGTATGGTTACTAAATGTTGACATTACAGCAAGAGTTACCCAATGGGCAGCCATGAGGGGCATTCGGGGAAATACTGGTTGATGGGGAAACAAATATTTATAGCAACTTGGAGGCGTGCCAGCGATGGCAATTTATGTTGCTGGTGAAGATGAAATATGGAATTCAGTTTGTCGTTAGTGCCCACTGAATCACTGAGAAAAATTAAGAAGTCCAGTTTTCTGAATGACAAAAATGATAGCATATTCTACTAAGAAATGGTGTTCTGTAGTTGTATGATGTCATTTGTACAAGTTATATGTGTCGATACTGGTTGTGTTTTTTACTGACAGCAGGCAGGGGAGTTTGTGTACTAACTTTTGTAAAGGACTGAATTGGTTGGTATGGCTCATCAAAATTGGGAGGTTTTGCATGGTGGCAAAGGGCAGAACCTTTCGAACGGACAAAAGGTATAAACCAAGTTGTGTATAAATGTATGATCGTTGTGTTCTGACAAGGTTCATGGAATTAGTAGTTTGATGGCTCAATTTACTTAGACGCAGGACAACAATTGTGGGTCGGGAATGGAGGAGAAAGGAAATTTTGCCATAACCGCCAAAGTTGTACATGTATAATTCATTGTACAACAGCCTGAGGGCAAATTGGTCCTGTGTATATGTGTACTATTGATGTAGTTTAATACACACTGTGCCTTTTTTTTTTTTTGTGGGTCTAAGCGGTTTTTATGCCATCTTTGATAATTGAAAGCAAAGTTATATGCAAATCGGCGAAGTGAGTGAATGCCCCGCTGTGTGCACAGCACAATTGGGGGATCAGGTCAGCATTGTGTTTGGGGGCAGGCTGAGTGAAAGGAACTAGCATTTACCCAGCAGGTCACAAGATTTCTCCCCCCCCCCTTTTTTTTTTTAAAGTCAGTACATTATGTGCATCAGGACCATGCACGCATTAATATGGTAAAGCTGGCATCATCTAGGGGCCTGGTGTGACAATGGGCCTTACACAATTCATAGACAACCTGTGGTTTTCTGGAGGGCTGATTGTGCTGTGGTTGTTGAAGGCAAATGTGATTTTACATGTACATGTACCTGATTCATCAGATTAAACTATTTGTACTCAATCTAAATCTATATCTAGTTCCAAATTGCTTTATCAGTAAAATAGCGAAAAACCTTGCAAGCCCTGTTAGTTTTTTTTCGCAGTTATTTTATATGATGATATCGGCCTGCAGTATCTCGCGTTATCCAAAATTCACCTGCTGGGATGACGGTGTTTTATTTGCTTAGTTCTCAAACCCGACTTAACAGTCAATATTCGTGTGTGTTCATTTAATGAGCAGGCTTGCATTTTTGAAATAGTGCAAGTCATTCCCAGCTTGTAGTTATCTTGTGTTTGATCATAAGACGAGAGATTTCAGTGTAAACCCCAATCCGTATCTTCTCTGTTGAGGATGTCAATGCTGCTTAAGCCCTCACAGATCCCCCTCCCTGTTGTAATGTCTGGTACATGATCCAATCCTCCAGTGACCTTACCACAACCAAAGATGTATAATCCCCCACTTATTGTGCTCATCCTCAACTATTTACAAGTTCATTGTTTGTGGCATCAGCACTTTCTATCCATGCACACCCCCCCTCCTTTTCCCCCTCCTCCAGTCCTTTGTTTGATCTTCCCTTTCTGATTCTAATCCTGCAAGAACATCCTGTTGTCTGGGAAGAAGTCCTGGGCTGATATTCGTTACGTCTGGAAAGAATGACTACGTTGTTCATCCTTAAAAGTAGGGTTGACGTGTCTGGAACAAGATTAGGTCTCGGAACAAGATCACGATTGAGAGATATGCTTTTTTTTCCCCTCAAAAAAGCCTGTCAGACATGTACTCGTGACCCCTTGTTATTGACCATGATTGTGTCTTGAGAATGTTGGGCTGAGGAAGTACAATTAATCTTTGAGAACTGAGATTTTTTTTGTTCGCCGGATACAGAGCAGAAGTCTTCACAGAAATGAGAACTTGCCTGCTGTTTTGTGTAAGGTTTTGTGTTATTCTACTGCTTCACCTTGTTATCAAACAGTTAAGCAGATTGTGAACTCTCTGCTAGCAGTCGGGCCATAACCTAATCGCATAACAGGCATTGGGATTCTGATTTTGTTGTGTTTGATTTCCTTTGTGATTTCCTTCAGAAAGTTGGCGGTTTATCTGGGCATGGTCCTTGTACGATTGTAGGCGGCCTATTCTGGCCCCTTCATTTCTTGGGTGATCAATCAGTGATCATTTGAACTCCAAATGCCATGAACACAACTTCATGTACCATAAAGACAAGATGAAAAAAAAAGATTATTGATGGTGCAGTTTTGCCTTGCCAAAAATCAGCCCATCCGGTTTCATTATCTGTATCACCTTAATTGTTCCTTATCAACCCCCAACATAACTCTAAATTACACAATCATGTCCCACCTTTGGAACTCTCTTAGTTTTCCACGCAGTATCACTGCATCTTTGAACTTGTCTCATTGTGTGGGGATAATGGACGCCGGTTAATGATTGACCACTAATTATTGACAGAATTAAGCACCGCTATCTGACGAGAGGCGCCAAAAGAATATTAAAAAAAAAAAAAAATTAGTGGGTTTATTAGTGGTGGCTGAGTTTTTTGCTTTTAATGTTCAGCAGTTCTGTTTACGCATCGGCGTGTCTGCCAGCAATTAGTTGATGACGGTCTAGCATGAGCTGTGTTCAGCTTTTCAGTTTCAGTCAAGTTTAAAATTATCATTAGGACTCTTTGTTCTGAGGGTAAGCTTCTCTCCTGACTTTTGTTGTTGCTGTTGTTGTTGTCTCCTAAACTTTTTTTGGGTACCCATGAAAAGGGGTGTCATTTATCAAACGTGTCTGTGAAAAGTTAACAGCATATTTGCTAAAATCAACACTAGCACTTACCCACTAGCTGGATTTTTCATGCTGCTGGTTGCTACCACACTTGACAGTGCGGTGAGTGGTCTTGGGTTCTGTTCCAACCCAAGCTTGACAGTGGAATTTGAATTGTGTGTGTGCACCTATGGATGTGTATGTGAATTGTCGTAAAGAACATCAAGATTGTCAAGACCGGGTCGTACTCCATTCAAATGCGAAGGTGAAGCAAAGTTGACGTCACAAAACATTTGCTGCGACATTGGTCGTGGTTGAAATGTGTTCAACCTTTGCGAGTTTGTAGCCGGAATATACATGTTGTGATTTCATAAATTTGCATTCGCATTCGCTTTCATACACCGGCCTTCAACTTGATTTTCCTGCCAAATTCAATGCGAAAATATGAGATGAAGGACAATACTTAGAAAGCATCTTGAAAACCTGTGAGAAGATAACATTAGAGTTGTTTTTTATCTCATATTCATCTATCTTGTTGTTTTGTTTATCTCTTTTCAGATAGACGTTTGTGACGGGCTGATATCTCTGTGCATTTGCAGCTGACCACTAGACAAAAAGTAAGTATGCAAAGAAACATGTTTAACATACCGGTAGAATTTGACAGCTTTAGTACTTGGCACTGTTGATTTGGTACAAAAGCTAGTCATCCTTGTGATTTTCAATTTGGTCTTTTATTGTGAATAAGGATTTTTTCTGTTGATCAGTGTTTAGTTGTTAAAAACCCAAGGTAAAGCACAATGTCAATTTTGAAGATGGCAAAAAACATGCAAGACCGTCACTGGATACTGGTGAATAAAAAATCAACCTGCATCTTCTATTCAAATTTTTGTAATGAAGAAAGGTCTCCACCTGCAGGTCTCATCTGAAAGACATATTCACGAAATGGCCCCTATAAATTATCCCCCTCTCCTGAACTACCTTGGCCCGGCTCTGCAGGCAGAATGTGTAATCATGTTGCCCGTCGGGCAGGGTGGGTTAGGCGGGGTACCGGGGAAGAGAAATGTTTCAAGCTTTTCAGCAAGATAGCAAAGCCAAACAGTCCACGGTGCGGCAGTGTACTCCCCGTATCGCTGCCCCAACCGTACCCTGGGGTCATGGCGGAGTCCAGGAGTAGTATCAGCCGCTGCCTCCGCTCGGCTCCGCTGCCGTTATCGTGGGCTATTAACGGTTGACAAGTAGGCCATGTCTAGTAGCGATCATGCTGAACTTGAAGCAAGCTTAAGGGCTTATGTGAATACAAGTCTTGCATGTGATTTCCTTGGGCTGGGGAAAAAAAATTGCAATGGCATGGCCATGGCCTGTGAAACCTTTAAAAAATGAAATGGAAAAAAAAAGAATATTGAAGACAAACAGTAGCAAGTACTGACAGATGGGAACACACTTTTGCGTTAATCACTCGAAAGTGAAGACAAGGGACAGATAGATGACCATGAATATTCAGAGTTCTTGCCACTTAGAGGTGCCTGCCTTGAAGCTGAATTGTTAATGACCTGCCATTTCCTGACAAGGTAGATGGCAGTTTTAGTCTTTTTTTATTTAGGATTTTTTGTTGGTTCATCTTTTTAAAAAAATGGCTTTTATTAGATTAATTGATTTGTTTTTTGTTCTGCCAGAAGTCAAACTTGGGAAGGAGCAATTTTTATTAATTCCAGACAAGGGAAACAAGATGTTTGTCGTCAAATTTGTAGTGTACAGCAGGATAAATTAGTGGTCAACTCAAAATCCATGGTTGTCAAGTAGAACCCTAAATTTGTTGATAACAAAAGTGATTCACCCTCCATGCATCCATGCAGCATATGTGGCTCATTTTTTAACAATTTTAATGACCTCCCAATTTATAACCTTATCTCGGCGCTTTTAATTGGGGCCAAAGTGTAGGCATTGCCCATAAAACAAAAAGGACTAAGCAAGTCAAAAAGCTTAATGGGACCAAAGTTTGAGAAATCATCTCCAAATGGGGAATCTAGTAAAGTAAACAGCGGGCACAAAAGCTTGCCATGGCAGGACCTGGCACTCCCCTGGCCTAATTAGGAGTCTGGTGTAAAATTGCAAGGGGGGTACGGTTATTTAAGTACCATCATCAGCCGCAAATCATTTGGCCGCCACATCCTTTTTTTCGACATTGTTCAGCTTAGTTTATCTGTCAGTCGCACTTGACCCAATATCAATACTTGTTTTATGCGCTTGTTTGTTGTGGGCCCAGTCCCAATAAGCTTGTACATGTACTTCAATTTTAATATGGCTGACATCTGTAAATGAGATGGCCATGTAAATTTGGGTGTTGAACATTTTTGTGCGCTCTTATTTATTTCCCGAACAGATGGTCAGCATGAATTTGTCAGTTTTTTGTAAATGATAAACCAAGGTGGTGTGAAGGCGTCACTTGTTTTTTTTTAAAGATACACAGAAGCTGTTGCTAGTTGCAGGGTTTGCCCTTTCAAAAAGAAAAAAATACAAAGAGTGAACCATGACATGTTGGGATTTGAAATATCAGGAAAATGGTGATGAAGTCCAGTTGTTCTCATTCATAATTAGTAAGACATCATCTCTCTCGGGGGCCTCTCCCAAACTCCAAACAAACCCCCCCCCCCCTTCAACCCCAATCCAGAAAAAAATCTGAAAATCAAAGAAATTTGTAGATTTGGAAATAAATAACACGGGCTATTAAATATGTGGAAGCGTGGAATTTTCAACCAGGAATTAATACTGTACAAGTAAAAATTAATGTTAGGGCATTAAGTTTGGGTCCTTGATGTTTTGAGCTTGATGATTCTGTGTGTTTGTTTGCGATATCTGGAAAGATCTTTCCTTGATATTCACTTGAGGTCACTGAAATGGGTCTCACACAGCAGAATTTTTATTTTCGTGAAGTGAAGATAAAATGAAGTGAAGCCAACATGAATTTGTTACAAAATTGCAGACAAGAGTCCTTACCTTTTCTCGACACACTAATCATCTGGACTTGTCATTCAGCAGATGCAACAGCCAGCCAAGCACCACATTTATGAAGTGTTCTGGCACATTGAGATGGAACTGGGCATGGGTCGTAGTGGAGAAAGATGAAAAGAAAGAAAAAAACGAATGGGGGTGATTTTTTTTTTTTCATTTTTAGATTTAATAATTTTTGTAATCTTTAATGTGTCCACAACACATCTTTTAAAGTATAAAAATCGTGGAATAAAAGTGTTTTTAAATTTAATGAAAAACAGTTGGCATCTTCCATTTTCACGAAAACAAAACTCAAAACTTGTATGGCTTTTTTCTCAGTATTCTACTCTTAATGACATGTCGATAAATATGAACTTTAAACAGCCATAATTTGCCAACGGAATGTCCAATTCAAGTGCCTCAAACAGTATTGTAAGGGGAATTTTATTCTCTTTCCTAATAACTGCAAAACCTCATTTCGACCTCAGCCCAGTTCTGTCTCATTTTACCAGAACACCTCACATTTTATCAAGATTTTGCTGTGGGCAAAAAAAAAACCAAGAGAGAAGCAAAATGAGGGTAGGTGGCTCAGTGGCTGGTCAGTTGATACAATTCTATGTCAGTGACCTTACCCCAGGCCTCAGAGTTACTGGACAGGGGTCACAATACCCTTTTTGTCTTTGGGAGGGCGGAGAATGTGGCCACATTTTTTATAATTTCACACCGGTTCACTGTGTTTCCCAGCAGGTGATCTCGCCTACGATTACATGTCTACTGTCACTGCTTTGGGATCGTGATTGTGTTGAAAATTGTGATTGTGCTGGAAATTGTGATTGTGCGTCGTAAATTGACCCCAGACCAGCAGTGAAAATTAATCATCCAACCTAACTGGCATTTTTACAAAAAATAATAATATATTTAAAATCCATACATGTGTGTTGTTTGTCTTGCAATCTGAGGACAACATGGTTCTTGTTTTCCCTTGAAGCCCCATGTTCACAGTGCACAATTAGATTCAAATACCGGAAAAATAGCTAACAACAAACACGACTGCTGTAATTTCACGGGGGGGGGGAGCAAATGATTTGGTCATTATGCCATTGTTTGAAATAAACCATCCCACAGTTTTTGTGTTTATCAGGAAGTACATCTGCATCGTAAGAGTGTGTGACGTGCACGTGTACATGTAGACCTAATTAAGGCACTCTGACCCCTTCATTAGGGAGTTTCACAACACACTTTTCTGTTTCTCAAGAGAAAAGCACAAAAGAAAGGGTCCGCTTGAGATAAAAGCACAGGTTTCTTCTTGAAGATAAGATGTGATTTGCCTTGTTTGTGTAATCAAGTTTCACAAGAGTTTCCTGTCCCGCAGTGCTATAATTGTTCAACCATCCTGCTTGGATCCCGCTGTTTCAAAAGTGATTCCAATCATATTCCTTACCCCCGGGCCGTTTTGAAGAAGAAGAAAAGAAGGGGGAAAAAAAGATTCAGTTAGCCAAAGAAAAAGAATTAACCAGAGGGAAAGAAATTACCAACTGGAGATGGAAGGCAAAAGACTTGGTAAGACCCAGCAGGGGGCGAGAAGTGATTTTGATTTAATCACGAGAGTGTAATTGAAAGGGGTTAGAAGTGTAGAAAAGGAAAAATTATAAGATGAAGAAAAAAACTTGGACCACCAAAGGGAAAAAAAAGGGGGGATTAGAAACTACTAGGATCTTGTTTGGATTGTTTGAGGAAAGATATGGACGTATTCACACGGTCTGGTATGTGTTACCCCACAGGGTATTTCACTCACGCCCACTCATTTACAAAAAGAGGGATCAGTCTGTTTTTAAGCAGCATGGATTTGTTTATTTGTGTGACATGTATCTGAGGACTTTTTAGCACTTTGTTTTGAAGTGTGAAATCGGTTTTATTTTGTTCAAGGGTAATGGCACCTCTGCCAGTCCAAACTTTCTTTTGTTGTGTTTTTCATAAAATTACTTTGGCATTGCAAGTACTGAAAGTGAAACACCATCAGTGAAAGATAAACATCTTAATTGATTTGTAGGAAAATGAGGGCCCATTGAGCGGTTGTTAGTCTCTGTGGCTTTTCTGAAAATGGGAAAACCAGAGAGAGTTCCTTGAATCCGGGAACCTTGCGGAACAGCTTTAGCTGATTGATAACAAATGGAAATGGGAATGTCGGGCTTCAAACAGTCATCTGAATGGTTCAGTCTCAAGGTTAACCAATGAGCAGTCGTGAATTATGCCAACTTCACTGAGTGGTCAGGCAGAAATCTGGCTAGGTTATGGACTAAACTAAATAAAATCTCTGGCCCATTTATACAGTGTTGATGACAGTCACATGGAAGATGTAAGTAATTTCTGCACAGTTCAGTGCAGGCTTTCTGAATACCACTTGAATTCCCCTTTTATAGTATTGGTATTCTCGTGGGGCTCCATGATATTCCAGTCATAAATTCTTGTTTTCAAATTCACTGGGGGGGGGGGGGGGGGGATCGGCAAACTAAAATTGGATGTGAATTTGTCCCTAAATTAAAAACAAAACAAAGTGGGCTGCCAAGTTGCAGAGGGGTTTATGATATTTGCATATGTAATTTGCATAATTGACCCAAAAAAAAGATGTAACCGATTCATGTGCATGTTCATCAACCCCCATATTGGAATTAACACACCTATACAAACCATTACCAAAGCAAATTCCAACAACATTATTACCTTAATTGTTTTTGTAGATACATGTATGTAAATTGGTTACACGTCTAGTTCTGACACCCCTATGTTTCGACACCCCTATGTTCAAACACCCCTATGTTCCGACTGCACATATTCCTATCCATATCCTAACCCTAACCCTAACTGGGGGGTAACACAATCTTATGTGCGAACATATTGTCAGAACATATGAGTGTTGGAACATAGGGGTGTCAAAAATAGAGCAGTCACCTGTAAATGTACCTATCCCTTGGTATTATGTTTATGCATGTTGTACCGCTAGTCTTGTTATCAGCCTGTCATAAGCCAGAGCCACTGATAGTGCTGCCACCAGACACCAGTTGGCCTCAATACAGATCAGATTCACAACAACACACAGAAAACCAAACAATCAGTAGACTATGACATGACACAATGCATGGCTGGGGAAATGCCTGCTAGAAAACAGCTGACAGGTTGACCTCAGCCAGTTGGAGCTGAGGTCATCTGACTTGCCAACAGGTGCAGTGACTTTAATCTGACCCCATGCATGATGGCTCACCTGCACCTACTGAAGAAGCATGGGTACACAGCCCGTTGGGTAAAATGTTAGGTTAGAATACACAATAAGAGCAGACTACATGTAAATAGCGTAAATCATTGCACATTCCATTAAGATGTACATGTATAACTGCCTTGAAAATGCAAATCCCCCATCAACATAATTTCTTTGTTTTGGTGTGTGGCTTTACAGATTATAGCGTTCTGCTTGATGTAGCTTTGATTGATTTAATGTTGGACCGGGATTAGAGTGCAAAGCTAACTGCTTCATCACTTGTAAATTGTGGAATGATCTGTTTTCAAATGTCCCATTGGCTCTAACACCTGTGCTGAGTGATCATTATAGATTGATTGCAATCAGCCACCATCTTTGACGTGTGTTTTGTTAAATTCATTCATTAACACGAGATGTCTGTCATGTGTATCGCTGTTGAACAAATGTGCACACCTCCAAGATGGCGTCAGTGCAAACGATCTAAAGCAACGCCCACATCCTCACAAAATTTGTTGATTAAATCCTTTCCATTTGTCTGTGTCTTAAGAGAATTTTCACGGCTGGGTTGATCAGCAATGTACAAATCGACCCCAATATTTTCAAACGGAGGATTTTCATCACTGTCATTTTTTTTTGGGGGGGGGGGTTGAATTTTGTCTCATGCATATTCATAGGCCAGGGAACCTAGCGATGGCATTTTGACAGCAGCAGGAAGTTCTAATCGACCAGCTGCGCAAACTGCTGCTACATCTGGCCGTAGACGTTGCCCCCAGAATCTGGGCCGGCGCAGTTAAATGTAAATTGGCAATATGCAGTTCCCATTGACTGTGACTTTTTTTTTTTTTTTACTACGGACGGTGTCTGGCTAACTTCCACCACAAACACAAACCTTTGCTCGCAGTTGGGGCTGGAGCTTTAAATTGTAACATGCTCTGACATTTGAAACAGTGACTGCGCTGAAGATTATTTCTTATGCTGGTTGTGACCTGTAAGACACAGGCCAAGATGCGTATTGTTAGGGTATATCTGGAGAGAAACGGAATATGATTTTGCACAGGAAACTGTTAACTGCAGAAAAACTAAAAGATGCGTTACAAATACACTATTCATCCCTATGAATATTGTGTACAGTTCAGCTGTTCTGAAGTGAACTTGCCTAAATTGGATTTTTCAATCTGCAGTAATTTCCAGATTGTGAAAACACGGATTCTCCGGCCGGTGATAAATCTACTTTCCCCTTGATCAAGGATTTAAATGGTATTACTTATTGATTTGCGCCCGTGTGATTTTGATCCTCTGCCGCCGAATAACCCAAAACTCCATCACGAAGGATAAATTGTTAAAAACAAAATACTTGACCCAGAAAAAAATCGAATGATTTTTTTTTTTTTCCTTTTCCTTTTCTGTGTTTGCCTGTGTGTGGCGGTGCGCGTCTGGAAGATGCGTCACTGGCCAATCTTGTGGCATTAATTAGTGCAAGCAGCGTTACATGAGCTGGCCTTGGTTCAGGCCAAGCCCGAGATGAATTTCGATATGTTGGTTGATAAATCTAGAATCCAATTATCGTGGCTTGATGAATGCCCTACAGCCCATCCTCCTTGCCAGGTGTGATTTATTAATTTTGCATCTTGACCACGGCAAGATGATGAGAAGGAGACCAAGAAGAAGAAGAAGAAGTACAAGAAGATGATGAAGAAGCGGCAGAAAAGCAATTGTAATTTGTGAGGACTTGATCGTGAAATGCGAGGCAGAGGACGGGAGGGGAGGGGGATCAATGCTGCACCTTGCTAGAACTAAGAATGGACAGCGGCGTTGTGATTTTTTGTTCTGTTTGTATGTCCGTCGTGTGTAAGACGTCATGGGTCGGTGAAGTGGTTGCGTGCCCGGTGCTCGGATCGTACGCCTCCCCTTTGTTCTTCCTCTCCCCGACCTCCTCTCTGATTTCGCCTGGCCTTTGTTCATGCCCGGTTTTGTGTCAGAAAACTCATTAATGGAAATGACTCGCTCAAGCCAGGCCCCCTACTAGAATGAATGGGGATCCATTATGCAGTACACACAAAGGGGTTCCCATGTCTTGTGCACTGCTCAGTAATTATGCAGGCATTACAGAGGCTTGGGCAATTAGCGCTGATGGTGTTTTGTCACCAGGATCGTGACCACATGTGCGTCATCATTCATTAAGAACGGACTCCCCGCTACACTTGATCAAAGGAAATTTCACTTGGAACTGAAAACCACAGGACCGCACGGGTTATCCTGGTGTTATGCGCATCCAATTAAAAATCAAAAGCATCATCTGTGATTTAGTGCAAGAAAAGGGAATAATCATTAATTTGGGGGTTTCATTTGTGAGAGATGTTTTCCTTCACAGAAAAAAAAGTGAAAAAAGGGGGGGGGGTTGAATGGATGAAATTGATAACTACGAAATGCTGGAATGGTTATTCTAGAATTACGGCGAGAGCAGAAGGCATTGGCCACCATGTAATACGAGAGGTGATAATCCACACAAAACGATACACAAAACCTTTAAAAAATGTATGTCTTCGCGTGTCCTAGTTGTTGCTTCTTCACACTGTCGGTTATCCCATCGCAGTGCTCCGGCCCCTCGGAGGATCCCGTTACTGTTGGATAATGGTCAGTGACGCACCCCAGAGCTCGTTGCGCATTCCCCGCGCTCTGCTTTAGTGGGTTGGCCGGGATGTGCCTGCCGGCCTCCGATTACAAAACTCATATCTTCACCTAATTGCGGATCCGAACAGTGGCCCGTGCGCGATGAGGATTTTATGGAACGTAATGGCGTTTTCCCCGGCCAATTTTTAACCAGAGTGGGAGGGTTGGGCTTCTTCTTCTTCTTTTTTTCCCCCTTCTCCCCTAACTTCTATCGGGGCTTGCCACTCCTGGAGAAAGAGCAACTGTGATGAATAACGTTCGAACGTTGGCTTTCCAATCAAGGGGAAGACGAAGAATTATTGTCCCTTGATTACCATTTGTGCAAATTGCTTTTGTGGCCGCAGGGGGAAATTGTAATTGAAATCAAAAATTTAACTTTGTTTTGCACCGTGTAAAGGAGGACAATTTTTTTTGAAAAATCCCCGTTTGTAACCATCAACAAATATCAAGTAAGGGTATTTGTGTGAAAGCTGGATAGTGATGGTGAAATCCAAGTTGAAATCTGATTGTAAATTTTCAAAGCTGGATCTCTCTCCTTGTGACACAGGTACCAAACATGCAGAGGCTGTTACCCATGTGGTCTTTATTAATTAAGGCACGTATCTCGTTAATGGTTTGTCGCCCACACCTGTGCCACATAGATCAATAACATCATTTTGATATTGTAAGCAGTCGGGGCTATTGGAGCAAAAAAAAAATATTTTCACATTTTTTGAGCTGAAAAAAAATATATGCAAGATGAAGCGTGAAATCAATGTTCATGGATTTTTTTTTTCATGTTTCTTGAAATTTTGGAAAATAGGCAATAACAGTTCATTGTGATTTGTTGCATATATTTCAACATGTTTTGTTCCAATTTGAATGCTTAGTTAATGCTGCACAATGTACAATGTTCACAAGAACATGCATGGTGAATGACTTGGCGTCCCAATTTATTCACTGAATGCTTGCCTGAAAACAGCCCACACATGAGCACACAATTACCGTCTGCTGATTACCTAGGCAACGCAACTGGAACAAAAACAAATTGTCCCTCCTCCACCCTACATCGCTCATCTATTTTTTTTTCGTCTCCTATGTGGAATTAATTATTCGTTGGATTTTAATGGCAGGTGCTGGCCTGACTAATTAGCAAATGGCAAACGAGCGTTTCAGTTGTCTGCACGTGGGATCTCGTATTTCGCCATGCCTTGGGCCGAGCCCGACCAAATTGCCCAGCATGTAATTCATGCCATAACTAGGAGATGCAAAGAAGAATTACCCACATGTCTTGGTGCATCAATATTCCTTTCTGTCATTGAATCCCAATTTTCTGAAGGGTTTGCGTCAGTCAGGGTTCCCTTCTTTTTCGGTCGCATTCAGGTTAGTGAACTGTGTCATTTACGTCAGGATTTGGGGCAAGACTGTCGCTTAATGCCACTGCGTAATCCAGGCTTTAAAAGATCATGTTCAGACAAAAACGAAAAAGCAATCCAAAGATTAGAGACAGTCAGAGAGCCTGTGTGCACAGATTTTTTTCTTTCTATTTTTGACTGGTTGCCTTTTTTTTTTTGAAGATCAACTGGTCTTTCAGTAGATTAATTTTGTGTTCAGATCTGAAGGATTAACTGAGCTAATTCTTGTGGGGAGATGTTCAGGGCTACTCTTTCTCTGGCTTGCTTTTTGATGGTGAGGGTCTGCCGATGGATTATATGCAGTTCATCCCTTATGGGGGAAAATGGCTGCGAGTTGAGTTGCCTTTGAGACGACTTACATCTGGTGTTTAATGATAATAAAAATAATAATAATTAATTTATATTGCGCAGATTCCACATTAGTGTTCAAGTGCGCAGTACATACATGTACACGATGTATTTAACTGATAACAGGAAGTCTGGATGAGAAAATGAATGAGCAGACATATATCTATGATGCATGGGTCCGGTAATAACCTTGGGGAAAATACGTAACAGGAGACAAGTCTCTGAAATAAGGAAAAAGGAGAAGATAGTTCAGTTCAAAACACTTTTTGTTTTGTGCCTTTTGGGGGGGGGGGGGTTTATAATGGCAATATATTGAGATGACTCTACATTCGGTATTTGTTAGTTTTCCACTTCTATGCTTTGTAACCTCATTTAAAAAATATATTCCTACTGAAGGAAAGAAAATATGATACTGTAAAAACATTTATCTAGGGCTAGAAGTAATCCGGGGCAGATCAAATAAACCAATTCTCCAATCACAGTTTTTTTTCCTGCCATTTCTTGTTATTCTAGACTTCCATCCAACGTACACAGACAATTATTCCATGTGCTTCCTCCTATTTCAGAATTTGTATTAGCCGCAGACGTTTTTCTCTATCTTTTTTTTTTTCCCCCTGTAATTTTGTTTTCTCCCGTGCTTTTGTTTTCTTTCCATTGTTTCCCGGCCCATGGGCGACAGTTTGATTAACGGAGCTGACTCTGTTACTACATTAGTTTTCCCCGGCTGTGGTAGTGCGTGTGAGTGCGGTGTGCGGCGTGTGTGTGTGCACCGCCTCTGTCCAATATACCCCCTGAGGTGTACGTCCGGCCAGTCAGTTGAGTTCTTCCTTGGGACGTCAGTCCTCCAGTAAGCCTTGTTAGCAAACAAGACGTTGAGACCATCTGCCGTTAAAATCATACATTAATCACAACGGGGTTTGATTAATTAGACATGGCTTTTTCCTTCATCTGGCCCGGGCTATGCCGGTGCCCCCCTGCTGTTAATTATTCAAAAAATTCATCAGCGATGCAAATTAAAAATATGCAGGATTTTTTTTCATCATCCAATTATTTTGACAGTTGATTTCATGAATTTTATTACTTTTTTTTGTAAAGTTGGAACCTTTTTTTTCATAAAGAAGCTTAATTCAGCTGTTTCAACAGCAACATCTTAAAACCCATGCAAACAATTTTGAAGCTTATCGCTATGATTAAACAGAAGATATACATGCAGGACTCTGTTTTTATATTCCAATTTATGTCCCAGTAAATATGTTTTTGGCCAAGAGGGCAATTACATTCGTAATTCTGGGTTTGTAGATTGAAACCTTGCATCAAGATACACAGTCACGACAGGTATGAGAGAACATCCACATAAATTACACATTTGCTGCTGAGTTGTTGGAACTTTTTTTTTTTCCATGCCAGCAGTCTTTAACGAGGAAATATAATTTAATAATGTAGGCTTGATTAATTTCCAAAATTTTGTTTATGTCAACGTTTCATTCACTGCCTGGGGTGACGATTATGCAGTGTGTAGGAGGATGATAAAAGAAGGGGAAAAAAAAAAACAGATGAAAGCCCAGAATAATGAAATTGTGGACGGAGCTTTTCAGTAGTGATGAGGAGTATTAATTGGTTCTGTCACATCCATACATAAAGACAGTGGCTGACATTACCCCGCTGAATACCAATGACCTGAATGTAGTGGGTCACAGCCGCAAATTGGGTCAGTGCTAATTAGGACGGATCAGGCTGTGGCATAATTTAATAATTCAGGATGAGTCGCTTTTGTTAATGTTTGAGTGTGGGCTGACAAAACAAAAACAGGATACACATGCTGCTCATGCAAATTGATGTGGGCTGGCGGCATTAATCCAATGTTACACAAAAGGAGACAAATTTCAAAAGAAGGCATTCACAAAATATAACAACAATTGAAAGAGGACATATGGGCACGTCTCAGCTGTTAACTCTTAGGTGACATTTAACAGAGTTTCCAATTCAATGTATATTGTAATGAACATTTACTCATTAATTACTTGAAACATGTGTCCGAAGTGAATTAATGTGAAGCTTGGAAAATATTAGCAGTATCAGCAGTTGGTAAACAATTGTGTAAAAATAATTTGTTTAAAGAAGCCCAAAAAAAAGAGGAAAATTGTGAATAGTGAAGACATGGCTTGCTGTCCATTCAACCTGTTATACACATTGATAGACTTACCATGCCGGGAAAAAAAATGCATTGAAGGATTTGGGGCTTTGACAAATCTATAATCCTGAAACTTTACCATCAGTTGGGCTAGTGGGCCATCTCTGATTGTGTTGGAAGTGTATTCTGCAGAGTTAATCCAGTCGGGATTACGGGCATCGTTCGAAGGGGATTATCTCCCACAATTCCTGTCTTCCAGGTGTCCCAGGCATTAGATATCATGAATCTTGAACAGTTTGCCGCTCTTGATAAAAAAAAATTAATAAAAAAAAGGGGGGGGGGGATTGCTGGGGAAAAACATCATTGCTGCTAGCTTCCTCATAGCTCCAATCTGCTAGTGCTAATGCAGTAATCATACTGTGCCTTTATAGTCCTAGCCGAGTTTTTTTTTTTGGGGGGGGGGTTGTGTTGGGTTTGGGTAGTCTTATTCTAAACCTTCCGGTAAGGGAGAGATCTGCTTGAGGCGGGGTGTTGTCATGAGAGCTGACTGAGAATCAACATTATGATTTCATGAGATTGGGCAAAGTGGATTTGTAGGGTAACCTCCTTGCCAAAACAGCCAGGTTGTGAATCTCGGTATGAAAGCAAAAGGATGGGAACAAGGTTGGCAAGAGTACCGACACCTCGATGGATTTAAGTCTTTTTAGAAAGTTCTATTTATCCTAGAATGTAAATACATTTACATGTCCACTTGCAGACTTACATGTACACTGCACAGTGTATGTCGGTCTATATTTAGCCTGGTGTTGGAATAATAGGCGAATACAGCGTATGTTCAGAAGGCCTATTTCTTTCTTGGCATGTATGATTGATGTCATGAGAGTGTCTTGTGCACATACACTGTGTTGGCCTATTATTCCGTAAATGTACGTGAACACAATGTATACATGCATCAGTAAGTATGAATTGGCAAATATGCATGTACCTTCAAAAATATGTTGATATGTAGTACATCATAAATGTGTGTGGGTTCGATGATGAACTTTACAAATGATAAGTACATGTGTTTTAAAGAGGACTAATCATCAGAACTGCACTGCTTGAAAAAGTCACCTTTTTCAGGGTCAGCAAGCAATGCTCAGATGTTCCCGTCCTTGTGCGGAAAAAAAACCCAGGTTATCGTGGCCATGGTCCAGTAAATGTTGATATTAAACCCCTGGGTTGCAAAAAAGAAAGGCGTTTTATGAATAGCATGTATGATTTGTGTAATAAAGATAATGTACATGTATTTGTATAATCTGGTTTTCAAGGCCGATGGGCCTATTTGTGGCTTCAGACTTGTGGAAACTTTATTGTCATGTTCAGTTTCCAATTCCAGTAAAAATCGAATGGCAGAAAGGATTGAGAACAAAGAAAGGTGTTTATGGGTCTGATTTTAATGGGACAACATGTAGTGCTGAGTACTGGTTGAAATAGAAAGCAAGCAGGATTAGACATGTTTGCTCACATGATCGAGGTGGGGTACTAGCACTTATTCCTGAGTAAGGTTAAAAGTTATTCTGGAAAATTACTTGTTCATACTTATGCAAGGCTTTCTATCATTATTTCTTTACCATTTGTAAAAGGCCCACAGTGATGATTATTAGTTTCATCTGAAGGACCTTTTTGATGAAATTTTACTATGTTGTGGAATGGGGCCGAGTAATATGATTAGCTGGCACACATCCCAAAGTATCTGCTCCCACTTTAAAATCTGCTGGGTGAGGCCTGCTATGAATGCACCATTGGCCCTGATCATTTGCACATGTGGTTCTCATATTATTAGCTCGGTCAGAGAGCCAGACATACATTAAGAACTTGTTGTGTCTGTGAAGAAGCTGTGGGTGTAATTGATGAGCCGAGCCTGCCTGCAAAATGCTGCAACATAAGCCAGACACCCTGTTTCAAATTCCTGGCTCATTTGTTGCTGACTCAGTAATAGATCTTTATCTTTACTTTCAAGATGTTTTTCAGTGGGTGTTTTAACTTACTGCAGCTTGTTTGTTTGTAGGGGCCCAAATGTGGGTGGCACCGCTGTTCCAAAATCCCTATAGATGCATTAGCCTATGAATTGCAATTACACAGCAAAATGGTCCACAGCTTTGTTTCAACTCGTACGATACACTATAATTTGACAAAACATACATAACTGATTTTCCCCTTTTGTTGGAATTTTGTTTGCGATTCTCTCAAACCCCAAATAGCCTTTGTGCCTTTAATTGAAAGTAGCCTCATACTTAACTCCAAGGTCACAACAACATAGCGTCTATAAACATCCAGATAAGTAGAGAGCTGTTTAATATAAACAAGAACCTTTTGGACTTTGTTGGCCTTTTTTTTACAGACATGTTATTGCTCACAGACATAGTAATGATTACAGAATTGGTGGGGATCCCGCCCAGATCTGGAGAACAAGGAAATTTGTCAGAGATTTAATGGCGCCCTAGAGCTAGAGGTATGCCATGGGTTCATTTCACCTGGAATGAAGTTTTATTGAAATGACCGTAAATCACGTGTATTAGGCAAAGGCGGCTCCTTGTCTGACCAGGCTAGCCCAAGTCTGTCACTCATTACTTTATCAAATCAGTTTAAACAAAGGCCATGAAGGATCTACTTTTGTCCTCTGCAGGACGAGTTGTCATTAGTCCAAATTGTGATATTCGTTCATTTTCACATACATGTGCAGCGCCTTTTGTGAGGCAGTTTACAGTAGCTGTATTTCTGAGCGTGTATTTTTTAGAGGACATACATTGTACATCAATTTCTTTGTGCACTTGTCCATATTATTTATGTTGAATTAATGTCGGATGTTGACACACCCTTGCATGTCCTATGTCCTCTATTTTATTTTTCTGTATGAACTTGTTCCATCATTTGCAGGTGTCGCACAACAATCAAAAACTCAGTGTCAAATGTTTGTCAGTATGTCCATACATAGAGCAAGGAACAAACTTGTTTACTGAAACCCACTTTCTTTCCAGTTGTCTTTAGCTGTCTGCTATATGACCCTCCTTATTGCATTCAATAACTCATCATTTAAAAGCCCGCACCTGTTTCTGAGTAATGCTACTCCTGGGGATATGGACCCATGAAGGATTAATGTGAGAGAAGAAATGTCTTAAATTCCTGTCCAAAAATCAGGGTTGATGGCTTTGTGTGATACTGACATATCACTCTAGTCTTTAAGAAAGAATCAAAAGGAAAGGAAACTTGTAGGGTGATTTATACTGTTCTTTGGGGATTTTTTGTTTTTTCGATAAAAGGCAGAGCTCTGTTGACCTAAAAAGAAATTGGACACCAGAAAGTACAAACACATGTGAATGCAGTTCTGCATATGTGGCATATCATTACTGGATTTACTGGTACTGTTCTTAGGATTTCTGTCAAAATATTTTAAGTGGATTTCCATGTCCATTCAAAAAGGGATCCTCATGTACATGTACACGTACACGTATGTTGTTAATTACATGAAGATTTATATTCCAACTGGACAATCTGAATCAGTTGAATTTTTGGTCTTAAAAATAACAGCTACATGTATCCAAACGACTCTATAACAAAATGTTTGAGTTCTGCGATATTTTAAAGAGAAGCCGTCAGGTGATGCATGTCCAAACTTGGAGAAAGGACAAGAGGTAGTTTGTTCCTTCCAGGAGGTGTGTACATCGTTTAGGTTATGTGGATTATCTTGTCATGGGTCTGCCTGGGTTTCAGGGCTGTCTGTCCTGATCAGCACTAGAGGGCTACAGGTGTGCCTGTACAGCAGGTCTCACAAGTGACTTTGCATTGATTTTTGTCGGAGATAATTGCCTGTTGCCTATTCCCAACATGTGTGCGTCGCCTTGGCTACCATGACTTCAAGGGGAGAAAAAGGTTAAGGGGGAGCCTGTTTTAATCGCAATCATTTGGTTTGAGATGCATCACTGCAGACCGATGAAGGCCGCATGCTTTTTTCCCCTGCCCATTCACAGGTGTACATGTACAATGTACTTACCTGTTTCCCTGGTACTCATGCCATCACTGGTAGTCATTCCCTTGCAGAAGTTACTTTTGGTTGACCTTATCTGGGGTGTTTCTTGTGTCTTAAGGTTATATAAATTATATCCTGTTTCTTGAGAAGTTTGTCACTGAATATGACAGATACCGATTACATTTGCCTACTTCGATCAGTCATCTAGTTAATCATCTAGCAATTCAACGTGCGCCTGGTAATTTTGGCCGAATTAACATAGCTCCCCTCTTATTCCTCTTTCCCCATTTTCTTCTGTCTTTTCCCATGATGTGACAGAGCCATTTTTCTGATCGTTCCTTCTCTCCAAATGACTCTCATCTTCATTCCATCGAGGGCACCGTCCGCGTAAAGCTTACCTGTAATTTATCTGTTAAATGAATCAATTTGGTCTCATTAGTACCAAATGGAGTGAACCCTAGCAAGATTCCAGGTCAGATGATTATTAATAAGTTTGGAGACGCAGTTAAGGGTTTTTTTCCCCCCAGCTTTTTTTACTCTTTTGCTTTTTGCTTTGGCATGCAGTTGCAAGTCTGTTCTAATTGCCAAGCGACTTCCATCATGCGACCCAGTTTATTCACAGGCCTGGAATCGGTTTTTGACCTGCCATGCTTTGCGGTGATTTAAAAGGGTAATACGTGTGTGCAGAGCTCTGAAACTTACGATGAATTGCGATTCAAACCAATTACCGGGACTGTCTCAGGAATTAACTATTCTGTGCTGTAGTGCCCAGTCATAAAAACATGTTTATTTATAGTCCTCTTAAAACAAAAATTAATAAGGCAATCTCCAAATTGAATTTTATGATGTTAAAAGTTTAGGACAGATGACGTACATGTGAGATGAGAAAGTGATTTTCAGACTTTCATTTTTGTTCAAGCAAAGGATAAATTGTTTAACGGAGCATGTGTCTTTAGTATGGGAATTACTTTAGATGAAAATCATCTTGAAAGGAAACTGATGTTTAGACTCAAACGTGTGCTTCATTAAATGTGAAAAAAAAATGAATTCAATTAAAAGAGCAGGATTGTCGTGTGCAAAACTAGCATATTTAATCCTGCATAGGTGGTGAAGCTTACTCATCAAATCCTTATCAACCCAAAGCACTCACATTTTATCCAGTGACTGAATTTTTCCTGTGGAAAAAAAAGGAAAAGAAAAAAAGCAGCGCCACTCTGCTGATACTTCAAACAGCAGAGACACGTTTTATGGAAATACAATGTAGATTAACTTCAATGTGATTTGAATTCCAAATGCACATAGCATTTTTTTTCTGCGCTTATTGCATGTTCTCAAATTGGGGAAAGGTGTGATGCAGTTTTGTACGTGATTTTGAAGGAAACAAATGTCAAATGACACCTACATGTTTGACACTGAATGGACTGTATGGAATTTTGCAACCTCAGACCCAGTTGAATATGTTCTGCATGTCACAAGGCCTCCATGGATTTCAGTAATTTATGTATCTATAAAATTAAATGTCTGTCCTTAAAGCAGTTTAGCATTGCCAGTAATCCACCACTGTGCATTTGAAGTACCTAGGGGTGTGCCGAATATACTGAATAGTCAAATATTTGATCATCCTCTGAATGTCCAAACAGCATTTTCTTTAATTCAGATTTTCGTAACATGTGAGCTGTCTCGAGGACGTGATGAAAAACGTCCTTGATTTTATTGTAATTGTTTTGGTTGCCTCTTTACACACATGATTTGGGAGCTCCTGTGAGAAATATAAGCTTACATTTTGTCTTTAAAATCTATCTAATATCAGCCGTTCTACCTTCAAAAAAAATATTTGTTCATTTATTGTTTTAACAAGCTCTTTGTCAATTTTTTTTGTCAATTTTTTACAAGTGCAGGTGCTCGCAAATCCCAACTGACTGCCAGTTTTGGCCGGCTCATGTCGGACTGGGTTACCCCCAGTAAACCCGGTCGATTAAACATATGTTGCCTTGCTACTTGTTCATGGCTAATAAGCAAATGTAATGCCTTTCCAATCATCAACCTCGTACACAAGACTGTTTGAAAACTTTCTTCTATCAGACTAACATGTTCGGTGCAAGTGGTTTTCAGTTGGCAAATTGATGTTGCGAATAATGAAGTGGCGTATCTTAAGAGTATCATCATGTTACTTTTCAAGGTGAAGTATAAAGCTTCATGACAACTAAATGTTCTTCTCTCTTTTCTCTTTTCTGTCTGTACAGATGATGGAGAGAAACAAGGAGTAAGGATATCTCTGATCCCTGTACGCATCCAACCCTGATGCATCATGACGGCTGTTGAGCAGAAGGCAATGGGTGACATTGGGGAGTATCCCGACCAGCCACTGCAAGATAGACAGATGATGAGCGAGAAGGTAGCCAACAACATGATTAAGGACAACATCCAGCCATTTGGGATGGACAAGGCACTGTGTAGTGATCTTAAGACTGCTGGAGCAGACCTGGAAGACACAGAAGATGATGAAGACATTAAAATCAACGGTGATTCGAAATCTGAAGACGGCGGATCACAGCATCAACACGAAAACGGACCACGAAAGGAAAATGGACCACCGGAGGATGTAGCTTGTTCAGAATGCCATGGACAATTCACCAGTTTACAAACGTACATGGAACACCGATGCAAAGCCTCCAAATTTTCCTCTCAGCAGCAGAATGAGAGTGTTGAAGAGTGCGACACAGCTGGTGAGAGTGATGGGGCCGTATCCATGAGCGGAGATGAAAGTGAACTCAGTGACATGGAGAATTTTGAGGGTGAGATTGTTTATAGGCCCGACGGGTCTGCTTATCTCGTGGATGGATCGGAGCTGTCGGATAATGAAAGTGCCCAACACCAATCAACGAACCCACCAAGTGTTGACCGGCAGCCATTAAAGGACACCGGCAATATGTCTGCCTACCCAGGGATTGTTAACTCCCTACATGTACCCGCCTACATGACCATTGGCAACCTGGCACAGTTCAGCATGGGCCAGCTTGCCACTCCTATAGTGCACAGCTTCCGCGTGTATGATGTAAGAACAGGCAAGGAAAATGACCAAGAAAGCACAGAGACTAAGCCACAGGAGGAAGAGCATCATTCTGTCAGCGAGAATGCTGTGGAGGGCCATGGTAAGCCCATCCTCATGTGTTTCCTGTGCAAACTGTCCTTTGGATTTGCCAAGTCCTTTGTTGCCCATGCAAGCAATGACCACAAATTGACTCTCAATGAAGAGGAGAGAAAAATCATGGCCCGCAAAGGCCAGTCAGCTATTGTACAGGGTCTTGGAAAGGAAAAGAGCCCCCTGTTGTCCTTCCTTGAAGCCACTGCCATCAAATCACAGCCCAGCCATCTACCAAATTTCAAACACACACCACCTTCCAGTGAATATTTGCAAACTGTGTTTCCATCAGCCACGTCGTCAGTTAGCTATGTGTATCCCGTAAACGTCACCATCAGTACTAGCTCTCCCCTCACTACCACTGTCACAGCTACCTCATCTCGCACATCACATCAGGATAGTGTTGTGGCTGCAGACGTGGACACTGTCTCTGGCTCTGGTAGTGAAGGACTGAATGTACCGGAAAAACAAGCACCACCTGGTCTCCTTGCAATCGCCAAAAGTGAGACTGATTCTTCAGGACCAAATAAGGACAATAGTGTTTCCCTCGACAATGAAAACAATACTAAGAAATGTGTAGATATGCCAAGTGCTGAACAATCTGAAATACTCAACAAGGACTGTTCTTCTCCAGAGAATAGTCATTCCGCAGAAACTGCCGAAGGGTCATTGGCACCGAAAAAAGACTGTTGCAAACCGTTGGCTGAAACTGCACTGGAAACTTCAAGTCCTAGTTTTTCAACAAAATACCTGGAGCCAAGGAAGGCAGATGTAAGACAAAGCCCAAGTCCAAGCACCAGTTCGAACTGTCAGACACCCCGTCAACAAGAGGCTGAATCTCCTTACCCTGGGAGCTTAGCTGAAGAGAGCTCCTCCCCACGACCAAGCAGTCGAGACACCTGCACCCCCTCTGATTGCTGTGCTTCCAATGGGAAAATCTCCAGTAGTGTGGAGTGTCCAAAGTGTGACATGGTCCTGGGCTCATCCCGCTCTCTAGGTGGGCACATGACTATGATGCACTCTCGAAACTCCTGCAAGACACTGAAATGCCCCAAATGCAACTGGCACTACAAATACCAGCAGACACTAGAAGCACATATGAAAGAAAAGCATCCAGAGAGCGAGTCCAAATGTCCCTATTGCGAGACCAATCAGACCCATCCACGGCTGTCTCGTGGTGAAACATATACGTGCGGGTACAAGCCATACCGCTGTGATATCTGCAATTATTCCACTACAACCAAGGGTAACTTAAGTATTCACATGCAGTCGGATAAGCATCTAAACAATGTTCAAGAGCTGCAAAATGGAAGTGACCAGTTATTTATGCATACCAGCAAAGTAGGAGGTGAGATGCCTCCAACACTATCATCCACATCTTCAACCAAAGCTAAGCCTAAGCATACATGGCGATGCGATGTGTGTGATTACGAGACCAACGTGGCACGCAATCTTCGCATCCATATGACAAGCGAGAAGCACATCCACAACATGATGGCCATCCAGCAGAACGTCAGTCAAATGCAGAGAGAAATGCAGACAAACCTGACTGGCTTCCAACCCGAGGAGTCTATGTACATGTACATGGCCCAGAATATGCTCCCAATCATGGCCCAAGGAGCGGAGGGTATGGACATGCAGAGCATGATGAACTATAATTATGACCCAGCGGCTTATGCCGCTATGATGGGCAGCATGGCTCTTGGTGTGGCTCCCACCCCTGACCAGCCACGGACGCAGGAAGAACAAGCTAGTGTCTCACCAGATGACCTCCAGAACAACGAACCCCTGAGGTTGTACCAATGCTCCGTCTGCAACAAGTTCAGCACTGATTGTCTGGGCACGCTGCAACAACACATCTCACGGGATCGTAGCGAGCCAAATGAGGAGCTTTGGCGCATCATAATTGGGGACGTGCAGCAGTGTGCTCTCTGCAACTACACTACCCAGGTGAAAGCCAATTTCCAGCTCCATATGAAGACCGATAAACACCAGCAGAAACTGCAGCTATTCAACCACATTAGAGAAGGAGGCAAGCAAAATGAGTGGCGGCTGAAGTACATGAATGTTGGCAACCCAATTCAGCTTCGTTGCAATGCCTGTGATTACTACACTTATAGCACGGACAAGCTTCACACCCACACCCACAGTAGTAACTACCGCCATGAAACAAGCATGAAGCTCTTCCGGCACCTGCAGAAAATCAACATCACCATCAACCCTGAGTCTCGTACCTTCCACTGCCCCCTGTGCAACTACTCCACCAAAGCCAAACTCAACTTGATACAACATGTCCAATCTTTGCAGCACATTAAGAATGAGGAAAAGTTGACCAAAGCTTCACCAAAGGAAGGGTTGACAGCTGATGGTGCTTTGGATCTTTCAAGGAAAGACAGACCATCACCAACTTCTACTGCCTCTACACCAAGGGACCAAGATAAAGAAACTGGAGAGCCCGAAGCCAAACGTCCCAAATTACCTCAGGAGAGTTCTTCATCAGGGAGACCCAGAACAGAATCACGCAGTAACCCAAACACTACTCAGATATATTCCTGCCCGTATTGTAAATACAGCAGCATTGATCAGCAGCGTATATCAGCCCATGTGGTGTCCCAGCACAGTATCAAACCTCAGCCAATTTTGCGTTGCCCCCTGTGTCAGGAAGTCTGCACCAACAAGATTAATCTGGAGGTCCACCTGATGGACGCTCACAGTGTCTCCCGGGAGTGCATGCAACGATTGATGTTGACCAGTGAATGGGTGATGCCGACCACTGCCACCCCTCCAGCTACCACACCGCCATTCATCCAGGGTACCAATCCTGCCATGGAAGCATTGGCACAGGCTGGCCTGAAACCTCCCCCTGCTGAGTCACCAGCACCACCCTCCATAGAACCAATGAAGATGGAATTGCAGGAAAAACCAGCACGAGAATCTCCAGGACCCTCAAGCGACACCGAGAGTACAGATTTATACCGTTGCCAGAAGTGTCATCTTGTATTTGCCAACATCGATCAACTCTATGCCCATCAGGACCAAAGCTGTCCCCTCACTGAGCAGGACACCCCAGGCGGACCAGGTTTTCTCTGCTGGAAGAAAGGTTGTAACCAGTATTTCAAAACTGCCTCTGCACTTCAGATGCACTTCAAGGAGATCCATGCCAAACGTCAGCAGTCTGCCAGTTCTGAACGCCACATGTACAAGTTCCGCTGCACTCAATGTAGCCTTGCTTTCAAAACCGAAGAAAAGCTGAACAATCACATGCAGTATCACCTGTTGCGTGCTGCTACTAAGTGTCCTGTGTGCCAGCGCATGTTCCGCTCAGTCCCTGCCCTACAAAATCACATTGAGACATCCCATCAGGACCTGAGCAATGCCGAGTTGCTTCAGTACTATAACTCAGTATCAAATGGAGACATGGTGCCACCATCCAAACCTGTTGAGGATTCCCCTAGCTTCGATGAAGTTCCTAATGAAAATGAGCAGGTTGATCGCTTAGATCCATCACAAGATGAGAGTCAGATGGAGGCTGAATCTGTAGATGGAACCATTGATAGTTCTGATGCCGGTAAAGATGATGCTGGTCGACAGGTAGAGACTCCCAATAGCCAGGAAGTTGATAGTCTCTCCGAGGATGGGAGTCAAGATGGGGGCAAGTACATTGACGATGGTTCTTACACTGATCCTGTCCGAAAGTACAAATGCCATAGATGTCGGTTGGGCTTCATGCGTCAGAGTGAGCTGAGCAGCCACAATAAAACAATGATGCATCGTAAAGGTGACCGCAGCTTGACTGCCTTCCAACTCCAGAGATACTGGGACCCCAACCGCCCATATAAGTGTGATGTATGCAAAGAATCCTTTACTCAGAAGAACATCTTGTTGGTGCATTACAACTCTGTCTCTCACCTTCATAAATTAAAGCAGAGTTTGAATGAACCCACCGAAACCGAGGCTTCAGTTGAAACTGGTGATGGGAAACCTTATCGCTGTAACTTGTGTAAAGTTGCCTACAGTCAAGCAACCACATTAGAAACACACATGCGTTCTGTACTGCATCAGAGCAGGGCAGCCAAACAAGAGCTCCAAGGCACTAGTACGGAGCGGGAAGAGGCTACTCTTGAACAGAACAGCTCTGTGGAAAATGGTGAACTGACTTCCCCGAAGGCTCCAGGATACTCAACTCCCCAGCAGGTACAAGAAATTCATGCACAACAGCTCCAACAAGCTCAAGCAGCCCAGCAGATGCAGCTTCAGATGCAGCAAATACAACTCCACCAGTTACAGCAACTACAGCAGGCTCAGCTTCAACATTTTCTGCAGCAGCAAGGTGTGACCCAGATTCAGTCTGAGGCTGCTCAGCAATTGCAGGCCGAGCTGGCACTTGCAACATTGGCAGGATTCCCTCCAGGTATGATGCTACAACCTGGGCAGATGCTTCCTCAGCCATGTGTTTACAGCTGTAATAAATGCTCCTCGGTCTTTGTGAGCCAGGAGGCACTTGCACAGCATCAGCAGACGCAATGTAGGAGTGCACCATCCTCAGAAAGTGCAACTACTCCAGCAACACCGCCGGCCACCCCCAAACCAGGTATTCCTGAGGCTTCCATTAATCAACATCCAAGACGGATTCGCACATCTCAAGTGCAACGAAAGCTTCTTGAAAGTTATGGCTTTGACCTTGTGCAACAGTTTAATGAATTTGCTCAGGGTCTACCAGCTAGCATTGCCCAGGAAGACAAATTTTACTGCAGTGAATGCTCCAAGGAGTTTTCCAGTATCTTTGTCTACAAAGCTCATCTGGAAGAGCTTCACAAGAAGGTTTTGACCATCAAAGAAATTGAGATGTATTCAAAGAAATTTAAAGATGAGTTGTTGGAGAACAATTTCGAAGATGAGGATAAAACAGAAAACGATAAGCAAGACAAAGATGATAAGCAGAGTGAGAAGCAAATTGAGCAAAATGGGGAAGTCAAAGAGGAACCTAATACTGACGGATCGACTCACACTCAGATGACTGAGGAACAGCATATCGCAGCCCAACTTGCTGCAGTGCAGTATCTCCAACAAACACAACAGGGTCAGATGTCTGCATCTCAGTCCATGCCTCCTCCTCCTCCACCACAGATGCTACTGTCAAGTGCATTCCCATTGTCCATGATGCAGTCCATGCAGCCGCTGCCTGGGATGCAAAATTTTGGTGGCATGATGCAAGGAATAACTCCTAGCCAGGCCACTATGCCTGCCATGCAGGCTGTCCAGTATGTGGATCCCAACTACATGCAGAAGTCACCAAAACGTGCTCGCACACGCATAACTGATGACCAATTGAAAATCCTGCGGGCCTACTTTGACATTAATAACTCTCCTACTGAGGAACAGATTGCAGAAATGTCACAGAAATCTGGGCTGCCCCATAAGGTCATCAAGCACTGGTTCCGAAACACTTTGTTCAAAGAGCGACAGAGAAACAAAGATTCACCCTACAACTTCAACAACCCTCCTACCACCACACTCCAAGATGTGGAGAAATCTGCTCAGTTGAAAGCAAAGCAAGAGGTGGCAGCAGCTCAGGCAGCTGCTCTGGCAGCTGAGCAGGCAGCAGCGGCTTGTGCAGCAGCTGCTGCAGCTGCCGCTGCTGCATCAGCTTCAGCATCGGCTACAGAGGCAAAGCAATCCTCGCCAGCTCCTGTTTCAGGCGGTGGTGGTTACAGCAACAGGAAGAGGAGCAGAGGAGGCAGCAGCTATTTTAGTGATGGCTCTTTATCTTTGACAACTTCAGTGTCAACTCCAATACCAGTCATTTCACTGCCATCAGCACCTCTGACACAACCTTCCCTGGTACGTGTACCCACAGCAACACCAACTGATACTTCAATAGCATCATCTGCAACTCTTTCTTCACCACCTGCACCACCTTCTGAACGTGATTCTTCTCCAAAACCTGAGATGAAAAAAATTAATGTAAAGCAAGAATTGGTCCCTGAGAAAGTTTTTTCCGAGCCTGAACAACCACGGCCAAAGTCACCTACACCACCTCCAGCTGATTTAGACACACCAAAAGACCCAAAGACTCCACCTGCGGAATTTAAAACTCACATTAAGTCAGAAAATTCTCAACAGAAATCCCCCATTCAAAGAGACAGAGAAAGTATGGCAAGTGTTAGTTCAGTTAATAGTGTCTTCACATCTGAACCACAAACAGGTTTTTGTGGCCCGCTGACCACTACATCCTCACCGACTACGCCTACCTCAACCTACTCCGAGCTGGCCTCCCCTATACTGTCACCAATTTCCCCAGCTCAGCATTCAATGCCATCTGCTACCTCCCCAACACGAAGTTGCAGTGGTTCAGGGACAAAACGCTCAGGCAGAACACGCTTCACAGATTATCAGGTCAAAGTGTTGCAAGAGTTCTTTGAGAATAATGCCTACCCAAAGGATGATGACTTGGACAACATGTCACGATTGCTGAATCTAAGTCCTCGAGTGATAGTGGTCTGGTTCCAGAATGCGAGACAGAAGGCACGGAAGATCTTTGAGAATCAGCCTCTTGTGGACAGTGGAGACTCGGAAGGTGAGGGAAGCAATCGCTACAAGAGAACCCCAGGTATGAACTACCAATGCAGTAAGTGTTTGCTAGTATTCCAGAGATTCTATGAGCTGATTCGGCATCAGAAGTTGCATTGCTACAAAGATGATGAGGGCAGCAACCGCTCTTCTCAGGTCAGTCCGAGTGGTGGTCCATCCTGTACCTCACCCATGGCAAAGAGCACAGCTAGCAGCACAAGTAGTGTCACTTCTGAGACCGTGTTCACCAAGTCTGAAGAGAAGGCACCCAAAATGGAGGCTGAGCCAAAGGCTGAATCTAAACCTTCAAGCGCTGTGCAGGAGAGTCAAGCTCCAGTAGTGCACTACCAGTGTGAGAAATGCAGCCTTGTCTTCCCTCACTTTGATCAATGGCGGGACCATCAGCAGGTGCACATGATGAATATGGGTCTGTTTGGTAGCTACCTCCCACAGCAGTTACCATACAACATGATGTATCTTTCGTATCCTGAAGCCATGAATGGTGTTACTCCCGAGCAATACTTAAATTACCTGAGCAACAAGAAGGCAAACGAGTCTCCCACAAAAAGAAAGTTTTCTGAAACAAGTGATGATGTGATGGGACCTTCCACCTCTGAAAGTCCAGGTGACAATGGAGACCAGCCTAAAGATAAGCGCCTCCGGACTACTATATCACCAGCTCAGCTTGATGTATTGTATGCTAAGTACCGAGAGGACAGTAATCCTACTCGCAGAATGCTGGACATGATCTCAAAGGAGGTTGGGCTCAAGAAACGAGTGGTTCAAGTGTGGTTTCAAAACACTCGTGCAAGAGAGCGCAAAGGGCAGTTCCGGCTTTCTGGGCTTAATCAGATGTGCAAGTGTCCATTTTGCAGGGCTCTTTTCAAGACCAAGTCGGCACTGGAGGCTCACATTAGAACCCGTCATTTTGAGCAACAAATCACCAGCAGTCAAATGGAAGCCATTTTGGCTCAGATGCCTGAGTGCGAGGATACTGGAATGCTGAGCCCTACGTTTGAAAACTCCTCTGGCAGCAATCCCTATTCCATAAGTCCGAGCCTCTCCCAGGATGGTGAACATGCTGTTAATCTGTCTTCCTCCCTGAAAATCCGTCGAAAAGGAGAAGAATTGATTGTCATTTCGGATGACTGTAGTAGCCAAGATGGAGCTGAAAATGCCAATGAGTCAGGGAATTCTGATGAGTCAGAAATCAAGCAAAGAGTCAGGAATGATAGTGGGCATGACTCTGAGGGAAACAGAAAAGAGCTGCCTAAACAGTGGGAGGGAACACCTTCCAGGAGTGGCAGCGAGTCATCTCAACTACAAATGGATGAAGACTCCATCAACAAAGAGTCTGACATGCTGTCCCCTACCAGCAGTATGGTCGGTGAAGACTTCTATGAGAACACCCTATCTGAGGCAGGTTCCATGGATAGAAGTGAGGATTCGTTTAGTAATCTAGATGAGGCAGAGAGAATGAGGATGCGGGAAGCAAACAAGAGATATCGCACACAGATGAACCAACTACAGCTGAAGGTTCTTAAACACTGCTTCGCTGACTATCGAACTCCAACCATGCACGAGTGTGAATTGCTAGGACAGGAGGTGGGACTGCCCAAGCGAGTGGTGCAGGTCTGGTTCCAGAATGCAAGGGCCAAAGACAAGAAATGTAAGACAGTTGTTACCAAACAGTTTGGCATGATTGGTCCTGCCAGTGATGGACTGCCTGATATGTGCAAGTTGTGTGGGGTCAAATATTCCATGGCCATGTCCGTGAGGGACCATGTATTCACAGAAGTGCACATCCGTAGTGTCAAAAAGCATGTTGGTCAGGAGATTGAGAAGGATTCTGAGGACAGTGCTCGGTTCTTGTCCCTTCAGCAGAAGGTGCATGGTCAGCAACCGCAGCAACAGCAGCAACAGCAACAGCAAGCTGTACCATCTGGCCAGCAATTTTTACCAGCAGCTGCTGCTGCCGCCGCCCATGCAATGATGCCAGCAGCTATTAATCCAGTTACTGCTGCTCAGATCCAGACCATTCAGGCAATGCATGCAGCACAGATGATTTCACCACAGATGGCCTCTCAACAAATGGCCGCTGTCGCAGCTGCTGCTGGTATGCTACCAGGTTCCTCAGCAGGATCCAGTAAGCAGGAAGGGAGGAAGGATTCCAGCGTCAAACAAGAACCCAAAGACGAAGAACAGGCAGCTCAGCAAGCCATATTAGCCCAGCAACAGGCAGCGGCAGCAATGCTAGCTCAACAACTGAACATCCCAACATCCAGGACGGATCAAGCTCTAATGTCGTACCTCTATGGTGGTGTGCCCCCTTACTACTCCCAGATGCAAATGATGTACCCTTTCTACGCTGGAGGCCAAGAAGCTGCCATGCTTGCTGCTTATGAACAGTCCATGCAAGCTGCAGGGATGCTCCCACAGATGGCAGCACATATGTATGTTGCCAACCCACTTGCTGCAGCAGCTCAGGTCCCATCCAAGAGCACAGAAACACCAAGACCAAAGTCCAGCACCAGCAAGGAGCAGCAAGAATCTACTTCCTTCCCTGGGGACAAGGACAAGCTGATCCTCCGGCCAAAGTCCTCAACAAATCGCTACCTCTGCAAAAAGTGCGAGAAGGTCTTCACGGACCAGGACTCGGTCACATCTCACCAGGTCACTGCTTGCTACCTAGGTCAGGTTGTCAACACAGATGAGACTGTGGAGAAGCTTCCATCCAATAGGTTCCTGTGCCAAGCCTGTCCCAGGGAGGTGCTGATAACCGAGGAGGATGTCAACAAGCATCTGCAGTCGGGGGGACATGAGAGGAACGCTGCTCTGAGACGCTCCAGCAGCAGTAGTAGCAGCAGAAAGAGTCATAGCACCAAGCATCACCGGCATCACCATCAAAGTAAGCACTGAAAATTGTTGATTCTGTATAAAGATTTATCTTGTAAAGTGATATAAGAGTGAAAGGTAGACTTTGCTGAACTGTGTGCCTATCAGCTCATATTACTCAGTAAAAAACCTGAATGTGTGACAGCTATATATGTTATTTAGAAGAGATCCATGTTTGTTTGAAATATTTAATTGAGACTAATGTGGATTCATTTTATGCATAAAATTTAATTTGAGCCGAAGTTTGTCCTGTTTGATGACGTTCAAACATAAACTTTGCAATTGTTAAAAGGCATAAATGAAGTTGAACTGCCAAACACAAACTCTTCTATGGACCAATATGAATTTTTTTTTTACCTAGCTGCCCCCACCTTTCCTAGTGGTTTTTTTTTTTCATAGGAATTAAGAATACTTTCAGATTGATAAATACTGATATATGCACTGTTTGTCATTGCCCACTGTCCTGATCAGAAAAAGTTTAATAAATTTGTAATAGCACCTAAGTTTGACTCTCTGAAAGTTGTACATGTACATAAAAAGCCATGAAATGGTAAATTATAAATGGTGTTGATTGTAACTGGTTCTAGTTCTATGATGGTGCCTGTATTTCATTTTGATTTTTGTAATAAACCGGATTATTCACGTGTACAGGTTTACTGTTGATTATCTTTGAATATTTTTACTGCAGGGATTGGACAGAAAGGTTTTCATGACCTGTCAATACTTTGCACTGCGTCTTGCATTCATTTTTCATTGTGAAACAGTGCTTAGTCGGAAGAAAACAAAACCAACGAAACTGATTATTTTTCTTTTGTGGGATTTTTATGTAATTGATGAGAATCCAAACAACATAGAAAACAAAGGTTATAGCTTGGAAAGAAAAGGAAGAAATGATTGAAATGACGTGTAATAGGTGAGAATTTCTTTGGAAATTAAAGCTTCAGATCTGCTTCTGGTGACACAGATGGGATGATTTGAATATCAAAAGAATTGTATAATTTGTATAAAAAAGGATGATAGAAACATGTATGGCAGTAGAGTACATGTTGCTGATGTGTAGAATTCATATATTACTCACTGACACCGATTAAAAGAACTATTCACCAACTCCGTGTAGATGGTTAGATTTTGTGTGTATATATATAAGATACCTATATGTACAATTAATAACGATTTGTAGTAGAGTTTAGTAGTATCCCCTCCTGTGTGATAACTCTCCCAGCTTTCAGTGGACCATGGCACATAGATGCCTCTAATTTAATAAAACACCTTAGTCTAGATTTAACTGATCATCAGGACTGCATTGATCGCAGAGATATATTTTTTGTCAGCTGTGCTTTTTTGTCGTCGCTATTATTTTTTTTAACAGAGGGAGAAATTTTGCAAATTGCAGTCGCTGTCTCTTGTGGTCACGGCTTTCTCTTGTTTCCTTGTCCGTTGTATGGGAGTGAATAAGTGAATAGTGCGTTCACTGGTGTGGCTGCATTGAGTGGAAAGAATGGTACTAAATGAAATAATGCATGCCATAGAAATGGAAGAGTTCATCACCATAATCGGCGTTTGATTCTCCACGTTGGATAAACAAGTGGGACCTGAATGGGGCATTTAACTGGAATTTGTCCTGGGTGTCACACGATACTGATTTCTGATCTGTGGGAGGCATTCTCTTGTGTGGTTTCTGTAAACACCGGGCAGTGTAAGATACAGAACTGTGTGGATGATCCCGCTGTGTATCAAGTTTTAATTATTGAGAAGGGGGGTAAAAAGTGGGGCACATAATGTCGATGTCCAAGTACATTCTGACCGACTGTCAGATTGTAACTTGAGAAACCATGGGAGATAGCCGGAGTTTAATTTCCTGTAGTTGCACTTGAATATTAAAAAAAAAAAAATCTGACCAAATGAAAAAAAAAAAGGTGAAAAAGTCTGCATGGGCATGTGAAACTCTACCCTCCTGGTATGATGAAATAGAAATGTCAATAGCCTAAATGAAATGGTGCATATCTTTTCAAGAGGTGCAGGGCAAATAGAATTGGACTTTTGTGCTGAAGTATGTAGACTAGTCCGGTTAAGAGATATACTGTGATGAGACACCAAACTGAGGTTGCTAATAAGTTATCAATATTCACTGTAATTGTTGTAATTCTGTACAGTTAATGACTGCAAAGCAGTCCCTTTCATTTGATTTGGTGTCCATTTTAAAATTGGAGATGGTCAGACGTATCCTGATTTTCTCAAAAAGATTTATTAGTGATGTATTTCAGAAGAGTCAAAAAAAGAAAACTGTGAGTGAGATCAATGAAAAAGTGGCTGACGTACAGTTCATTTACGACCAAAACACTTAGTTTTATTGGTTATATTTTTTTTGCTTGCTGCATTTCTATAATCACAAAAACAAAAATGAACAGCTTGTATGATGCGTTGATAATTTTTTTGAAAGAATTTTATTAATAAGGTAGAAATGACTAATAACGTTTGAAGTACTACAGATGTAATTTAAAGATGTAAAAGCATACTATTGGACATAGAGTTAAGCTAATTAGATATACACAGACCAATGCATCAATGAATTTTTTATAGCCTGCCAAAATATCTATAGATACGGTGCACGAACTCTTATCACAGAATGAATAAGTGTAGGGCTCACACATTAGGTGTTGCCAGAGCACAAACCAGCACAGATTTTTCTATGTAGTGTTTATTTTTTTGTATTGCTGCTGTGTTGATATATTTACAAAATAAGTCAGTGTTTTCCCTGCAAGCTTTGATTTAAGGAAGGAAAAAAAATAAATGAAAATTTAAAATAAACCAAAAAAAAAAAGAAGCTGTTTGGTCCCATTAGATTGTTGCTTAAAAGCAAAGATGTCTTTGTCTAGTGTTGTAATATGTTCATTGTACATGGCATCAGTCATTGGCCAAAGGAGTAAAAAAGAAATATGGAAATAGCTTTTTTCCAGAGCTTTTGAAACAAAATGAAAAATTTTAAAAAAAAAAAGCTGAATGTGTAACCAGGTGTACATAATGTTAAAATGATGGTTAATATGTAGTGCATTTGGTGTTTTCTTAACCCTTTTTTAGTTAAAGAAGCACCTGTAGAGGCCTGTTTGTATGCATGCCATGTTTTTATAACTGTCAAGCTTCAAGCACACAACGACCAATTTATCTGCTGAATCTAAGCTTTGCGTATTATTGCTCTTGAACAATGTACATTGAGTTTTTTCCTTAATTCAGATGACCAAGATTGTATGGTGCAACTCTATTTTATGCAGCGATCCGTCGTAGGAAACTCTGAAGTTTAATTGCAACAATTTAATTCAAAAAGGGGTTGGGGAATTCTTTTCTTTTGAACATTACTGCTACCCTTGTGTTATGCACTTCTGTGTCTCTAGGATGTTTAGGGGGAAACTCTGAATGCTAAATATCTGGGTTTATTGTGATCTCGTTGCGTGATTGTAAAGATGGCTACTAGTGCAAGTGTTCTTGAAATGATTAGAATGGCCATTATGTTAGAGATGGATATGGTCGGTATGTTAATCACACACAGTGTTTGTGGTTGTAATTTCCTGAATGTTGACCCCCAAAAAAGCACCAGAAATGGAATGGTTTGTTAAGCAACCGTTCTTCCTCATAATTGGCTGGGGTTGTCTGCAATTTTGTAATTGGATGACCTACGGAAGTCTTGCACCATTGTGTAGTATTAAGAAAACCTCCTTGGAAAGGCCGAGAAAAACGGCGAAGGATAGTAATTATATTGAAGCTAAGAATGAAATATCTATGTAGTAATTCTCAGTGATTTATGATCAGTGGATTAAATTCAAGCAGATAAATCTGAAAACTTTAATCAACTGCACCACACTGTAAATATGACGTGCACAAATGCCAAATAAATCTTTTAAAAAGAAATAAACTGGCCAATTAGCAGCACGGCACATCACACGGAATTGAAGGCATGTATTTATACATTTGATGATTAATTTCAACGGTAGTAAAAATTAATGAAATCTGCCGAGACGGTTTGTTATATTACACACACAAGTAAAACGAGAGAAAGAAAAACAAACTGGAGAAAATTAGAATGACTCGCATTCGGTTACTGCAATTTTTTTTCTTTCGAGATGAAAATTAATCTGAAGTTGTTTTGCGTTTGGAGGAAGAAAAAAACAAACAAACCCAAGCCAAGCCATGATGTCGACTCTCAAAGGAAGAATTTATGATATGTTCTGTCTGCCATGTAAGAATGTGTTGGTACAGATCAATTCAAACATTTGGACATGAATTAATTTCACAATGAAAAGCCTCAAACTTGAACAATTGGTGTGTAAACCTTGAAATAGGTTGCCTGTATGATAACGTCACATTTGTATTACTATCACAAGTAGCTGTTTTGTTGTAAACTGAGGCTTGGACTTGTCAAATTTGATTTGGTGTAAACAGAAATGTATAAACAGTCGGTATAAAAACCTTGGTGTATTTATGCACAAAATAATGAAACCTAGATTACTGTAGTCTTCGGTAGTATTTGTATAAAACCACAGTACTGTTTGCTACTGTTCAGTGGACTAATGCAAGTCTACTCCTTGTGTGCACTTGTGCCAAACTGTCAAAGAAAAAAAATTGAGAAAAAAAAACTTTAAAAAAAAAACAACTTGATGTTCAAAACTAAGCGTGTCTTCTATTTTTGTTTGGACAAAACAAATTTTTTATATTCTATATGGGATGTTTGTTAACGTAGCTCCCTGCTGCTATGCTCTGCACCCAAACTTCGTTCGCTTATATTATTATTTTCTTGCATTTTTGTACTTTTCTTATGTTCATGCAGTCATTTAATAGTATATATCTGATTATTTTTCATTATGGTACACGTATATTTATCACATGCCAGATAAATTCCTTTTTTTCCTCATTTGTTTATATTGTTTATTCAGTTTTGGTTAGTTTTGATTTAGTACATTGCTTAATAAGTTTTGTATTTCTGGTCATGTGATTAAACGTAATGAGGTACTAAAACGAAAAAAAATCTTTGTCCACGTGTCGTCTTTCATTTGTTTTCTGTCACAGTTTGGAAATAATTTGAAGACATTTAAATTTGTGGCGATTGACTTAAAAACATCAACACTTACATGTAGCCTATCGCTGTTATTCAATGTCACCTAATGTCAAGTCCTCTACCTGCAGCCAAGGCATGTTGCAAGGCAAGTTAAAGGGGGGGGGGGCATGGGCGTCGCAGGGGGGGGCAAGGGGGGGCACTTGCCCCCCCCCTGGAAAAGCAACACAAAAAAAAAAAAAAAAAAAAGGACGAAAAGAAAAGAAAAAAAAAGAAAAGAAAAAGAGGCGCGAAGACAAAGTGGTGTAAATTTAATGAGTTGGGGGGGGGAAATGTCCCTGCCCCCCTCTAGAACTGATAAATCGAGAATGTGTTGAGAAATACAAGCATTTTTGGGCAAATTTTTTTTTTTGCCCCCCTCTAGAAAAAATCCTGGCGACGCCCATGGGGGGGGGCTGATAAATTATAATTACTCCAGAAAAAAAAGAAATGTCAGATCACATTGCAAATCTTGGTTTCATTGTTTCGGGCCTATGGGTTCATCTCTATGTGTTGACTTGAAGAGCGTAACCACCCCCTTTCAGAACTCTTATATCAAACACCTTGTTGAACGGACATAGACTGGTTCCCTGTCCCTCCATTCTCCTTTGAATGTAGGGACTGGTAGCTAGCAATGAATCTCGAATATGTCGGGGGGTTTTCCTCCTTACGTATGAAAATTATATGCAGGACTGGCCAAGGTCTGATTCCTGCCACCTGAATACAAAATCACAGTGATAATTTGAGCGCAGAACAGCAGCATATTGCAAATGGCTACAAGGTTTAATGTGCAATTTGTGTGGTGATGAGTTTCAAATGTTGCTGAAATTGAAATTATCTCGGACAACTATCAATAAGATAGTATTTGAAACCCATCGTGTCTATGCAGTTGAAATACATGTACATGTACTTAAAAGTTGCCTATGTGGATAATCGAGACACAGGCGATGGTAGGCCTACAGTGTGAATGTTTTTTTTATAGCCATGTGTTCAAATGTCATCCACGCACAAAGCTGCCAACACCGTTTTTAAAACAAACAATGATGTTGCGCACGCGCAAAGGTGATCCAATTTACTGGTCGGTCCCCATATTTTAAGGGAGGCCGGGGACCAGTCTAGCACCAACCACCTCCAAGATGGTATTGGTATAGACTCGTCCATTCAGCAGGGGTGTGCATCGGAACCGGGTACCTGACTGCTGATGCCAGGAACCAGACTATGGGATCAGGTACCCGTAACCAACTTTACAAATTACTTAGTCACTTTTAGATGATGAAAAAAGAAAATTGAATGCCATTTGTGGGCAATTTTCAAAATGAAAACCAGGCTACATTGAAAAATTCAAAACAGATTTTATTTGTGTGCACAGATGATGCTCACGAAAGTTGCAGTTTACACCATAAATATTTAAAGTCCTTCAGACAACTTCCAGGATTTGAATTGCCTGTCCCTTCCAAAAAAGAAGAAGATGAAACCACAAAATGTCTACTCATGCGTATCGCAGAGAAACAAAGGCCTGTCCACCATGAGGGCGCTGTGTGCAAGCTCTCTATGCGCATGATGTATAGATTACAATTTCAGCCAAAATGTTCTTGTACCAAAAAAAACGCTAATAAAACTTACCTGTTTCCCATGAAGATACCAATGTCACAGAATGTCTTTGCAATTTGATTAGAATGCCTTGTCTGTCATTATGAAGAAAATAGTAATTGTGCTAAAATTTCAATAATCATTGCAAACCTTTTAGTATTTTTTTTCTAAAGAAATGTTTCATGTCAAGTTATAGATGCAACAGACTCCAAATAAAAATGAGTTGAACTGTAGGCTTCATACGTAACGAAAACATTCCCAGTGGTTCTCAAGAGAGTAATACATGTATTTTTAACTGGTTGTTTTGAAAAAAAACTCCCAGTGGGCTGTGGGTGTTTAAAAAAAAATGTCGGTGAACATGGGAACCAATGCACGCAACAGGAAGCAACCCAGTTCATCTTGTAATCTAGGTTGGGGTCACACAAAAAGTGGTTGGCTTCGCAACAATTTGGTGTTTTGGGTTTTTGGGGGGCTCGTTTGTGTATCACTGTCAGTGAAATTAGGACAAGGTGATGGTTTAATTTTTTTTAGCAAATTACCGTTGAATTGTGTGCAGGTGCCACCAACCGAAGTTGAGTTAGAAGCTAGAAACGCCTTCTTTATCAATTGCAATTCATACAAAATCTTACCTGTTTTTGTTGCACGTTAAACATACTCACATGGTGGTGGAAACTGCTCGGCAAAAATAAAGATGGCGTAAAACGAAAGTGGTCGAACGTACGTGCCCACTTATTTAGAAGCACGTCGCTGATAGGTCAATGAAATGTGTCACTTTTTCTGTGATTGGTTGAAAGTAGAAGCAGGTGTGGGAGTAGTAAACAAAATTTTCCGCGGTAAACTGCCATGTTTAAAAGATACGGAAGCGTTAAGGGGACATAATACAAATTTTAAAAAAAAGAACTAAGTCATAATTATATGTTATAATAATGACTTAGTATTAAGTCATAATTATGAGATACCCTAAGTCGTAATTACGACTTAATACTAAGTCGTAATTATAAGATATAAGTCATAATTATGACTGAATAATAAGTCATAATTATAACGTAATAATAGGTCATAATTATGACTTAATAATAAGTCATAATTATGAGATATAACTCATTATTATGACTTAATAATAAGTCATATTTATGTCCCTTCAATGCTTCCGTAAAAAGAGCTTCTGATTGGTCAAAAGATTTTTTTTTAGTAGTGCGCGCGGACCACAATTTCCTCCTCTTCTGTGCGAGCGAGGGTGCGCGAATGCACTCATTTTGATCCTCTGAATCAAACATGGGGAAAAAATCAGGTTTTATTATGGGGGGGGGGGGAGCTACGGAAGCGTTAAAGGGCTATTAATACAACCTAAAAAATAAAAAATAAGTCATAATGATGACTTATTATTCAAGTCATAGACTTGTTTGAAGATTGATTGATGCTCCTCTTGCCTTTAAAAGAATGTCTGCATTGTTTGGAGAAAAATCAATTTTTGGCCAAATTTTGATAAAAAAGTAAGGCTTATCCCTTGTTTTTTTTTTAATTTTGTCAAAAAAATTAAATTGCTTCAAACTTGCTAGAAAGATACCTAAAGGACCATAGAACACATTCCAATTCGATATCTGGACAGATGTGCTTTTCAAAATGAAATTTCGACGAAAATTTGGGGTGAGATCAGTCAAAAATATTTTTTTTTCTTAAAAATTGATGATTTTTGCCTAAATCTTCAAAATATTGGTTGTTTGAAGATCGATTGATGCTCCTCTTACCTTTAAAAGAATGTCTGCATTGTTTGGAGAAAAGTCAATTTTTGGCCAAATTTTGATAAAAAAGTAAGGCTTACCCCTTGTGTTTTTTTCAATTTTGGCCAAAAAATCAAATTGCTTCAAACTCGCTAGAAAGATAGCTAAAGGACCCCTAGAACACATTCCAATGCAATATCTGGACAGATGTGTTTCTGAAAATGAAATTTCGACGAAAATTTGGGGTGAGATCAGTCAAAAATATTTTTTTTTCTCAAAAATTGAAGATTTTTGCCCAAATCTTCAAAATATTGGTTGTTTGAAGATTGATTGATGCTCCTCTTACCTTTAAAGAATGTCTGCATTGTTTGGAGAAAAGTCAATTTTTGGCCAAATTTTGATAAAAAAGTAAGGCTTACCCCTTGTGTTTTTTTCAATTTTGGCCAAAAAATCAAATTGCTTCAAACTTGCTAGAAAGATAGCTAAAGGACCCTAGAACACATTCCAATGCAATATCTGCACAGATGTCCTTTTCAAAATGAAATTTTCGACGAAAATTTGGGGTGAAATAAGTCAAAAATATATTTTTTTTTTCTCAAAAATTGATGATTTTTGCCCAAATCTTCAAAATGTTGGTTGTTTGAAGATTGATTGATGCTCCTCTTGCCTTTAAAAGAATGTCTGCATTGTTTGGAGAAAAGTCAATTTTTGGCCAAATTTTGATAAAAAAGTAAGGCTTACCCCTTGTTTTTTTTTTCAATTTTGGCCAAAAAATCAAATTGCTTCAAACTTGCTAGAAAGATAGCTTAAGGACCCTAGAATATCTGGACAGATGTGCTTCTGAAAATGAATTTTCGACGAAAATTTGGGGTGAAATAAGTCAAAAATATATTTTTTTTCAAAAATTGATGATTTTTGTCCAAATCTTCAAAATATTGGTTGTTTGAAGATTGATTGATGCTTCTCTTGCCTTTAAAAGAATGTCTGCATTGTTTGGAGAAAAGTCAATTTTTGGCCAAATTTTGATAAAAAGGTAAGGCTTACCCCTTGTGTTTTTTTTCAATTTTGGCCAAAAAATCAAATTGCTTCAAACTTGCTAGAAAGATACCTAAATGACCCTAGAATACATTCCAATTCGCTATCTGGACAGATGTGCTTTTCAAAATGAAATTTCGACGAAAATTTGGGGTGAAATAAGTCAAAAATATATTTTTTTTCCTCAAAAATTGATGATTTTTGCCCAAATCTTTAAAAAAATGGTTGTTTGAATATTGATTGATGCTCCTCTTACCTTTAAAAGAATGTCTGCATTGTTTGGAGAAAAGTAAATTTTTTGCCAAATTTTGATAAAAAAGTAAGGCTTACCCCTTGTGTTTTTTTCAATTTTGGCCAAAAAATCCAATTGCTTCAAACTTGCTAGAAAGATAGCTTAAGGACCCTAGAACACATTCCAATGCAATATCTGGACAGATGTGCTTCTGAAAATGAATTTTCGACGAAAATTTGGGGTGAAATAAGTCAAAAATATATTTTTTTTCCTCAAAAATTGATGATTTTTTGTCCAAATCTTCAAAATATTGGTTGTTTGAAGATTGATTGATGCTTCTCTTGCCTTTAAAAGAATGTCTGCATTGTTTGGAGAAAAGACAATTTTTGGCCAAATTTTGATAAAAAAGTAAGGCTTACCCCTTGTGTTTTTTTCAATTTTGGCCAAAAAAATCAAATTACTTCAAACTTGCTAGAAAGATACCTAAATGACCCTAGAATACATTCCAATTCGCTATCTGGACAGATGTGCTTTTCAAAATGAAATTTCGACGAAAATTTGGGGTGAAATAAGTCAAAAATATATTTTTTTTTCTCAAAAATTGATGATTTTTGCCCAAATCTTTAAAAAAATGGTTGTTTGAATATTGATTGATGCTCCTCTTACCTTTAAAAGAATGTCTGCATTGTTTGGAGAAAAGTCAATTTTTGGCCAAATTTTGATAAAAAAGTAAGGCTTACCCCTTGTGTTTTTTTTTCAATTTTGGCCAAAAAATCAAATTGCTTCAAACTTGCTAGAAAGATACCTAAATGACCCTAGAACACATTCCAATGCAATATCTGGACAGATGTGCTTTTCAAAATGAAATTTCGACGAAAATTTGGGGTGAGATCAGTCAAAAATATTTTTTTTTCTTAAAAATTGATGATTTTTGCCCAAATCTTCAAAATATTGGTTGTTTGAAGATTGATTGATGCTCCTCTTGCCTCTAAAAGAATGTCTGCATTGTTTGGAGAAAAGTCAATTTTTGGCCAAATTTTGATAAAAAAGTAAGGCTTACCCCTTGTGTTTTTTTCAATTTTGGCCAAAAAATCAAATTGCTTCAAACTTGCTAGAAAGATACCTAAATGACCCTAGAACACATTCCAATGCAATATCTGGACAGATGTGCTTCTGAAAATGAAATTTCGACGAAAATTTGGGGTGAAATAAGTCAAAAATAATTTTTTTTTCCTCAAAAATTGATGATTTTTGACCAAATCTTCAAAATATTGGTTGTTTGAAGATTGATTGAAGCTCCTCTTACCTTAAAAAGAATGTCTGCATTGTTTGGAGAAAAGTCAATTTTTGGCCAAATTTTGATAAAAAAGTAAGGCTTACCCCTTGTGTTTTTTTCAATTTTGGCCAAAAAATCAAATTGCTTCAAACTTGCTAGAAAGATAGCTTAAGGACCCTAGAACACATTCCAATGCAATATCTGGACAGATGTGCTTCTGAAAATGAATTTTCGACGAAAATTTGGGGTGAAATAAGTCAAAAATATATTTTTTTTTCCTCAAAAATTGATGATTTTTTGTCCAAATCTTCAAAATATTGGTTGTTTGAAGATTGATTGATGCTTCTCTTGCCTTTAAAAGAATGTCTGCATTGTTTGGAGAAAAGACAATTTTTGGCCAAATTTTGATAAAAAAGTAAGGCTTACCCCTTGTGTTTTTTTCAATTTTGGCCAAAAAATCAAATTGCTTCAAACTTGCTAGAAAGATACCTTAAGGACCCTAGAACACATTCCAATGCAATATCTGGACAGATGTGCTTTTCAAAATGAAATTTCGACGAAAATTTGGGGTGAGATCAGTCAAAAATATTTTTTTTTCTTAAAAATTGATGATTTTTGCCCAAATCTTCAAAATATTGGTTGTTTGAAGATTGATTGATGCTCCTCTTGCCTCTAAAAGAATGTCTGCATTGTTTGGAGAAAAGTCAATTTTTGGCCAAATTTTGATAAAAAAGTAAGGCTTACCCCTTGTGTTTTTTTCAATTTTGGCCAAAAAATCAAATTGCTTCAAACTTGCTAGAAAGATAGCTAAAGGACCCTAGAACACATTCCAATGCAATATCTGGACAGATGTGCTTTTCAAAATGAAATTTCGACGAAAATTTGGGGTGAAATAAGTCAAAAATATATTTTTTTTCTCAAAAATTGATGATTTTTGCCCAAATCTTCAAAATGTTGGTTGTTTGAAGATTGATTGATGCTCCTCTTGCCTTTAAAAGAATGTCTGCATTGTTTGGAGAAAAGTCAATTTTTGGCCAAATTTTGATAAAAAAGTAAGGCTTACCCCTTGTGTTTTTTTCAATTTTGGCCAAAAAATCAAATTGCTTCAAACTTGCTAGAAAGATAGCTTAAGGACCCTAGAACACATTCCAATGCAATATCTGGACAGATGTGCTTCTCAAAATGAAATTTCGACGAAAATTTGGGGTGAAATAAGTCAAAAATATATTTTTTTTCCTCAAAAATTGATGATTTTTGTCCAAATCTTCAGAATATTGGTTGTTTGAAGATCGATTGATGCTCCTCTTACCTTTAAAAGAATGTCTGCATTGTTTGGAGAAAAGTCAATTTTTGGCCAAATTTTGATAAAAAAGTAAGGCTTACCCCTTGTTTTTTTTTTCAATTTTGGCCAAAAAATCAAATTGCTTCAAACTTGCTAGAAAGATAGCTTAAGGACCCTAGAACACATTCCAATGCAATATCTGGACAGATGTGCTTCTGAAAATGAATTTTCGACGAAAATTTGGGGTGAGATCAGTCAAAAATATTTTTTTTTCCTCAAAAATTGATGATTTTTTGTCCAAATCTTCAAAATATTAGTTGTTTGAAGATTGATTGATGCTTCTCTTGCCTTTAAAAGAATGTCTGCATTGTTTGGAGAAAAGTCAATTTTTGGCCAAATTTTGATAAAAAAGTAAGGCTTACCCCTTGTGTTTTTTTCAATTTTGGCCAAAAAATCAAATTGCTTCAAACTTGCTAGAAAGATACCTAAATGACCCTAGAATACATTCCAATTCGCTATCTGGACAGATGTGCTTTTCAAAATGAAATTTCGACGAAAATTTGGGGTGAAATAAGTCAAAAATATATTTTTTTTTCTCAAAAATTGATGATTTTTGCCCAAATCTTTAAAAAAACGGTTGTTTGAATATTGATTGATGCTCCTCTTGCCTTTAAAATAATGTCTGCATTGTTTGGAGAAAAGTCAATTTTTGGCCAAATTTTGATAAAAAAGTAAGGCTTACCCCTTGTGTTTTTTTCAATTTTGGCCAAAAAATCAATTGCTTCAAACTTGCTAGAAAGATGGCTTAAGGACCCTAGAACACATTCCAATGCAATATCTGGACAGATGTGCTTCTCAAAATGAAATTTCGACGAAAATTTGGGGTGAAATAAGTCAAAAATATATTTTTTTTTCTCAAAAATTGATGATTTTTGCCCAAATCTTTAAAAAAATGGTTGTTTGAATATTGATTGATGCTCCTCTTACCTTTAAAAGAATGTCTGCATTGTTTGGAGAAAAGTCAATTTTTGGCCAAATTTTGATAAAAAAGTAAGGCTTACCCCTTGTGTTTTTTTTCAATTTTGGCCAAAAAATCAAATTGCTTCAAACTTGCTAGAAAGATACCTAAATGACGCTAGAACACATTCCAATGCAATATCTGGACAGATGTGCTTTTCAAAATGAAATTTCGACGAAAATTTGGGGTGAGATCAGTCAAAAATATTTTTTTTTCTTAAAAATTGATGATTTTTGCCCAAATCTTCAAAATATTGGTTGTTTGAAGATTGATTGATGCTCCTCTTGCCTCTAAAAGAATGTCTGCATTGTTTGGAGAAAAGTCAATTTTTGGCCAAATTTTGATAAAAAAGTAAGGCTTACCCCTTGTGTTTTTTTCAATTTTGGCCAAAAAATCAAATTGCTTCAAACTTGCTAGAAAGATAGCTAAAGGACCCTAGAACACATTCCAATGCAATATCTGGACAGATGTGCTTTTCAAAATGAAATTTCGACGAAAATTTGGGGTGAAATAAGTCAAAAATATATTTTTTTTCTCAAAAATTGATGATTTTTGCCCAAATCTTCAAAATGTTGGTTGTTTGAAGATTGATTGATGCTCCTCTTGCCTTTAAAAGAATGTCTGCATTGTTTGGAGAAAAGTCAATTTTTGGCCAAATTTTGATAAAAAAGTAAGGCTTACCCCTTGTGTTTTTTTTCAATTTTGGCCAAAAAATCAAATTGCTTCAAACTTGCTAGAAAGATAGCTTAAGGACCCTAGAACACATTCCAATGCAATATCTGGACAGATGTGCTTTTCAAAATGAAATTTCGACGAAAATTTGGGGTGAAATAAGTCAAAAATATATTGTTTTTCCTCAAAAATTGATGATTTTTGTCCAAATCTTCAAAATATTGGTTGTTTGAAGATTGATTGATGCTCCTCTTACCTTAAAAAGAATGTCTGCATTGTTTGGAGAAAAGTCAATTTTTGGCCAAATTTTGATAAAAAAGTAAGGCTTACCCCTTGTGTTTTTTTCAATTTTGGCCAAAAAATCAAATTGCTTCAAACTTGCTAGAAAGATACCTAAATGACCCTAGAATACATTCCAATTCGCTATCTGGACAGATGTGCTTTTCAAAATGAAATTTCGACGAAAATTTGGGGTGAAATAAGTCAAAAATATATTTTTTTTTCTCAAAAATTGATGATTTTTGCCCAAATCTTTAAAAAAACGGTTGTTTGAATATTGATTGATGCTCCTCTTGCCTTTAAAATAATGTCTGCATTGTTTGGAGAAAAGTCAATTTTTGGCCAAATTTTGATAAAAAAGTAAGGCTTACCCCTTGTGTTTTTTTCAATTTTGGCCAAAAAATCAAATTGCTTCAAACTTGCTAGAAAGATAGCTAAAGGACCCTAGAACACATTCCAATGCAATATCTGGACAGATGTGCTTTTCAAAATGAAATTTCGACGAAAATTTGGGGTGAAATAAGTCAAAAATATATTTTTTTTCTCAAAAATTGATGATTTTTGCCCAAATCTTCAAAATGTTGGTTGTTTGAAGATTGATTGATGCTCCTCTTGCCTTTAAAAGAATGTCTGCATTGTTTGGAGAAAAGTCAATTTTTGGCCAAATTTTGATAAAAAAGTAAGGCTTACCCCTTGTGTTTTTTTTCAATTTTGGCCAAAAAATCAAATTGCTTCAAACTTGCTAGAAAGATAGCTTAAGGACCCTAGAACACATTCCAATGCAATATCTGGACAGATGTGCTTTTCAAAATGAAATTTCGACGAAAATTTGGGGTGAAATAAGTCAAAAATATATTTTTTTTCCTCAAAAATTGATGATTTTTGTCCAAATCTTCAAAATATTGGTTGTTTGAAGATTGATTGATGCTCCTCTTACCTTAAAAAGAATGTCTGCATTGTTTGGAGAAAAGTCAATTTTTGGCCAAATTTTGATAAAAAAGTAAGGCTTACCCCTTGGTTTTTTTTCAATTTTGGCCAAAAAATCAATTGCTTCAAACTTGCTAGAAAGATGGCTTAAGGACCCTAGAACACATTCCAATGCAATATCTGGACAGATGTGCTTCTCAAAATGAAATTTCGACGAAAATTTGGGGTGAAATAAGTCAAAAATATTTTTTTTTTTCTCAAAAATTGATGATTTTTGTCCAAATCTTCAATAAATTGGTTGTTTGAAGATTGATTGATGCTCCTCTTGCCTTTAAAAGAATATCTGCATTGTTTGGAGAAAAGACAATTTTTGGCCAAATTTTGATAAAAAAAGTAAGGCTTACCCCTTGTTTTTTTTTTCAATTTTGGCCAAAAAATCAAATTGCTTCAAACTTGCTAGAAAGATACGTAAAGATACTTAGTATTAAGTCGTAATGATGACTTAGGATATCTCATAATTATGACTGAATACTAAGTCATTATTATAACTTATGTCATAAATATGACTTAATAATAAGTCATAATTATGAGATATAAGTCATATTATGATTTAGCAATTACTAAGTCGTAATTATGAGATATGTCATAATTATGACTTAATACTAAGTCATTATTATAACAAATACAAAAGTCATAAATATTACTTAACTTTAAGTCATAATTATGAGATATGTCATAATTATGATTAAACAAATACTAAGTCGTTATTATGAGATATAAGTCATAATTATGACTTAATACTAAGTCATTACTTTTAGATATGTCATAACAATTACTTAATAATAAGTCATAATAATGAGATATAAGTCATAGTTATGAGTCATAGTTTTTAGTTTGTATTTTGTCCCTTTAACGCTTGTTAGTATTTCATCATGGAAGGGTGTTAAAAGTTCAATTTTTCTTTTTCGTTTTTCAATTTTTTTTTCATTTTTTCCTCTTCAAGTTTTAACTTTAAAAAAATTCCAATGTTCCAGTGCAGTACAAATAAAACAACCATGAAATACACACAGAGGCAGTCATACTTTTCACTTAAATATTTTAATAAAAAATATGAATAATAGAATAATAATATAAGGATACATAAGTAAACCTGGTTACAAAGTCTGTACACTAATAACAAATGGAAGCCCATATAAGGCAATATCAAATACAATTATAAAAAAAACGACTTGCATAAATTTGGTTCCTGAACTTTTGTTTTCAGTATTTTTTTTTAATTACAAATGATGATAGATACATGGTCAAAATACTCTTTTAAATGTTAGACATGGTATGTGAGGGAAAAGAAATCAATTTCACACCAATGAAATGTTCAGAAAACAGTTAAGCCTTAAATGTTGTCACCTTAAACTAGATTTTATAAGACAACCCATTTAAAAAAAAAACAATACAGGGAAAAGTGTTTTACACATAGATATGACGATAGCTTAAATAGCCACAAAAAGGTCTGAAAGCCGAAAATGCGACTCAAAAGTAGTAGCAAACATTAACATTATGAAGTTTTTTTCAAGCAAGTGACTCACTGGTGGTGTTGCACACGACTACATGAGGATTGTGAATCTTCAACCGATAAAACGGTAAAAGACACCGGATTTCATAGGAGTCCAAATTTCATGTTTAAGACCAGCCAGCCGGTCTTTATCATCGACTTAAAACCGGCCATGTGACGGGCTCTCGACCAACAGGAATGGGTAAACTGTCTTAGGTATTCATGAATACAAGTTTAAGAACAGTTTGAATAAAGACCCTTTCTTTTGGACTTGTGTCGTGGATGTTTGCACAGAAATAGCATTAGAAACAGCAACACATCATGACCATAAGTAAGGAGTCATCCATCAGTCATTACTTGATGGCACAAGACAGGCTGATTGCCTGACCCCGTGAGTGCTCTCTCAAGTGCAGAAAACTAGACAAAAACAGCCCTGGCATTTTGATAATTATCAAATAAAAGGGTAAAAGTCAAACACCATTTGCCTTAATGCACGGGACACATGATTGCATCTGGCTGCTGGGTAGTTTGTCTTGATTAAATACATTTCACTGGCTTCCTGTGACTGTGACATAAATGTACACGAGCGAAGATCAGACACGGGGTGTGGATAAACCAGTTTTGGATTGGACAAAAACCAAAAACAGAAAGGTCTCTGACCAAAAGAAGAAGAAAAAAAAAATGAAAAGTAGGGCGGTGACCTGTGTGCTCCATATATGTGTTGGGAGTGCAGGCATCTACAAACAGAAATCTGTAACTTTTTTTCAAATGCTTGTTTAACTCACCAATTCTCTTTGTGTGGAGTTATCACATGAATGTGAACAGCAGCTGTTTTGAAAGTTGGAAACATAATTGTCCAGAACAGTTGGCAGGAATGGCCTGTTTCAGGGTAATTCATTTGAACATTCAGAAGCCGATGGTAATCACTGAGTCACCCCCAGTCATTAAATGTTACCCTACTACAAGTAAAGATGTTGACCTCTGACCCCATGCTCTTGCACTGCAAATATGTTTCTTTTCTTTTTTTGTCTTTCTCTTGCATGACTTTACAGGTATTACATGTACAACATTTGCAAACATCGAAAACCAAACTACCAGATTATTATGAAATACCCAACTTGACTGTAAGTGAATAATAGAGCTCTGTTCCACTAAAATTCTTGTGTATCTGCAAACAACATTCAACCTCTCCAAATAGTGTAATTGAAGTTGTGAACTCCTAAAAGTCGGCGGTAATTTCTCCTTGTGCTCAGGTAGGCTACATATTACCGTTCACACCCCGAACACATTTTTCATATCAACTTTGTCCACTAATGGAATGTGCTTCAAATTTTCTTTTCTCTACCGTCGGCAAATGGCAAAGGTTACAGCGCATCAAATTTCTAGAGAACACCTTTCACAACGTTCGCACGAAAAATTCTTCTCTTGGATTTATAACCAGTAAGGTGAAACTTATTGTCAGATTGAAATGTTGAAAACTACCCGCGGAAGCCCAAAACCCACAACCTGCAATTGAGGTCGCCTTGCATAATTTGGTATGTTTCAAACGACGGAAACAGATATTTATTTGACCTACACCTCCGTATTGCATACAAGTCAAGAAAATGACTTAAGTCTCGAGTTCATGTTAAAAAAAGGGAAAAAAAAGAGATAACAACGGAATGAGTTTGAACGACTCCCCAAGGGGGTAAGCCGATTCATCCAGGGTAGTATGTATAGGATATGAGTCAGTCTGCTAGGTGTGGGGTGTAGGGAGCATGGATTATCAGTCCAGACCCTGTACATCATGTAATTAGTCAGGCTGCCTTATCCGGGCCTGTCATAATTACTCGGGTTATTAAGGCCCTGAGTCCCCAGTGAGTTTGATGAGGGATGGCAGGCTGTTTGTGTGAGTGATGAGTGTCGGTGTGGTGTGGTGGTTCAGAGGTATACGACAGCAAAGTTTCGAAACAATGCCGGGCTGACTCAGAGGTTTTTGGTCTCGATGTTCACTGCGGTGCATGTGACTACCAAATGAAAACAAAGCTGATGTTTTACGTTTACGTGATTTCACAATCTGGACGCTCAAAACAAAGCATTTTAAGAGATCTGGACTTTTACACATTTTGACTGAATGCGACTTCAGCTTTCCTGAAACTTTCATTTCAATTGGTAGAAACGCCACAAAGGAATCCTTAACCCTACAGAATCCAACAATGTCCACCAGTAGGTGACTTTTGTTGGATTTTGTTGATCTTAGCTGTGAGCAACAACTACTTTTGTTCTTCCCATTGGATTGCATTAGATGGGATTAAGCATGTTACTCACAAAATGCTCGCATCAGGTTTTAGGTGAAATGGCCCCATGGGCTTGTCAAACAGTTACTATTGCCCAAGCAGGTCACAACTTTTGGGCAGGTGACCCCAGTGGCCAGGCAAACTTGGACACAGACACTGTGAGAATCATACACAAAAGTAAAGGGTCATGAATGAATGAACCATTGCTATCAACCTCATACACATTTACCTACTCTGGCCTCACTGGTTCCCATTGGATCCTGGTAAACAACATATAGGGGGGTCAGGTTGGCACATTGGTTACTTTCCTTGCCTTCCACTGCTGTGGCCCGGGTTCGATTCCTGCCCGCACCACATGTGGATTGGGTTTTCAGTCCCTACCTGATTCCGTGGGTTTTCCCCAGAATATTCTTCTGAGGGTTTTCTCCCACCACTAAAACTGTAATGTCTTCTCAAAATGTCTTTTCTCTACAGATTTCATTACCAGAAAGAAATAAAACATTCTTTGTAGAGCCAATGAACAAATTTTAGCTCTTAAAAAACTATCCTATGTAAACTCCAGACCATATTGTTTTCACTTTTTTAAAATTCTTTTCATCTAATATCAAGACCAGTTAGATTCAGAGTAGGTCAGCCTTTAAATGAGCTTCTGGGGTTTCTTTTTGTTTTTGTTCAGATGTCCAAAAATATTTTTTATAAAACTTCTCATTTGAACTCTTCGCCAAGCTTGAAGAATTGAATGTCCCCCCCCCCCATTTTTTTTTCTTGAAATATTTTAACAAATAGTTGAGGAGGCTGTAGCTAGACCAATGTCGACAGTGTCCACCGGACTAGCTTCCCATTACACAATACTATGCAATCAATAGAATCTATCTGAACAGAGTATGCAAAAAAAATAACTTACTTTCCAACAAAGATACACTACTGTCAGATAAATAGGAAAGAAAATTACATTAAAATATAACTATCATTCATACAAATACTGATATGATGCTCTTCTACCTCTTCCGAAGATAGATATCGTACTTCTGGGTATAACAACTGTTTCGGAGAATTACTTATGGATTAATAAAATATTGTCCAATGCATGAAAACTGTTTCCCACTTGTCAAATATCCTGTTTGGTAACGGTAACTAAACATTAGTGCTATACTAACCAACTTAAATTTAAACAAATTTCATCTCTACATACTGTTACAGATCATGAGCCACACAAGAAAATATTCAGAATTGCTGAATTTGGTTCACAAAGACACACTGATTTTTTAAAACCCTAACCTTCCCAAATCCTCCTTGCATACAAGTGGAGGATTTTGAAGGATTGAGGCTGTATAACAAACATCGGAAAGAATGTTGCAACCTGATGCCACTTCAGCGGTTGTGTACAAAGTCTATGGAGAGTCAAGAACATTTTTCTAAAAAGTGGCGTCAGGGTACAACATTTTCCCAAACATTTGTCAGTCGAGTTTGGAGAATGCATTGTGTCAAGGTCTAGACTGTACCTTGTGTTGTTTGTGCTTCGCCACGCATAAATTTAGGCCGACATATTACTTGAAACCATCCGCACATGCTTCTGGATATTATAGCACTGCTTTAACGTATCAACAGTGATTGTTGGAGGATTTTGAAGGATTGAGGCAGTGGTCACCCCTCCGATGAACAAATCCAAGAAATAACTGAGGATTTCAAGGATTGAATAGCAAAAAAAAGCCTAGGGGGTAAGGGTTTAGCTTTTTTTGATAACTGAAACAATTTGAAAGCTAGTGTCTCAGATGTAGTGTGACTCAGGAAGACACTTGTAAGACCTTGTTGGTTTTGTAAGCATTACAAAAGTATTGGTCTAACATTTTTTTTATATAGAAAGGCAAGATTAAATACTTGGTTTTTTTTAAAACCCAATAAGTTAGCACCATTTAATTCAATGGTTGTTTTCTTTTATATACAAGACAACAAATACTAGTGAAATCCACAGACTTTGGTTACTTTTTTTGGTCAGAGTTATAAAAAACTGGCAGGTCTGATGATGCTTTCGAATAAAAAAAAAACCAACCCCAAAACAGGACTATCACAAGATTCATATTCTGAACATTTACAAAGCCAAAGGCATTAATTTTTTTTTTTTACATTTTACAAAACATGGTTGAAGAGGTAAAATGTGGCCAAGACAATAGTCTCTGAGGTCCAAAAGAAGAAAAAAAACCTGCCAACTTTTAGTTGGGATACTTTCAACTACCAACCAGCTTCCACTTTTACAAAGAATTTAACTTACTTTAGGCTTGCAAATAACTTAACAAGAGGTTATATCTAATAATGATTAATTTAGGGGCAGTTTTACAGTGGATGGACTTGGTTTCTGAGTGTGTCCAATTGGAGGTACTCTACTTCAATTTTCCAGAAGTTGGTATGGTATTGTGACCATATCAATCCGGACTTCTGACAAAAGAATATAGGGGGCTGACGCCATGGGACTAAAACTTTCAGTCTTTCTGTCTTACTTTACAGAAAGACCACTGATAAGCGACTGCATTATTTCTGAAGCAGAACTGCAAGCAATGCCATGCCACAAGTAAAGTTACATTGGACCTGAGCAAGTTTTAACAAATTTGCTTCAAATCTTTTGTTAACTGGTAGGGCTCCCAGAGTTAATAGTAAACAAAAAGTAAACCTACACGTAACTTCTTAGCTACCCTCTGGCTTAACGATCTCGACAAAATTATAATGTGGTATGCATCCCAATCAAGGAATTTGAGTTTACAGGCGTGTGTGTTGTGAAAATTTATCTGCTTACACAGGAAACGTGCTTAGCGGGTTGTCTTGAGATCGATGACATCGACCCCTGCAGCGTGCACTTACCCACCCTCCTGTCAGTTAACAACTCGTCTGCCCCCCTCTCCCCGTCTTACATGACACACAGCACATCACAGCTGCCGTTGCACCGAACTCCAATTCCCTGCAGACAATGCATCGAGGAGCTCGTAATTAACAAAGACACGAGGAACAAAAAAAGCGCTGACACATCATGTCAGGAACCCATGTAACTTGGCAGCGATCATTAACTCCAGAGTGGTTGTAGGGGGGGGGAGGGCTGCGCTCAAATTGGGCAGTTCACTTATCAGCCTTAACTTTCCGAACGATTCCCTCGAGTTAGTTACTCGCCGGTGTGAAACAACTCAATTTGCGAGAGTCATGCCAAAAAGGGTCAATGTCTCTGTAGCACCACTCCCATCCATGGGGAGAACCAAGTTTGAAAGTTCACGCCCTCCTGGGAGCCAATCGAGAGCGACCAAAGGGAGCCACGCTAGCAGATAAGAATGGCCAACATTCAATCTCTCACGGAGATAACCATCTTCAGCACCACAGCGAGCGGGCTTACATTAACCGGACCAAATTAGAAACATCTTCCTCCGATGTGGTGTTGCTTAAAGTCTGCTTCCCAGTCACCGCAGATGGAATCTCCCAGGAATCTTCGCCCTTCATCATGTTTTATCCGGGTCGGTCCAGTTCAACAAACCTCATGATGACTTGATGCTGCCGTGCTACACTCTGGCAAAACTAAGTCTACAGTATATGGTCTTCCTGGTAGTTGGGCTTGTCACACCTGTTAAACCATAAAAATTGGATAAAAGAAAGAAACGGAGAAAAATATAAATTCAAAAACAATCGAAAAGGATTATGTATTGAAGAGGCAGTGTTGAAAAATTAGTTTAATGTTAAAACTGTCTCAAATTTTTCCGATCTCAATTCAACAGGAATACAAGCACCAGCAGAACAGAGTGATTCTTAAAACCACTGAAAACAAAAATCTATTTCCACGTCAACTTATCGAACAAAAATGTGTCCAAACAATTATAAATATTTGTGCAGACAATGGAAGAATGAGGATGATAAGATGTCAATTGCTGTCAACAAGATATGTGACAAATGTCACTAAGACAATGGCAATGACAGAATGACTTTGACAGTCACGAGGTGACGGTGACAACCCATTCAACACCCTTGACAAGGAACCGTGTCATATTTTCCAAAAATTCAACAATGCATACTATGGACTCCGTGTACAACTAACCCCTCAATGGTTAAAAAGATAGGTGACAAATGTCACTAAGACAATGGCAATGACAGGATGACTTTGACAGTGACAACCCATTAAACACCCTTGATATTTTCCAAAAATCCAACAATGCATAGTATGGACTCCGTAGTGTACAACTATCCCCTCATTGGTTAAAAAGATAGGTGACAAATGTCACTAAGACAATGGCAATGACAGGATGACGTTGACAGTGACAACCCATTAAACACCCTTGACAAGGAACCGTGTCATATTTTCCAAAAATCCAACAATGCACAGTATGGACTCCGTGTACAACTATCCCCTCAATGGTTAAAAAGAAAATGTTGGGGGAGACCACTCGGAGGATCTATTGAACGGATTTCTGAAGGCGCTTGACACTCGAACAATGTTGTTACGGATTCGCGCATATTCAGAATAGAATGAATCGTGAGTGGTACGCGCAGTGCGCACGCAAACCAGAACGTGTACGCAATGCATCCCTCCACTACAGCTCTGGAAAGTGGCCAAAAAGCGCCCTCTCTTAATCGTGCACAAAGTCAAAGATCCAATACCGCATTCTTAATGCATCAGCGTCCGGGGCATGTTCTCATTCACCCGATTGCAGCTACGCGATATCATGCACTGAACCGTCAAAGAAATTTTGAAAAATGCGTCTTAAGACACATCTTTGGAAATGACCTTCTTTAATTGTTTTCTTCAAAATGACATCATGCCAGAAAAAAATATTTCACAGGGAGGTTAGTGTCATTACTATCTTTAAACCAAGTATGTTTTTCAACAATAATTTTGTCAATTACTTTTTGGATAGCTGCAAATGATGGACTCTACCTTTAAGACCTGTGCAACACCCTCAACTGACACCCATAGCATTTTGTTTAACAATTTAGTGACAAAGTGTCAAACTGAATTGAAAGCAGCAGACAAATAGCATATGCCCTTGAAAAAAAAACAATGAAATAAACAAGCGGCAATACCACCCCTAACAAAACTGGATGAACTGATCAACCAATCATATCAGTGATGTCGTTTGCAACTTGCATCAAACCATGTGATGAATATGCATGCACGAAGTTAAAGGAGAGATTGAAGTCTCTCGATATTAACAACTTCAGTGACATATGGTGATGACGGTGATGATGATGATGATGATGATGATGAAGAAGCATTAACCTTAAGGACCAACCTGAGTTATACTACGAGCTACTGTATTCCTAGTCTCGTCCACCCCCCTGCTGTCCAGACACTCACATTGCACCTCCCGTTGCTCTGTACCTCCTGACTGCTCCTCCATACCTCCTGATGGTTCCACTGTACCTCCTGACGGTTCCTCAGTGCCTCCCGACGGTTCCGCCATGGCTCCCAACGGCTCCTCCATGCCTCCTGACGGTTCCGCCATGGCTCCCAACGGCTCCTCCGTGCCTCCCGATGGCTCCTCCGTGCCTCCCGACTGCTCCTCCGTGCTGCCCGATGTCTCCTCTGGGTTGAAGACACTCCCGCTGTCCGAACTTTGCCTCGAGAACGCATCCTCAAGGTTCGAGATTGGTGACTGAGGCATCGTATTGCCGGAGCGTTCTTCTAACGGCAGCTCGCTGCTGATTGGACGCCTGTGTGGAGCTGCTGCTGCTGTTGCCCCCGCCGTTGCTGTGATGGAACGGCGCATCCGGGTGGGGCTGACCGAGAGATTAGTGCTGCTCAGGGAGAGGTTGGAGAAGGTGTAAGGGTTGAGGAGCTGACTAGGACTGAAGGAGGTGATGGCGATGGAGTTCCTCATCCGAGGTGCTGCAAACAGAGACAAACAGAATCAAGAATGAATAGAAGATGAGCGACTTATACACAAGTTCTGTTTCACTGCAAATCAGCCTCAGCCTTTTTCTTCATCTCTTCAAGATTGACTCCCTGGTTACCTCCAGTGTTTTTATACCTTAAAACTTCCAAAAATAGATATGTGCTTGGCTGGTTTTAAACAAGGGGCATGGTAGCCGATAATGGCCCGAGCCAAGGGCAAGGGCCATTATCTGTGGACGGGCCACTAGCCCGTTTTAAACGTACTTTCTTAAAACCGGCCAATTACATATGTATTCCCATTCATAAAGTCAGAACATGTCAAAAATCCACAAATTTCCAACAATTCTGTTCAACAATATACTTCAAGTTTTGTAAAACACCCCTCTGGCCAATATCTATGGTATATCCCTCACGTGCGTTGTGTTTAAAATCTCCTTATATGGAACGCAGGAATTGTGTTTAAAACCAGCCGGTGTTTTATCAGTGGTTTAAAACCACCCATGTGACGGGCTCTTGACCAATAGGAATGGGTAAACTGTCTCAGGTATTTGAAGGACATGAAGGACAAACAGGTCTTACCTCTGTGTCTCATGTTGATGGCCCGGTCGTTGATTCTATCCTCGTTGGGCTTGATGTCCAGGCAGGGTTTACTGCCCACGCCCATGGATGACAGCTGGGCCTGCCTTGCTTCTGTGGTAGAAGAAAACCAGGGTTGATATTGATGTTAAATTGAGTAGCGCACCAACAGGCCAACTTTGTGGAGCTGGGGGGAGGGGGGTTGTTACAAGCCAAATAGATCAATCCGTTAAACCCTGCCCCCTAATATCTTGACCAATCACAGTTACAATAAATGTCCGACAGTGCGGACAAAAGTCTTGACATGTGTGTGTAAGCGCGCATGACGCGTGCTGCTGAAAACGTACAGTGTGGATTGAAGAGGCGTATGTGTTGTCGCCAACGTGCCCAGTGGGCGGGGCTTAAACATTTCGCATCGGATGACGTGTTGACATGATCTGGCTGTTTTTATACACAGGCACGGCCGACGGGTTAAAACGTCAAGCGTGCCTCGACTCGCCTCCGGATGACGTCTAAACACGCTAATCCCCCATTTGTTTTGTACACACACGCAAAGTCCAAGAAGTCTGTGGAGGCGGACGGTGTGTTGAACTTGAACAAGGCCGCTGTGCACGGCCTGTTGTGGTACAATTTACGCTCCGCGGGCATACCCTGGAGTGTTGAAAAATGTGAGGTTGCGGTAAGAAATATTGTACAAATACTGTTGAAATGACTCTTGTGAATCGGTATTTGTGGCGTTTGGCAGTACATCAGAAGTTGGCTGCTATATTTTGCCTTTTTCGAAAATCGAAATTTTGGGCAGAAATATTGTCGGCGCGAACTGGTTATTGATTCGGTCTATTGGCATGCAAAGTATATGGCTTGTTACTCATTCTCAGCTGATTCACTCTTAGCAAATTTATTTGCTTACCACTATTTTCTTGCTTAGCTGCTCCATCAGCCATGCATAGAAGACTTGGAGTGAAGAAGGACTAATGAATACTCCATTTTAATTATTATAAAGTCGATCCCACATCACGGGATATAAGGACATACTGGCCATTCTTGACTTAATAAGGGTTTTCGAAACGTCGGCCGTGTCTTGTACTTGGCTTCCGATTTCAAACCCTTGACTTTAAGAATTCTACATCAATAACGGACCAGGATCTGCTTTCAGAATATCTAATCCAATAGTAGGAAGCCAAAGTTTCAAGTATCTCCACGTTACTTTTAAATGTTGCTGAAGTGAGATATTAATCCTTCCTCTCTGGCTGGTAATTTGAACAAGGCCAGCCCAGCAGTCAAATAAATCAGGTGACTGTTTTTAACAGTTCAGTGCTCCCTGCCTCCATAACGCAGGATTGACTGGCTGTGATTGTTATGCAACCTGATAGAGCTATGCTTTGACTGTAGGAGATTGATAAGCCAGCTGTGCCTAGCCAAGATTTCAAAAAACCTCCAATACCAGAGAGATTGAGACAGTGTTGGAATCAGCCACCCACCTTTGCTCCTGAAGGCCTGCCTCCAGAGCAGCTTACTGATGTCCTGGGTCCAGGCTTGCTTGATGCTGGTGGAGCGTGCATGGAGAGTATAAGCCTTGTCGTTGGTCTTACGCCGGCGGAACCAAATCTCTAGTTTCAGGCCGCTCTCGCCGATGTTCTCAGTCATGCCTATATCTGTCATCTGATCATTCCACAAAAAGTTAGAAAATGAGATACTGCTTTCAATGGAATATAACTAAAGACAGAAGCAAGAAACACTTAACACAAGACGTGTTAATTGTTCTTAATTTGAATGATTAAACAATACATATTACTATGAAATGATTTTGTTAATAACTATAACAATATAAGGAGTAAGGTTTGCACAGTGGTTCTTTCCTCGCCTTCCACCGCTGTGACCCGGGTTCGATTCCTGCCCTGGTCCACATGTGGATTGGGTTTTCAGGCCCTACCTGATTCCGTGGGTTTTCCCCAGAATATTATTTCTGGGGTTTTCTTCCCACCTCTAAAACTGTAATTGTTTCTCATTGTCTTCTCTCTACAGGTTTCTTCAGGCTTGCGAGCTGCAGTGCCTAGGGCACTTTTGAGGAATCCTTGGTTTCATTACCAGACATAAACAACAAGCCCCACAGTGCTCGAGATGTCAAAAAAAATCTAAAAATGCAACAAAGGATTTGTAACCTCAAAAATTGAGTAAAGGTGTATCATACCTTAAGGCTGAACTTGTAGTGATACATGTCGTGCCCTCTAGCCGTGCGTCGTGTCTTGCTGAACAGAATCATGTCTTCAAAGAGGAAGACGTGCCGCACGCACTTACGATGGCCACGATACACCAAGAATTCACCCTGATTGGAAGAAAATGGACGAGACATTCACACACCCAAATCAGCTTTGAGAACATTTCTATGTAAAACTAACATTTTGAATTTTTTTAATTGACTGATTCCTTCTGTTAAGGAAAAATATTTGGCTAAAGTTTCAAAGAAGCTTTTGCCACCCCCCACCCTGAAAAAAAAATTGGGGGAAAAAGAAGAAAAAAGATTCTTACCTGTCTCAGTAATTCTCCCTGCTCATGGAGATCCACCTGAAATCAACAACAAATAAATGAACATAATGAAAACAAATGTAAACATCAAATATAACTAGCTACCCGGTAAATAAATAAAGTTCAATGTTGCAACACAAATCAGGATTGAGGAAAGTTATTTCTGAAAGCTAAGGATTTTAATTCTAAGTTACAAATATCCTCTTCGATCCCTTGTCTGTACAGGTTTGCAAACTACAGATACAGTTTAGGGTTATCACTGCAAGCTTGTACCAAAATTAAATTACTGGAAATATGAACAACCGAAGAAACGGTAGTAATGATAATAATAAACAGTGTTTAAACGGTACCAATGCGCTGTACAAGAGTAATTATTACCCCTGCTCACTGGGCCAATGAAACATTCCTAAGACAATCTCAGCTCCCTAGGGAGTATACAGCTCAATGCTGCCATTTCGGCGCAAAGCAGCTAAAATCAACCACAATATACCACCTCTGCCCTCACAGGTACCCATCTACTCCTGGGTGGGGAGAAGCAATGAGTGACAAAGTGCCTTGCCCAAGGGCACACGCACCACAACCCCACGCTGGACTTGAACCCACAACCTGCAGAATTACCCGCAGACCACGAATTCAATGTTCCAGAGTACAAGTCCACGGCACTCCACACGTGGTAGACTCTTCAGTTGTTTTGACGCGTCTATCCTTCTTAAAGTCAATATTTCAAACCCCTTTTTTTGTAAAGTGCTCTTAAAGGACCTAGTTATCGTAAACAAATTTTTAAGCACTTCACTTCTAAAGGACTGCTAGAGCAATTTGACAAGTGGGTCAATTTGCCACATACACAGATCTCTATTGGATTGGGCCTGGCCTGGCCTGGTTGATTGGATTATCCCTACCCAAGAACAATCATGAGGGTTTCCTCCAAATAGCTCTGGAGCAGCACAGCTCCGCTAATCCCATCAACAAACAGGATTAGCTGGGGATTATGACATGGCTGGATTAATTGAGCGCTGGCAATAGGGTTACTGGGCTTGATATGTCTTTTTACTTTTTCGTATTACCTCACTCGTTTTATTTATTTATTTAATTTTTTTCTTGTCGAATTTTGCGTGGGCTGATGCACCTTTTTTGTTGCGGTAGATTTCTAATCTACTTATTGATTTTTTTTTTTAATATAGAGATGTGTAATTAATCACGTGTGGATAGGCAGAAATGACTTCAGGTTTATAATCAGTGACTTGTTTGATAAACAATTGATGTTTTCTTTAGAGTCAGGGGTAACCTTTTGTCTTGTTGATGCTTATTCAACAAAGTTGTGACTTTTTATAAAAAAAATAGCAACGTTAAATTCACTCTTCTTCTGATAAAACAATAAAAGCAGAACTAAAGAAAGTACGACACTTGAAACTGAAGTCCTGCAACATAATTCTTCATTATAAAAAAAAAATTACTCACAACGACTTAGACAGGCATGCAACTGGGAAGTAAGAAAACACAAGGAAATTCCAAACCACATTAGGAAATTCCAAACCACACAAGACTTTGTACAGTATTTTTCAATTGGTAATGGTATTCATGAGAAGTAAAACCGATGATTTCAGCGGATCCAAGAAAAAGTGGCATACCTGAGTTATGACTGGCTCAAACCTGCCAAATGATGGCACTATTTCCTTTTTTTTTTCTCTCTTTTTGTTGTTGGTATATAACTTTTTGGAATGCTGAGAAAAAATGGACTGACATAGGCCAACACATATGCAAAGACCAAAAAAACATTGACAATTTTCTAATCCATTTTCTACTAATCAATTCCCCCCCCCATATTAAATTGAGTATGAATGGTGTACGGTTGTCATGGTATTCAGTTGCCATGGTACTCACATCACAATCTTTGATTGAATCCATTGCGAGGAGGTCGTTGCCATGCCGCATCTGAAACTGCACCATCTCCTCAGCAGTCTGGCAAAAGAAAAAATATGGGAGGAAAATTCAAAGTATGAAATTTAAAATATTCAAAGTATCCTTTAACTTTAGGATTGAAGGTTTTACTCAGGACAAAAGGGAAGGCAAACTCAAAGGTGTCACGTCACAGCGAGAGTCTACTCTGTGACTTTACCAAAGTGTGACATATTCAACTCGTGTGAATTTCACTGCGGATGTCTTGTGTCTTCAAATTCGTTTTGCAGTCACATTCTCCAAGTATGAATCTTCAATATAGCCTATGGAACATCCCCCTGCACAGCAAGGGTCTATGATGTGAGAGCAGATTCAGCGATTAATTATGCAAAACAAGACTGCGTCTTGACCTCAAGATTCTGACCATTCAGTGGGTGCCTTCTATCAGGTTTTCCGTGACCCGTTGTTGTATTACAAAAACATGGTAGCCAAATTGACCAATCAACAGCTAAGTCCACATTTCTGATCGAAAAGACAGTTTTAGAAGTCTACTCCGATTGGCTGGCGCACGTCGCATAAATTTGCATTGCTCACATATATCAGACGTTGGTTACGGAGATGGCTACGTTGGTTACGGAGATGGCTCCGTTGGACAACGCGTGATACTAAAGACTACCTTTCAATAATGGGTGAACTGAAAAATTAGTTTTTCTCTGAGGCATCGCATTCCTGGTGAGATAGATCATTTCGCTTGAGTTGTTTTACTCAAGGGGTGTTTTTGAGTGATTAATTTCCCCAAATTAGAATAGGTTTTTCTTGTATGCATTTTTTGAGACTTACTTTGAGTGAGGTCAGCTCCTGGTCTGAGGGTCGGCATTCCCTGATGAGGTCACGGAGCAGCAGAGCGTACTTGCCCAGTCTCTGGACAGGCTTCAGGAGGTAGCTGGCTAAATCCATACGGTCTCGGATCTTACGCTGCTTAGTCTAAGCAGAAAAATAAAAGACAAATCAGGATTACTTGAAGGAAAAAAACAATCACTCAAAAAAACCCAAACATACAGTGAAATCTCGATAAGTCAAAACCTGCTAACTCGAAAACCCTTCTACCTCAAAGTAAGAACTTGTTCCCGTCTATTGTTGTTGAATAGAAAATCCATTGGATAACTCAAACTTCTGCTAACTCAAAATTTGAGACCATTTCCCCTTAGGTTTGACTTATTGAGATTTCACTGTACTTAAGATTAACCCCTACCTCCAGGGTGTGTGAAAAATCTTATTAAAATTGCAGGATTTAGGACTGTTAAATATGACATGATGTGATGGGAGAAAGAAAGTAATTAAATCTTTACATAATAAGATCTAAAGAGTATTTATTAGCACTGGTAATTAATTGTGAACATAGATTTCCAAGTTTTAAAGACAGCATAGTCATTACAAGTCAGTCGCAATTCATACAGAAGCCATCCAGTCTTGCATCGAGAGAAAAAGCTATTGACATTAATTGTGAAACCATTCCCTCTTAACTTTTGACAAGTTAGTAATTTGACTTGTGCTTCCCTCAAATTACAACAATGAAATTTGATTTTTTTTTTATAACTATCCCAATTATGCCAATTATTAATGTCAAAACCTTTAACAAGTGCAATTGGAGCTTGAATTTAAGAATAAAAACAATTATTGTCTCGGACATTAGCGGAAAGGAGCATACTGTTTTTGCTGTTCAATTTACGTTCTCTTACCCTGAAGAATGCGCCGTAGTCGGCCAACAAACTGTCAGATCGGGGCTTGTTCTTATTGTACAGAGCATACAATCCAAAACCTTTTTTCTGTGTGGAAAGAACATCAAAACATAATTTAATGAAATGAACTATGGAGGTTTTACAGATACAATGAGATGACAAGGTGTAAAGTTGATCTTGATAAATGCTGAACACGATGATCATTATGATAAAGTCAGTTCCATAATGGCGGGAGATTCGTATTCGAGTACCAACCTCATATTTAAAGCAGACATCTTAAAGGTACTTTACAATTTTTCCAAACATCAAAACAAAAAAGACTACCAAATCATTATGTGAATAATATCAAGCATTGTGTGAAATCATGGCACCTGGTGTGCTGTCATATTCGAGAAAAGTGGAATTTTAGTATCAATTTCCAATGATGGTCGGCTGACCATTGTTGGAAAAAAACCTCACTTTTTTCCAATACCGCCCCGAATTTACCAAATTTAGTTGGTCCACATTTTGTTCACAATCGGTTACACATCCGTAAATGGGTACAAGCCAGCCAGTCTGGTTCCCTGACCTGACAATTCCCGGACGTGTATAAATTGCTCCATTTCGTCTGAAGTAGGGTCAGGGAACCAGACTACAAGAACAGCTATAAAATACTAACCCCGAATCCATCCATTTCTGAAAATTACAGCAAAAGCGAATGTTGTATATTACCTTTAACTAAAAAATTAAGGGGAACAACCCTTGAACAGGAAGGCCTATTCTAAAACAGCTGTCGTATGACCCTGATACTACGTTTATTTGATGCACATTACAGTGCAAATAACCTCAACATTAAGAAAGTATTTTAAAGAACGCTCGTTTTCGAAACATACTTCATGACATCCTCACAAACAACCTAAAATGATGTACAAGACTTTAATTTACCACCCGACTTTAAAAAACTAATCTCACAATTTGGAACATATGAGCTTCAAAATAAGGGGGGAAAATTAGAAGAACGGGAGAGAAAAAAAAAACTAGAGATATGGAATCTGTCATCACGGCGTGACCATAGGGGTTGTTTCCATAAGCCTTCCTCTGTGATTCTAATCAGGGAAAACCACCTGTATAAAAAGGGGTCTCGGTGGACAAACCAGACTCGCCTGGGTAATGGGCCCCCTCCGAGTGCTGCGGGGGTTGTTTTCTTAACATTTTAACGTGAAGTCGGGACTCTGTCTTCTACCAGACACAAATCATGTTTTTTTTATTTTAACTCTCTCTCTTTCTCTCGCTCTTTGGTTTAAACCAGAAATGAATTAATTTTAATAGGGTTAAGATCTGTTATGTGATTGCCGACTTCCTGTGCTGTGGCCAAGGTGCATGCTGTGCCCTGATTTCTTCTTTTCTTTTCTTTTTTTATTCGGAGCAAATATGGAAATTGAGATTTCCTTGTTCTTGCAGGCTGATCTTTCAAGGAGGATACGTCTCAAGTCTCAAGAAAGGAAAAAACTTCGAAAAAAAGGAAAAAAAGACAAGTCTTCTCGATGCTTTAAAGAGGGAACATGAGTCTCAAGAAAGGAAAATACAAAAAAAAAAGGAGAAAAAGACAAGTCTTCCAATGTTTTAAGGAGGAAACATGAGTCTCAAGAAAGGAAAAAAATTCAAAAAAAAAAGGAGAAAAAGACAAGTCTTCTCATTGTTTTGAGGTGGTTGTGTGAAATCTTGGGACGCACATCAGGCGTTTCTATCAAAAGAATCTAAGAGTGCATTGAAGGTTTGTGTCGATTTATGGATTAAAACACTACCATCCAAAAAATTTGATTGTACGATTGTACAATCGCAAGGTTGCATCTCTCTCTTTTGTTGCTTTTACCTTAAGAATTGCAGTTGGACTCGGGGGTATTTAACAGATAAGGACCAAGCCGATCAAGCTTTGAAAGAAGGCCAATGTTATGATACACAAACCTAAATCCACGTATATGTTGCCTATATCGGTTTACTATCAAATCACAACGCGACCCTCAAAAGCAGAAACAAAAACGTCTTATCCTTAAATCACTGATTTGGCCAGTGGCCGAGTTCCAAAAGGTATGCTTAAAAAAAGGGGGGAAATTTCAGGTAGAGCAGTGGCGTCGACTCACGTGTTGTAAGAAGCAATGGCAGACCTGTAGCGGGTCGTTCTGACAGTGGCTGAGCGCCTTCAGGAAATGTCGATCATGAAACTCGTAGATCTTCTCCAGATTTCCGAAGACGGCGCTGCGCTGCCCTCGCAGGCCCTGGGGGATGTCGTCCCGGTCCATTTCAGGAAAATAATTCTGGAAAGAAGAAAAAGAGAGAGTCACCAAAAAAAAAAAACACCAAAAAACTTGGTTGGGTGATTGAAGGATGAAATGATTTGTAGTGATTGATTGATGGATGAACTGGAAGTATGAATTGGAAGTTATGGACATACTTTTACAATTGCGACATGTTCTGTCAAAACCAGATGTTTCTGGGCAACGCTTGAAATATAAAGACGTAACCCAAAACAATGTCAGGTCGATTTTGTGATCCTTAATTTATCTAAAACATACATGTACTGTAAAAGTTTCAGACCATTATTTTGCCTCTAGCAGTCATTTTTAATGCTTGCTGGAGGTGTATCTGTTCAAGAAACGCATCACACAAAACTTTCACAGGCGATTTTTCTGTTATTAACCTTAGTTGCTTCAAAATGAACTTCAAATTTTAAATTCATTTTTTATTATAATAAAGGGGGAAATCTTTATTTTAACAATATGTCAACCCCCCCCCCCAAAAAAAATTGACCAACTGCGCAGGAGAGTGTGTTTTTAACGGAACACATAACAATTTAGGATATCCTGTGTGTGAACTCAAGTGGAAGTCCCTCCATTCCTATCTCAACTCCAGAGGGCAGCAGTCATCATGTAAGAGAATGAAGTGAATGTGTGTTGGTAAAACCAATGTATTTACTTATATTTAATCATCATTTTATAGCATTCACTTAATATCCAGTGCAATGACAGCTTCCTAAACAAGATTTGTCATATGTACAAAAGTTGAAAAGTTTGAAGTACCCTTGATGAAAACTGGTTGAGTGTATTGTGCTATAGACCTCACTAGCTTTTTATCCAACTCCCCGCCCGAGTGGAGTGCCCTGGCCTCGTGGTCTGGGGCACTGAATTCATGGTCTGCGGGTAAATTCTGCAGGTTGTGGGTTCGAGTCCAGCCTGGGGTTATGGTGCGTATGCCCTTTGGCAAGGCACTTTGTCACGCATTGCTTTTCCCCACCCAGGAGTAAATGGGTACCTGTGAGGGCAGAGATGGTTTTTGTGGTTGATTGTAGCTGCTTTGTGCCAAAATGGCAGCATGGAGCTGTATACTCCCCAAGGAGCTGAGATGGTATTTGGAACGTTTCATTGGCCCAATGAGCAGGGTAATAATGATGTAGCACCTTGAACAAAAATACTGGTGGATATGTGCGCTATATAAGTACACATTATTATTGTTGTTGCAGTCGAAGTCTTTGTGATGAATCACTAGTCATTACAAGTCAATCACAAGTCAATCAAAAGCCAATTACAAGTAATCCTTAGTCAAGTTCACAAGCACTCCAAATGGACTTGTTCATCCCGATCACTTGTGACTGGACTTGTGAATTGACTTGCGATCAGTCTTGTGATGTCCTTATGATCCATCATAAGTTCATCACAAGTCACTGCCTCCCATCCTTTCTGACCTCTATGATAGGAACTGACTTGTGATTACTTATGATTTGTGATAGCTTATGACTGTACTTGTGAAGTCCTTATGATCCATCACAAGTACATCACAAGTCACTGCCTCCCATCCTTCTCACCTCTATGATAGGAACTGACTTGTGATTGCTTATGATTTGTGATTACTTGCGACTGCACTTATGATGCACTTGTGATCCATCACAAGAACATCACAAGTCACTCCCGTCCATCCTTCTCACCTCAATGATGTACTTGAGAGCCAGTACATAATCCTGCTCTGTCTGTATCATCTCGTCCAGTATCAGCACCATCCGTCGATAGTTAGGATGGTCCTTGTTGCCCGACGGCCCAGCATTGGACACCTCCTCAAGCTTGAGCGGGGTACCGGGCGCCTGGGAGACAGACTTCCTGATGTGGCGATTGGCATCCTTCGGCGACCAGTGGGTTTCCGTCTGTGGTGACATAAAAAAAAACGCATGATTTTCTAAAATGTTAATGAATGTTTTGTTAATGAATGTTTTCAAACACATTATATATTGATGACGCTCACTTGAAGACGCTAGGGCTTTTATGCACATTCAGTTTAAAATATGTCATGCGTACGTTGGGCTCTCGTGCATTGGGCTCTGTTCATGTATGGAGCCCACATGATTCTAATCAAAGGGTTCACGTGCAGTGAGCTACCAACTTGAAACCTTGACTGGTGCAGGAGGCTTCGATCTAATCATCCTCAATGTTTTGAGAAAACTGCAAGCTTGCATGATTCTGAGACAACATACACACTACAAGTTAATACAATAGGCCATATTTCTCAGCGAATGACAGCAATGCAATGAAGCCATTTTGGGGTACAAACATATGTGAAACCAAGATTATTTATGCAAGTTTACATGTTTGTTATAATTAAAAAATGTCATGTTTACAATTTAAAAAAAAAATTTTTACATTGAAGTAAAAGCTGCTAAATCGTTTCAATTAACATTATATTTCTACTGTTTGTATCCAGAAAATGGCTTCTTTTCAGCATCCTCATTTGTTCAAAAATATGGCCTGCGTACATACCGCTTCAGGAGTTTCCTCATCGGAGAGTTGAAACTCATCTTCCATGTTGGCCTTCCGACACACCCTGTCCTGTTTCTCTCCAGAAAGATCCTCATCATCTTCAGTCTTTCTAGACAGCATCACCGAGTAGCTTCTCTTTGGTTCCATGACGGAGTGAGCCGCCGACTCGGAGGGTCGTCTCGCAGCGTTTGTTTCCGCCTCCTCGTAACCCTCGTCTAGTTTCTCCAGGCTTCTCGTGTCCACAATCTCACTGATGGGTTTAATGAGGGCAGCCATCTTGCGTTGCCTGACAGAGAAGTCGCTGGGCGAGTCCGCAGATGTCGGCGACATCGGCACAGCTCCTCGTTCAAGGATCTTCTCCCCGACCGATATCCCAGAGTCCACCGAGCCGTTACTGTGGAGGGAGTCTCTGTGCTGCTTGGGAGGGGCTGAGCGGCTTCCCTTCCGCAGTAGCTCCACCTTGCTGATTGGCCCCTCCGAGTCCTGAGCCCCACTCTGGATGGGCTTCAGTTGATGCCCAAGACTCCCGACCCCTTCACACGTGGCCGAGGAGCTTCTCTCGTAGAGAGTCCTGTCCTGAGCGGACATCCTGCCCCTGTCGACCGATTCCATCCGGAGTTTGAAGCTACCCCGTGGACTGCGCAGCACACTGTGCAGCTTGTCGATCTTCTCCTGGATCATGTCGCCGGTCTCCTGACAGCGGCGCTTGGCAAAGTCGCACTGCTGGATGCACTGCTCTTTGCCCAGCTGCTTGGAGAGCTTGCACATCTCCAGGAAGGTGTCTTGGGTGGTGGGTGGGTTATCTCGCAGGTACTTCTCGAGGGTGCACAGCTGGATGCGGCACTGCTCTCTCGTGTTGCTCTTCTCGTGGCCGAGCACCGCAACAAATTTCATTCCATCAAGCGCCCACTCATATGCCTACAATTGCAAGGGGAAAATAAAAGGAGAAATCTTTGAAAAAGACATCCTGTAAAACTAAAAAAAATAGTTAAGCTCCCTTTGATCTTTTTCTGCAGCGTTTTAACATGATCAAAAAACAAAGTTTCTGTCATCTTGCAGGCTTCGCACATTCAAAAAAACTGAAATAACTTCAGATAATACAGTACTGCTGACAAATGGAATCCAATATGTTGCCATACACCAGTTCAAATACTCAACTATCGTAGGCTAGAACTTCAACTTTGTTGGACAGTTGTCCAGTTTTGAATTTGCCAAGTTTCAACACAAACAATTTAGAAAGCTCTTTATATATGCAAAAGTGCATTGGCATTAAGTATTTTTTTTTTTAAGTTTAAACACAAGATAACAGCAAAGATTAATTGAAAGAGAACATTTTTCGTTCTCTATTCAGATGCCAAAATGGTATCTCGTGCAGACACGAATAAATATCGGGTTTGATTGTAGACATTTGTTAGGGACAAATTTATCAAACGTCTCGTCTGTGTTACTGACGTCATTATGTGTGTGAGTCATGTACTTTTAGGTCATGTGGCGAACATGCATTTAGAAATACACGCAGCGTTTGGGACAATACTGGTTGTTTGGCAACACAGCGGCCCAAAACAGCTGATTCACGGTCTAAGCCCTGCAAAAGAAATATTAATGTTAAGCAGCTTAGATAGTAATATACACATAAACATCAGAAGCTGAGTGTACAGTGCGTGGCCTTGTTGTCCTTCAATTTGTTGTGGAGGGTTCTTGTTCACAAATCAAGGCTGGGAAGACAGTCACACCCTGTGCTGTTTGCCCTGGTGTGTCTTTTGTGTTTGGCAGGGGTGGGTGTGGTTGCGTTGGATTGTCCAGTCAAAATATTAAACACGTGGACCTGGGAAATCAACAGGTTCACATTGAGGTAATCTGTGCTAAGTTTTTGCATGTATCTGTATCATATAGTCGACAAAGCATCCAAGGGAAACATCACACCAACTTAGAGAGAAGACAGTGAGAAGAAATTACAGTTTTAGAGGTGGGAGGAAAAGCCCAGAAGATATATTCTGGGGGAAAACCCACGGAATCAGGTAGGGACTGAAAACCCAATCCACATATTGACACAGGCGGGATTTGAACCCGGGTCACAGCGGTGGAAGGCGAGGAAAGTACTGCTACGCCAACCTGACTCCCCCAGTGTAACATGGAGGTAAATTCAAGTATTGTGTTGGCACCAGTGCCAAAACAATGTGCATCAAAATGCCTCTCACAGGGTTCCAAAAGAAATCTTCAAATGAAATTCAGTGACTTTTCCAGGACAAATTTAGGCCTTTCCAAGACCAATTCCTACGCTGTTTTTGGCATCTCATGAGCCCATTTACAATACACTGGCCAGTCATCACACTGAGGCAAGGGATGCAACTCCCCTTCAGCAATCCAGTTTGACACAAGATCACTGCGCACCACAAAAGCATCACAATGGCAACAAGCCAACAAGCATAGAGCAACAAGTATAGAGCATGCATGCATACTAAATGAGGAAGTATAGTAAACTGGAATGCAACTGGAAGACTGCCACAGCCAAATACTATCCATCATCACATGTGGGTTGTGTAGGATTCCACGACTATTCCACGACCTTTTTTTCTTCTTGATATATCAACTTTCCATGACTCCTTGTAAAATAACAAAATTCCAGGACACACTACAGGCATCCCACTCCAACACGATGCCCAAAAATCAATCAGAATCTACTAACACAAGCACTCCGAATCTTAACACAGCCTACTTAAGGAGCAGCATCTCCAACTCTCTTCAGTCTCCTGACGATGACTAGAGCAGGCTAGTTGAAACGTTGAGACCAAAGACAAATTGTTTTAGAACTTACAGCAGGACTGTTCTTATCAGAACTAAAACTACTTAGCGAAAGTTGATAATAAGCAGGACAAGTTCTTTTTACAACTAAATATCTACTGAGCGACTGTAGTTATTACCACATGGTGTTACCGCAAACCAAAATGATACCGAGACTCCACCATGCAAAGCCTAAAATCTTATATCCATGACTTTTCCTAACTTTCCACAATGGCTTTAAATTCCAGGATTCCCCAGTGTGTTTTTGTAATGACTGGGAACCCTGCAGAGCAGAACCCAAGTTTGGATTTTTCTCTTACCTTTCCCTCTTATAACAATATTTTCCACCAGCATCCGGAGTATTCCAAGCCCAAAAAAGTTCACACAACACACTAGCTCGTCCAAACTTTCGAACTGAAATAATAGAACCGGTGCCGGTCAGTGTTCAAATGGATACCACTCAATTGAACAAACTAGACTGCTTATCGCACACTGTGCACACAAATAATAACCAGCCTTATCTTGTTTCTACTTGCACAGCCAGTTGAAAACCTTGATAAAACCAGAATGATAACGCTTCTATCCAGGTGACTTCCTATATTTTACACCAGTCAGCACGTAAGCCACGAAGTTCACTTTAAATAGCAATTTAGCGTTGGAAATGATTAGCAACTCTTAACTTTGCAAAAAGATAAATCGGTTTTCTGAGGATAGGCAAAGAGCGTCGGAATAATGTAAAACTGTGAAGTATGTTGAGATAAAAAGACTCAAAATAGCACAGAGAGATAAGAGATTTCATTACTTTATCCATTTATCACATATGGCTGTCCTCAGGTACCACACGTAGAGAAACAGAACACACTGTTGCTGATTACAATGAATTGCAAGGTCCAAAATGTAAAACGGTGACAAGTTTCACCAACGAGCAAGGAACATGCTCTATGGTTTCACCAGTGCAGTTTCAATGCAAACTGATGGGAACTCAAGCACGTCATCAGATCAAACAATAAACCTATATTCACAATTAATACTATCTAAAGCTGAAATATAACCAAGTCCAACTTCCAAGATATTTAATTTTTGAAATCAGCCGGAAAGTGTACATCTTTTTCTGTTAATGTAATGCTACCTCAAAAATGGTAAAATGGCTCACCATAGCGGCTTCTGAAGGAACACAATGTTGACAATCACACAAGAAATTGCCACCAACCATTCCAAGAATGCACATTCCACAATTCCAATGCAAATAACGGTGTCGGCTACCTCAGCTCTGAAATACCTCTCAGAGGAGTCATTCCAAAACAACAACTGAACACTGGCAGCAAACTTGACGACACAAGCATCAGACTTTTGTGGCCAACTTTACTCTCAACTCTCCAAATAACTTAACCTCCAAATTTCCTCAACAACTCCAGCTGGACTGTTTATAAAGCAGTGATTGATACCCACTGACCACTAACTTTTTCCCCCAAAAACAATCGGACAGCCAATCAAATGGTACTTTAGATCTTCCCTCCCAGCTACGTTACTGTGTTAATCTGGGATTAACCCACATGCCATGTTTACTGACAAAACGGAAAGAAAACAAAGGAGATCAGTTACTAGGGGTTCTACCAGTTTCATCCGTTAAGCACACTTTGAGATTGAAGTGTGTTGTAGGACAGATGTTCCTTGTGTAAAGACAGATCTTTCTTTACTTTTTTTTTGTTGCTCTGGACGAAAAGTTCTAAAAATGGACAACCAGAGTTCAGTACAAAAGTTGTTGGCCATAAATTGTGGCCATCGATCTTTTTTTTTTTTTTTTTTTTTCAAAATAGGGTCTAGAAAGAACACAGTCAAAAGTTTTTGGGTGTTTTTCAAACAGTGCTCTTTATGACCTGTGAAATGTTGAAATTTGTTTGGAAGGAAGGCGGCCATAAATGCGCACCTGGGTAATTAGAGACCAATCTGGTATTATCACAAAGATTGCTGATCAAATATCCAGCCAAATCATTCAAGCACAGAGGGAGTTGCTACAGTACATGTGATCATCTTGATGCAGTATCTGGACGCACCTAATGGTATCATGGAGGTCCATTCCTACCTCCATGGTGAGACCAATGAACGCTTTGGTACAGTGATTGAGCAAGTATGATACATTCTTGGGCATGAAGCAAAAAATCTCGGACAGTGAACCATGAATGTCTTCCATCTTCCAGGAACGGCCACAAATTAGTCTTATATCAACACAAAGTGTAATAAATCACATCCTGCAACATAAAAGGGTTGTGCTGCAAATTTGCACTGAGATCTAATACCAAATTCCAAGAAAGACAAACAAAGACAGAGAGTAGGACTATCTGCTTAATTGACTACACGTTTGCTTCCCGAGTCTGAATGGAAGCCATCTTGAAGCTTTAGTTTGGTATAAAGTGAAAGGAAAAGTTAACAAAACTGCCCAATTAACAAAAGAGCTTAAGAAACAGAACAGATAATCCCAAATCTAACACCATCAAGGAATAATAAAAGAGCTTACATCAAAAAGTAACTTCAAGAGTTTGGAGAAGTTCCACATGGTTGAGGCATAATAATTACTGTCATTCCCTCCCCATGGCCCATAACAATGACCACTAGCTATGGTCAACTAACAACTTGTTATCGAACCTATTTCCCGATTAATCCCATCATGTGGCAAGTCTGAGCTAAAAATTATCTGACTTCCAAATTGCTCCCCCACCCACCCACAAGCACCCACCCACTGCCCTTGACTGACGGCCAGCCCATGCTCTCTATTATGCCAATGAACAACAAACTGCCACCCACTTCAAACGATGACAAACTCGACTCACCAAAGGAAGTAACTGTTTTTGTGGATTGTGTTTTTGCAACTTTAAACTTCTAATGAATTGCTTTGCACTGCTATGCATCCAATTCCAAAAACAGAACCGGTCAGGGGCGGATAAAGGAGGGGGAGGGGGGTTCAGGCCCGTCATATATGTTATGTTGGATTGTTGTGGACAGGCAGACATATATAGGTAATTATTATTGCTATAACTGTTATTAAAAACAAATCAGTGTCGGTGTGGGGGGGGGGGGGGATTCCAGATCCCCAAACCCCTCCGCTCTGCAGCCGTGCCTGCCAGTGATAACAAAATGAATGCAAGTAGTGTGTTTCATTTTCCCCTTGAAGTGACTTTCCCTGTTCCAAACACTGCCTCATTTCTCCTTGAATCCTGCTTGTCAAAAGTTGACAGGTCCTTCAGATTCTAGCAACATGATACTTCCAATATACCCGCTGCTTAATTCCAAGTACATCACCGATCACCGGGAGACGTCAACCGATTTGAAGAAGACTTTTTTTTCCCCCCAGAGCCAGGGCACCTGTTGGCGAGGAACAACTTGGGTTTGGATTTGTTTGTCGGCGGAACTTGAATCTAAGCGAGATGGTATTGAGAGCTTCCTGAGTCTGGGACTTGTTTATGGACGAGTGTTAAAAGACAGGATGCTATCATGACATCAGTGATAAGGGAAAACAGAAATGTGATGACGTAACCGGACAACCGAGGAGTTGCAAAAAGAAGTGATGGTTTTGACGAGCTGTTGCTTCACTTGATGTTACATTTTGTTCATGACTCAAGGCCCAATTTCCCTTTCATACTAGACTTGTCAGCTTTCTTTCGAAAAAGCACTGAGTATGATTGTTTAACGTCTTGCCACACAAATGATCAGGAAAAAACAAATGGATGTTCACAGGTCAAATTTAACTCTGCACATATGAACCCTTTGTCGTTTTCACAAGGGACAAATTAGGCCCAAAAAAACCCATATTTTTCAAAATTCTTTTTCCGTCCGAAATCCGTTAAGTGAACATCAACAAACGTTTTGGCAAAGTTGTTTTGGTCAAAATCAGTTTAAATCAACGAAATCATGACAATCAATGTAGGGAAACTTTCACATGAATCGTATTTGAGTTTTCACGAAGCGACAAATTCAATCTCTATCACATTGTTCCCAGGGCAAAAACAACGCGCATGCGGAATTTAGGTTTTCACGAAGAGACGAATTGAGTGTGCGCGAAGGGCAAAACATCGTGCGTGTGTGATTTTAAGTTTTCACAAAGAGGCGAATTCGCGCAAAGGGTATGGACAATGGGTATTGGGAATTCGCCAAAACAGGCGTGTGGGATTTTGAGTTTTCACTAACAGACAAACCTCTATGAAGTTAAATTACTCCGCAATTAATTGTTTTATTATCCTGAATTAGCAAATCTTTGAAGTTTAAGATCTCGGCTTACTATCTGTATCAAACATTAGTCAGCATGTGCTCCAAAAATAGGCAAAATCTTTATTTCAAAAGTGATCAACTTAAAAAACGTTTTTCTCAAAACCACTGTTCAACACCCCATGGCCCAATTCGTCCCTTTGTAAAAATGCTGACGACTTTGCTACTTTTAAATTTGTTAACATTCTTCTTTTCCTCTTCTCCATTTTACACTCTTTTGTCCCACTGGCTCTTCACTAATAAACACTTCTTGATTAGCCTTGCCTTCTGACAGAACACTCCCCCGACAGTAAAATTAAAAAAGACTTTCAAAATGCAGCCAATTAAAGGTGTCATCAGATGAGGTTGAAAATTAGAAGTTTCCACTGCCTCCTTGTTTGCCAATTTTTTCCATAATCCCCAGCAAAATTAGCTGAAAATGTCTCTCCATTAGCACTTCAATGTCAAAGGAACCTGTCACTCAGGCCCAATTCGAGAGCTCGAAACATTCGTATTATTTTTTTGTTATTCACTAAGTTATTTCCTCTCAGAGGAAGCCTTGTGGTAAACAGGACAGGACTTATGTAAGGGTCTTTAAAGGACATCTGAGTGATGATATCCGACAAACAAGTGTGTTTCCTACCGCCTTTCACTGAAGGCCGGACGATTCGGGGACACCTGCATAACCCAAAGATCCTCCTCCCAGTTTCAGCCAGTGAGACAAAGCAACTTATCACAATTCTACAGCCACAACATCCATAAAGGGTTTCCGCTGGGGATTTAATTATTTTTGCATTGTTTGTTCAACTTGGAATCTAAACTTATGCACCTGAAATCTGAATTTGTAATGCTAACTCAAAAGATTTTTGGGGGGAAAACGGCCCCATTCCTGAACTTTTTAAACTTTGTAACAAACAACGAAATCTTCAGCTGTGGGTGAAATTTTACCTGACCTGTTTTAGAAATCTCATGATTCTCACTCCTTCTGTAACATATTGTGGAAATGTTATTACAAAATTTCAACACAACCACTGCCTTTTGTTCTGCAATGATATGATGGAAATCAGTGGGTATGCACGGGTCAGAGTGGAGTTGGATTTAGGTAATAACTAGTCTGGTTGAAACATATGAATGTTTCCATTCTTTATTATCATTAGCTTGTTCAGTTGACGAGGTGCTTCTCAGTTCTACGTTGATTCCAAGTTGATTTTCCCATTTTCCTTGCTCTACGATTTTCCTTACTGTGGGATCTAAAACACCTTTGTAAAATTGACTCAAGTAAAGGGTTTGTGACCCGTAATCTCTTCATGGGAAGTCAGGTTGGCGCAGTGATTTGTTCCTTACCTTTCAACCCTCTATCTGCCTGATTCTGTGGGATTCCAAACTGGTGGATGACGGTCACATAAATCATCAGTTTGTTCAACTGACACAAAAATTAGTCGCAAGTAATTCACGAGTTCATTCATGAGTCCATTCACAAGTCCAGTCACTAGAAACAGTGGATGAACAATAACAAGGGATGCCTTTGTCAAAGCTCATTTGAATATAGCTTGTGAGTTGAATTAGGACTGGAGGACTTGTGATGGACTTGCGGGGACTTGTGATGGACTCGGCTACATCCCTGCCTTGCGCTTTATTTGACAAAGAACGCATTTTATATTCAGTTGTTTTTTTTAAGAAAAGGGAGGAGCCCTAATCCCTGTCCTTAAACAAGGTCTCCGAACTCTCCAAAGTGTTGATGGTTAGCAGATCGCTTCAAGCCACTTGTACCCCCAGGGAGAACTCCATCAGGTCACCTTTTCCTTTACACCTCTGTCACTGCTTAATACTAAACATTCGCTCCTGACTTCTACACCACTTTATGAAATTAGGACAAGGGATATTACTGATTAAAAATGTCTCAGCCCAGGTGATCCTTCTCTCACCTCTGGTGTTGATGATTGCAATCTCTCGACCTAAATGAAGCTGATCTTGTGCAAAGTGACTCTCTGAAATTAGGTTACGGCCAATTTTGGGAGCAGTTGATGAGTTTGAATGAAGTCACGGGGAGTTCGCGAACACCTTAGGTGCTGCTGGATTACCCAATGTTGGAGATCTTGAGCCCAGGTAAACTAGGGTGCCACCTTAGGTGCGGCTCGAGATTATCAGCGACTGGTGACGATTTCCTCCGCAATTTGACAAATTATCAGGGAGTTGTAGGTGTGAAATTAACACCTCAGGTAGGAAAGGTGTGCAGTGTGGATTGAGAAGATGGTTTCGGTGCCACCCAGGTGGCCAACGAAATGAGTGCAACACTTTAAGTATTGCAGTGATATGAGTAAAGGCCGTGTCCGAAAGTTGTGGCTGCGGCTGGATATAACACGTGCGCCTATGGAAGCCACTGGCTTGTGGCTACAGCCACTCCCCATAGACACGTGTGTTACTCCCGGCCACAGTGGCACAGCCAAATACTCTGTTATAGAAGTGAATGATTATAAGAAAGTTGTCTTCATCGACTCCAAGTGCCAAAAAGACTGCAGATTCAGTCAGCATAATTTGTTGAGCCAGGGACAGCATGTTGACATCTCAACACACGGCTGGCATGAGTAAAAGGTGGCAACAACAAGAAAGAAGATTTTTTATTTCAAATGAGAGAGTGGAGAAATGATGTACATGGATAACAGAACAGACTTTGGCAAGATGGTGCCAAGATTTGATGAAATCTGAAAATTCTGCACCCGGGGGTAAGATGTTTGGGCAGGAATGTCACAGCCGTCTGGAACAAACCTGGACAAAAATCAGAAGAGCACTTATAATCTTATATACTTGTGACCTTACTTGTATTGTGATGGATTTGTGATTGACTTGTAATTGACTTGTGATTGTCTCGTGATGGACTTGTGATGGATTCGTGACTTGACTTGCGATTGACTTGTGATGGACTTTTGATGGACTTGTGATAGACCTGTGACTGACTTATGATGGACTTATGATTTCGTTTGAGATTAGATTTGTGATTGACTTGTGATTGACTTGTGACTTGACTTGTGACGGACTTGTGACTTGACTTGTGACTGACTTGTAATTGACATGATAACCACTCAAAAAGTACGTATCCTTCATAAAAATCATGAAAACTGTAGAAGGGGAAAAAACCTCCACCAACTGCTCTTGAAAAGCATCTTTCCTTTTACCTTATCCAGCATGGTGTAGAGCCTCCCCGCATCCTCGATATATCTCCTCTTGTCTTCAAGACGGTCTGTAAAGAGTTTGAGCTGGTGTCTCAGCGACCGGGCGATCTCGCGGACTCCGGCTTGCTCTGTCTCGCAGGCCTCAGCCAGGCCCTGGGCATCCTCCAACAGATCCTCACCCCGGCCAATGTGTTTCTGTTGGACAGGCAAAATACATAAATCTCAGAATTTCCGGAGGAGGTTCAACAATGTCCGCCAAAGGCTAAATTTTGTAACATGAAATTTTACAGACATAGACAATTTAGTAAGCTGTAAAAAGGATGGCCTAGACACCAGTTGACACTAGATGGCGCTGTACATGATAAAAAAATTGTATGTACACGAAGTATAGATAAATATATACAAGTTTTACTTCCATTTCTGGCAGTTTCCTCTGTCAGCCGTACATTACATTCAAATTTAGAGTGACTTGCCCGTGAAAATATTTTTCAGGAAAATATGCCACAATTGTTAAAAGAATCACTTTGTACTACAGGACTCTCTAGTCCTATTTCAACTTTTAACAAACCTGTCTAATGCTATGTTCGCATTAGACTTTTCTTTGGGGTTAAACAGACGTAGACTGTTGTCAACTCCACAAAATGAAGTACAGTGCGGCCGGCTGTTACTTCCCAAATTGTCAAGAGTCAACTGTCGACTGTAAGCTTTAAAGTCCGCAGCGGTAAGTTTTTACAGGGCCAACTGGGTTGCGGAAGAGTTACATTGCTAATTTTGCTTAATGAATGACTTTCCGCAGGCCAGAATTTATCCAAGTGCAGACGCACAGTAGAATAACTGCAACGCAATGTTAACAATCACTTGTAGTAACTTTTTGCAAAATTAAGTCTAATGCGAATGCGGCTTGGATGCCCAAGCAGGTTTTTTTTTACCTGGGGTGCTTTCCGATAAAAACACTGCAAGATGCTCTCTGACACACTGACACTATTATCTTCATAAAAGATACAATGACACACAGTTAAACGTTTCATTACACTTCAATTCCGATGGTCCTATCCAGTATCTGGGAGATCGTTGACGGAATAATCTCCAACAGCAAACACACAGAGATTACTCCTTGCTACTTTCTTGAACAATATCCTTCATTCAAAGTATCACCGAGTGTAGAAAGTCAACTCAAGCAACACAAAAAACCTCTTGGAAATTACCATGGTGAGCCTTTGTTTCCATGGTGTCGCCGATTTGAACGGAAAAGTGACTCTGCAAATGTTGATACTAACTTACATTGACAAAAGATATCAGGGTCAGTGACTAATCACTAAGCCTACAAAATATATTTGATTTGTTTTTTTTTATTGGCAATATATTGATGTTGATTTTCAAACTTAAATTATCCCCAGGTACCTCATGTTGAATCATGGAGTATGATTCAAGCTAATTTTTTCCCCTCTAGATTTGATTTTTGTGGGAGTGGTGTTGATTTTGTATTTCAATTTTCTGTGGGTGATTCCATTTTTTCAAATAAGTCAAACTTACACTACTTGTGTGCATGTACTATACCGTTCACCGTGAGGACCAACAGAGAAAGGGAGAACAACAGATTCTTTGTTGTCCTCGGGCGTTGGGTCTTTTGTCGAAAACGGTCCTCGATTGTGCGTTTATGTGTTTAGTCTATGGAAGAGTGTTATATTATAAAGACAAAGGGAAACACAAAGCATTGTCCTCGAGAGTATAGTAAAACACGTCTGTGTGTACATACCACTGCAAAGAAACGTGTTCTAAGAAACGTGTTCTAACAATTGGTGCGCATGTATACATTTTTTCTTTCGTGGTGCTACTTTTTCCAATCATTTGCACTTGAGGTACTCCATCATTATCTTTAATTGTTTGTTTAATCAACTTGTCAATATTTCCTGAGTAGTTTGCCAACAGCCTGAAGACCATCACTCTTAGACAATTTCCTACAAATTTCCTTGATAACAGACACACTTTTCACTCCTAATGACTGCCAAACTGAATCTAATTAAACCTGTTTCCCTAGGTATTATCTAAAATTCCCCTCCAGCCAGGGGGCCCATTCCAAGCATCAATTATCTAACGAGGAACAACCTGGGGAAATATGTGACACTAGTTAATTTCAAGCGGACGGTGAAATTTAAAGACTGGTGGATGTCATCACCACTAACCAAGAAAATTAAGAATTGATGAAATGAAATATTTGCTTGATACGACAGTCACGTAAGGACACGACGGCTTCAAGCCAGTGCTGTAGCCAAGGTGCTTACGGTGGATCACAAGTACATCACAAGTCCAGTCACAAGTAAATCATGAGCTAACTCACAAGTCCAGTCACAAGTAACAGCGGATGATTAATAACAAAGGAATTTGTTTGTCAAGGGTTCATTTGGATAGCTTGTGAGTGAAATCGGGACTGGATGACTTGTGATGGACTTGTGATGGAATCATGATGAACTTGTGATGGACTTGTGATTGACTTGTGATTGACTTGCAATAGCTTTGTGAGGGGCTTGTGATGGACTTGTGATGGACTTGTGATTGACTTGTGATTGACTTGTGATGGACTTGTGATGGACTTGTGATGGACTTGTGATTGACTTGTAATTGACTTGTGACTGACTTGTGGCTGACTTGTGATGGACTTGTATATATGTGATTGAATTGTGATGGACTTGTGATGGACTTGTGATGGACTTGTGATTGACCTGTAATTGACTTGTGACTGACTTGTGATGGACTTGTATATGTGATTGAATTGTGATAGACTTGTGATGGACTTGTGATTGACTTGTGATGGACTTGTAAATGTGATTGACGTTTGATGAATTTGTGATTGACTTGTGATTGGTTTCTGACAGTACCTCAACTAAAACAATGCTTCGAGCTCCTCGTTTATTAGAGGTCTAGTATCCTGACTCACCATGGCAGTGAAGTAGAACTTTTCAAAGTCCTTCTGGATGGTGTGGATGCTTCCCAAGGACTCTGCTTTCTCCTCCTTCATCTGACCCAGATGGATTTCTCCCTCTTTGCTCATCCATTCTGTAACCTGTGAATACACACACCCAGGAGAAAAAGGCAAATCTTACTGCTTGTTCCTTTGCTTAAATAAACTCCTCCCTCCCACAAAAAAAACAATAAAACAAAAACAAACAAGAGATATGTCTGTTCATGAACAGAACATCAGTCTTTTCCTGGTTTTCAAATTTTTAAGTAATCATGCCTTGTTGTACGTACCTGTACCGTGTGCACACACAAAGTGACCCAATGCAGTTTGGAATAAGTGTACCAAGTCTATGGTAATTGGGTAGAAGAACAAAATGAAGAAAACGACAAATTCTGAACAATAACAAAGGCCTTTTTTTCAGGAGACTGGGGGAAGGAGAACATTTCCCCTTACTTTTTAAAATAATAAAACCCCAACAACGCCAGTTAATAAAGACACCGTGACGGTGTCGCAAGCTCCAAAAATCCCACTTCTCTATTTACTTGACTTAATAATGGGACTGGAAACGAACTTTCATGCTCGAATAAAATCACCCGTTACTAAATAAAAACACATCAATACAGCATTCTCAAAAATAAAGTTTGTGTTTTTCAGGGACTTTACTTTCATACGTTGCTATTCTTCATTTGGAGGGAAAATGTTGCCTAATTTTTTTAAAACTCTAAACCCTGTAAAGCACTGAAATCATGCAATTCAGACACACATTCACCCAAAGGTCATTGCTATTACATGTACATGTACTTTACGTTCAAGGCATTACATAATTAATGTACAGTTTGAAATGAAAAGCAAAAAATACATGTATGTGTTCCAGTGTAATGACCTATTAGTGTAAACTACCGGTATTTTTAAAAAGATCAATACCAATCTTGACTCTCTAATATCTTCCAAACATTTACACTTAAATGTCAGGGCTTTGTGTTCAACGGCTTAATAAAAGCAGAATTATCACAAGTCTATAAAACTGAATCAATATTTGATCACACAACTGAGAGATTTAAGCACAAAGCGGGCAAGTTAAAAAAACAACAACTAATTTTATGTCATTTCAACAGAAGGATCCACATTACTTTATAATGTAACTACCTCAGTACTTTGCAAGCAAAATCCTTGCCGCCACCATTATGTACGGTCCGGTACTTAACATTTTGTCCTCTACTTTTTTATTGCCATAAATGGCTTTGGATTGAACAGCTAGATGCTTTCATGATGCCGGGTTAGAAAAGCTACTAAAACCGGGCCGGATGAATCGGAAAAGGTCAAGTACCATCAGACTGGGGTCATCATAACGTTATCGGGCGGCAAAAGTTTGGTAAAAAAAAAGTCAACAAAAGTCGGTACTTTTATCTTTTTCAACCCCAGCCTTGACTATTTCCATTGTTAAAAATTTGGTTTTGAAGTTTTGTGCCGGGCTATTTTTTTTCATAATCATGGGAACACAAATTTCGTGAAACTTTCTACCCAAGGACTAAATACGTTCCTGGAAAAGGCAAAACAAATCTTGTCACGTTTCCTTCCCATTGAAAAAAAAACGTACCCCAGAATATAAACTTTTTTTTAAGTGTGGTACCATCTCATTCTAATTGTGGTGAAGAGATTCATCTTTATTACTGTTACTATACTGCTAAATTACTATATACTACTGTTACTATACTGCTAAATTCAAGTATAGGCCTACTGCCTTTTTCAAAAGCAGCCATTATTGGTGAATTTGTGCACTTACGTCTGCCGTCTGCTCTTCGAACACCGCAAGTTGCAGTCTCTGGTTGAGGATGGTCAGTCGTCTGTCGGCAAGCTCGTCAAGCTGAGTGCAGGCCTGGTGCACCTGATCAAAGAGGGCGCTAACACATACCATGGCATCCCTGAACGAAACAAAATCAAGATGAGAAAGATGGGTGATAAACAAGAGAAATAAGCTCGGTTTGCACCAAACAAGTGTGAAATGGCGCAGGGCTGAAAAATCTAGAACTCAAACAAACAAAAACTGGGGCGGCATGAGGTTCACCCAGGGTTGAGTTCAACCCAGGTTGAGGGGCTCTAGTGTGAAAAGGCCTGTTCAAGAGCTGGATAGAACTGATTATGAATAATCTGCAAGTGCTCATTAGAAAGAAAACTAACATGATATTTGCAATTCATAATGAGGACAGCAAGAAAATGCAGCAAGTCTTTTCAAATGACCGGATTCTACATGTATGTTCGGACAAAGACACTCTTGACAGTTTAGTTTCAAGAATAATTACTTAAAGTCATTTCCTCTCTCACTTTTGACCCAATTTGAAAATAGCAACAAGCCTTAGTCATTTAGAAGTTAGAAACAGATGTTTACAAATGTCAGTTTCAATAAATAGCCTTTAGTGTGGGTGTGCTCAGTAGACGATGAAAGATAAAGTAATGAAGTGTACTGGTACCGGTACTTGTACAGTAGCATTAGTATTGAAAGGCGTAAAGGGAGACAGTGGTTTAGCAAAGGTATGTCTTTTGTAGCAAATATTGTTACACCAACCTGTTTAACGTTTTGTGTTCATAGATGCTGGAAAATCCAAGAAAAAAATTCTGTTCTTGTAATCTGGTTCCCTGACAGAGCAATTTATAGACGTCGGCCGACCATCGTTGGAAATGGATACAAAAATTCCACTTCTCTCGGAAAATGACAGCACACCAAGTACCATGATTTCACAGGATGCTTGAGACTATTATTCAATAACAGTCAAGTAAGGCATTTCATAATAATTTTTGTTTCTGATGTTTGCAAATGTTGTATAATTAGTACCTTTAAGTTTGAATATTAATATTTAACCCTAAAAATTCACTTTTCTGAAACGAACTCCTTTTTTTCTATGTCCCCTATATATCTGTCATTAAAATATAAAGAATTGTTTGCATTGGATCACGGCAAACATTTCCTTTCTTGGACCTATTAATGTCGGAAACTTCACTTCCATATCACAAATCTGACAGACAAAAGATTGATCACTTTTTTTGTGTAAGGACAGTGAATCCTTGTAAGTGTGAATAACAACTCAAAAAAAAATGCTGAGTAACAGTGTTTTGTTAAAGGTGTCCCGCCTTCTGGGATTTAGCCCTAATTCAGCTGGATTATCCAGACTTACAACAGGTTTTTGAGTCGATAGTTGACTGAACAATACAGGGCAAATATGACTGGTCAAATACTGTATCATGGTGTATGTAGTCTAGGGGAAGGTTAGAACTGGACGTGGGATGACTGTGATTTCATAACGGATGATCTGTCGACTTAAAGTTGTCAGGATTTGTAAGGATGTGTGACGGATGATGAGGAGTGAATGGGGGACCTTGGTGAAGATTTAAAGGCACATAGGATCATTTGCATTTATCTCAAAAGTAACCTACTCAATTATTATGAAAAGGCTTACTTGGATTAAAGATATTACTCGTACTAAACAACCCGTGAAATTATTTAGTCTGGACTTTTGTCATTTTGAAAAGAAGAATTGAAATTTTGAAATCAAGAAATTTAGGTGATTTTAACAATCAGTCAACTGACTGATTTGGAGAAATAAAGTTGTGCTAGTGACCATATTGGGCTTCCTGATCAAAAGGTTTTGCAGGTTTTTTTCACTGTTTTCTCGGGAAGGGTAATATCCACTGAGCTGAAAGTTCAATAGGTTAGGTTGTTTAACAACAGTCTTCATTTTTTTTTAGTGGTGTTATTATTGGAAACGAACAAAATGCATGAAGAGCAAATGATCGTATACCATGCCTTTAAATGAGGCAGGCAATGCTATCTAGGCCTTGTACATTCGCTGATCAAATTTATAATCGAGGAAGGAATTATCACTACGAAGTAAATTTCAACTAAAGGGTGCTAATTGAAGCTTTTTATCTGCTAATTGAAGCTTTTTAAATTATAAAACGGGTCCCTTTATAAACTGCTTTTGGTTCAGTTCAGAACAGAGGGTAGCTCCATGTATGTTGGGCACTAGTAAACAACTTCCCATTTCAGTCAAGCTAAAGTTACATACATGTACAAGTACCGTATGATTAATTCCAACGGACCATACCTTTCCTTGCTAACAAATTATTACTACCACTCAGGAATACTGGTAGGTATAAAAAAATTGGGAGGCTATAAAAATCTGGGGGACCAAATATTGAATTCCACAAATTTTGGAAAAAGTTCTGGTAAATGGGTCATTTTATAAAATTTGAGGTCCACTTTTTTCCTGTCCCTGTTACATCTGACATCGATGATTTTATAATTCTGATGATGCACTCCTTAATGCAGTCATCCTCAAAGAGCGATTATGAATAGTAAACGAACTATCCTGCAAATAGAATATTGTTTGAAGACGTCATTCTTAATGATACTTGAATGGCAAATACAAAGTACCAAGGTAACAGGGACAGGGAAATATGCCACACCTTGGACCCTAAATTTAAAGAATGACCCACATTGTAATAAATTCTGCTTTACTTACATTTTGTAAATGGGGAGTTCGGGATGCAAGAATGAATTCTAGGATGTGGGGATGAGTTATATCTAATTTTTAACTAGAAGAAACTGAGAAGATAAAGCCCAAACTTACTGGAAATCTTCTGTCAATGCCAAGGGCCCCTCGTGGTTGCGTAGGGTCATCAGTATCCCGTCCCCTTCCGTGTGTAGCCCCGCCAGCCGCGCGTCCTGGTATATATCCTGGTGCTTGTGTCGCACCGTCTCCATGGCGTGGTTGATTTCACTGGCGCTCTGCGGGGTACCGGTCATGGTGAAGTCCTCCATGGAGGCGAAGAGGAACTTGGCAGCACTCTGGCAGCCGGAGATGAAGGGCTCCAGTTTCTGGAAAGGAATGATCGAATGGAAAAAAAACTTGAATGCAATTTTCTTTTTACATGGACTATCAATTTGAGTTTATGTATTTTGTAAAATGTACATTTTTTTGAATGGTTAATAGATACACGGTGATTACAACTGAACAAGCTGTACAAAAATTGCATCAGGGTGGCAACCTGTATTACATCTGTGAAGCGCACGATCCAATTAAAAACAAAAATTGCAGAAAGTCTGGTGATTAGGCCATTCGGCTCAAAGTGAAATGGACATCAGTTCTGAGATGGTAACCATCTCGGATCTAAAATGGTTCTTGAAATGCACTCATTCGGCGACAGCCATTTTCTGAGGTGGCACTGCGGTTGCACCAGGCTCGTGTGAGTCGCACTCTGGTAGTTCGGCAAATAACACTATATGAAACATTTCAAAATGACAACATTTCAAAACCAACCAAAATCAAGTTTCTTCTGAAGATGAATTTCGTTCCCTGTCCACTATCAGATCAAGCACATAGTACATGTGTCCAAGCCAGGAAATGGACACACACAAACTTGGCTTAGTTCCATGGACTTATACTTTGAGCAAGCCACAATTGTGTGAATCACAGCTAATACACCCACTGCAGACTAGCCTCTTGCAGAGTCACGCCATCGCAATTGGTATTAGGAACAACTCAGGTCGCTCCAAATAGATTACGGTTTCAGACAGCAAGTTTATGTGATGGGCTCCGTCCGCGAAAAACAAGGGGCACTGTTTTGCCACTTTGAGAGCCCCATGGACAGGACACACCACGTGCGTGTACTGGTTCGCTCGTGTACAGCACAAAGTACACACTACTTATTTTTTGTAAAAATGATCACAAAGCCATAGTATTTCCTCCTGAGCATCAGACGCCAACAGTTATGCGGACAAATGTTAGTCCCAGTGGTCTCCCCTAACTCTACCTTTCTTTGAAGGGGGTCTTGTACGGGGAGTTCATAATTCCTTTGACTAGATTCTGCAGTGGTTCCAAACAATTGCAAAGGCTGATCTTTTGACGTACCAATTGCTTTAAGCTGTTTAAAAAATTGAACTTTTCGTATACCCGATTCAAATCTTCGGGAGAATTGGATTCAGTGCATCTCTGGAGCGCCAGTCTGACACATGTGTCAGGTATAAAAATCTTTTTGCTAAAATTTGGCAAGTCCAGCCATCAGCTTCAGGACAGCTTCAGTGTGACGTCTTCACTGACTCTGAATTTGATGGATTCTTTCCTCTCTCAGGTCCAGTCACTAAGCCCTAGCGGGCATCCACCCGATGACCAGACAAAACTCATCAACACCTCCAGACATCCTTCTTCCATTCCCAAGTCACAAATTCATCAGTCTGCTGTGCTCCGAGACGAGGCGAAGACTAAAAATAGTGGGGTCATAGACCCTAGAAATGTAAGCCACTGACCAGAAGTGTGAGCCGTCGGCAATTTGTCCAGACTGGGATTAATTTAGCAATCCCCCGACTTATTTTCGCAAACTCTGCCTGTTCAAGAGATTGTCATCAGCTGTCAAAATATACGGAGCCCAAAAGTTAAAGTCAAGCAGGCTCCTGTTCTCAAATCCAAATCAATGAGTATAGTAGGACAGTAGAACCATCCATGGCGGAACAAACAACAGCCTTGGGGGGGGGGGGGACCAATGAAAGTGTCTCAGAAATTACGCATCATTCAGCTATTAATAAACAAAAGAAAGTACATCATTTCATGGCAGGAACACAACTTTATATGCAGAGAGATTAACCACTGCAATATACCAACCTTCTTGAGCGGTGACGACTGAAACCTCTTCATAATTCTGGCTTCACCAAAATCCAAAACAGCTTAAAATTTTGTCTTGTCTTGTCCAAGAGCAGACCTCTCCCAGACACACAATAACCTTTCCCACAGAACTAGCATCCTTGTCTTACACCTGTTACACAACACTCAAGTCTGAAGTTATTAACTTTTCACCGTGGCCTTTCAATTGATTTGTCCTTCCACACACAGTCCTCCAGGTCCTAGGTCCCTGCCTGATTATTGGGGATCCTCTTGGTACCAGTGCTTGGCCTCAACTGAAACAAGCAGTCAAGATATTATTAAAGTGCATACCGAAAGTCCCAGTCACGGACAAATTCCACAAGTCTGGCCCACTGAGACGGAACAAATCTGAGGCTTGAAACAAAGGGAACCAACACAATGTATGCCACAGCCTAGGTGTGTGCTCGTTTAGCAGTGGTCCATTCCATCAGCGATGTCAGTGCAAAAGGTATTCAAAGCCTAATTCCTAAACAAGACGGCAAACACGGCATACCAAAGAAATTCAAGCACTGCATTTCCCCTATCCTACTAACTCTGTATCAACGCCTGGTAAGGTTGTGTTCCGGCTTCAACTGTCCATCAAAGAAGATATCCACACTAATAAATGCCAACAACTTGAGTCGCTCAGACACCAGGGGAGCAAACTCCGACATTCTTGGCATCCCCACACCGACCACAGGACACCCCCACTGTAGGGGATATTTTTCACCTTGTTTTGACTGCCAGGGGGTGATCTGGTGGGGGGGGGGGGTGTTAAGTTTATCAACAGGTCCTGCCTGATGGTGCCTTGGCAGTAGATGTAATTAGTGCAGAGGTAAACAAATAATGACCCGAGGGGGTCAGGGAACCAGATTTGACTGTGACCTCATCAGGAGGTTGAGGTTTGAAGATTTTTTTAAATAACCCAACAATCAGGCAAGTTTTAATTCTGAATTGCACTTTCGGAATTCCAAGCATTTCAATCAACCAAAAAATGACTTTACAAATTTTTAAATGCTATGACAAAAACAATTACACATGTTCATCTATGTTCCGGTATATCTTTAAATCGCGTCCCCCCCTCCCCCCAAATTAATTATCTAGCGTCTTTTAAAATTTGTGTTGGAATTTTTTAATTGAATCCATAACATGATGAATAATACTTAAATGGTTGATACAATTTCCAATTATGATGAACCAAATATGCCGAAATATTAAAATCTGTTGAACTATCCTGATAGATGCTAAAATTAGAACAAAACATTACTGCAAAATCAAAATAAGGACATCTTTATTAACACTCAACAGGGTTTCTAACTTTTTGACAAATTTGACCTCCACTTCAAAACCAATTGTTCACACGAGGCCATAGACTCCCATTACACTTTTATCACATACATGTACATGTACAATGCTTCAGAGACAGCCTGTCTGTGGCTATGCACTTGGGGATTGAATTGATAGTTGAGTTCTGAAACATGGTAAACTAAAAAAACTCTCTGGTGTTATCAACTTGGTCTCAACAGAAGGAATTTCCCAATACCTGAAAGAATTTCCCGCAAAAACAAACAAGGTGGGTGACGGGGTCACACAAATGGTTCAGTAGTCTAGAGGCTATTAACTCACCACAAAAGGTAAGAACACTGTGCAATCACATTACCACCATCGCCCCCCACCCCCCCCCTCCCATTTCCACCCCCCCCCACACACAGGTCTTCCACAATCGTGGACCCCCATTGTCCCTAATCCTCATTTCTTTGTTTGTAATCTTACATGTACGTCTACTTTTTAGCAATACCTCTCATTGGTTTTGTACACGAATTTCAATCGTGGACGTTCGGTCAATTGTGGACATATTGTTTGTACCCTAACCCTTTTGTCCTAGGTCCACAATTGCCAGCGTTTACATACTCACACACACACTCTCTCTCAAAAGAATATAGAGAACATTTGATGCAGGTGAACAAAACGTTTCATAAATTTAGACAGGAAACAGGTATCACAAGCATCTTCACTATTGGACACATTTTTTCACTAAGTTTCTCTTTCATTGAGCTTTCAAACTATAAACATGTTTTTGGAAATTTAAATAAAACATTCTGTGTGTTGGTAAGTTTTCTTCAAATGTAGAAAACAAAATTAGTTTTTTTTTTTTTCTTTTTGATTTTTTTTTTCATTATTGTTTTTTTTTCTTCGGTTTTTGAATTTTTTTTGGGGGGGGGGGGGGGTAATGGAGGTTGGGGGCCTGCAGCTATTTTTTTTTTTTAAGGTTAAACATGTTACAATTTAAAAAAAAATTCAAACGACAAAATGAGTGTTGACTTACCATTCTAAACCGGACCCAGCTGTCATGGTCGTAAGGGAATCTTCCACTAAATCTCTTGGTTAGAAGATTGGCGGCAACATGCTGATGGAGCTTGTCGATAGAATGCACGACCTCGCACTACAATCAAGAAAACAAGTCATTTTTTAAAAAAGCAGAGCAAATACACGAGCAGACATTTTAACAATTTGTTTTATAATAAAGAAATTAAACAATACTAAGTCATACTGACCTGAGAACTTGAGACAGCTATAAAGTCTTCCACAATTTTTGGAGAAGAAAAGCTGATGCATCTTCTTTAAGTTATATCATTTGTTAAATTCTGTCTCTTAATGCAAATTAATTCTACAGTAAAAGATTTAACACCTGTTCCTATTTTTTGTATTGCTCCAAATATTAAAATACTAAAATGTACCTTGTAGTTGACTCTTGGCTTGGAGTAGCCTGTGAAGAAGCGACTCAGAACGGAGTCTGAATCTGTGAGGACTGTTGTCTGATGGATTGCGCCAGGGTAGCTCTCCTAAAAAAAGGTGGAGATGGGTGAGAAATCAGGAAAACTTTGACGAAAGAAGAGCACTTTTTTCCAAGACCATCACTAAACTTGATTTGCAATTCGTAGAGTCGTGGAGATAAGTTGCAATGCTGCTATACCTTTAGTTTTCAGAAAAAGAAGACATTCTTTCAATATTATTTTAATTTCTCTTTCTCTTCGTTATTAAAAAAAAAGGAAATGAATGAGAGAATGATATCCACAATAACTGAAATACCTCTAGTATTTGGAGAGATTCTGCGATAATTTCCACGGCAGACTTGGGTGCAGATCTGGCATCAACTGCCACGGATAAGCCTCTGGCACGAACCTCCTCTCTGGAAAACAAGAAAACATTACAAAAAAGTTAAACAGAAGAACCTATCAATTTTTTTCCAATTTTCAAACACAAAACAGTCTGTTGCAATGTACTGTTCAAAAGCACAACCAATCAGAGTCTGCCTGTACTGCATCCAATATATGCAGCTTGGTGCATTTCATGACAATAAGTATGATATATAACATATTATAACTGTTTTGAAAACGATTTACAAATCACATACACCAAATCTCATCCAATAAAAAGAGGTTTGTATTTGGTTCAACATCCGCAGAGCAATCACAGTCAATACCTGAAAAACCCAGCACCACCTAGTTTCAACTGACCAAGACTTGAGCACTGGACAACGAGAGAAAGTACACCAGCACGGACAAAGGACAAAACCAGAATCCCTATGAGTAACTCTCGGATGATGCTGTTCAGGATTTTTTCCAATGTAACAAAAATCCTCTTCTGCATAGACTTTGTCGGACACTTAACTAGCCGCAGACTGAACTACTTAAGTCATTGCCGGGGTGGGGCGCATCATCTCCCCCCCCCCCCCAATCTTTTTCACCCCCAGGACAGAAGACGCGTCACCCCTGGGGACAGACAGAGTGACGTCACCCCTGGGAATCAGATATGTCAGTTACAGAAGACCAGCTTTTCCTCTTTGGCTGCGCAGGAAAAACAAAAATTGCTCATCATTGTGGTTGGCCGTTCATAATTGCGCAGCACTTATTCAATCAGGTCGAGCAGACTGGAGAGCGTTGCATCCACTTTGTGAGCGGCGTGTATTGTTAAAGCAAAGGAAATACAATTTCTGGGACAGTGACGTTCCTGATTATGGCCGTGTTTAATGGCAACATTGTATGTGATGGCCTATCACAATTGATTTAATCAATACGTACTCTGAGTTCTCTGAGATTGAGACTTACGGTTTGTTTCACTCTCTTATCTAAAGCGAAGAGAATACTGAAATAATAATGTCCCACAAAGTATAATGAATGGCATATTAAATATTTTGGAAATACTGCTCTCCCCATAGCGTGAAAATAAAGAATGTCAGATTCTGTAAAACTTGCAAATGAAGATAGAAGGCATGTTTTAATAGAAACATATTTACTATTTCTGAATATATAGAGCATATGGCTTCTGCATTTATTGCAACTCTCTTCACTGAAGAGACACCCAAAACTATCCCTCTGGAAGTGGACCATCCCGTTCTCAGCCAATCAGGATAAAGTTAAGTTACAAATAGATCGTTCCATTAACTGAATAGGTAATGTATGTTAATATATTTGAAAGTCAGGGTAAACAACCTGCAGTACAAAAATAGGAATAATTGACAGAAAGTGTAATCAACCCAACAAGTCAGGAAACCATATACACAATTTTTAGACTTAATTGACAGAACAGGAAAAGGGCACGATGATTTTGAACACTTTCATCTACGTGCTGCCCTCTAGTTGATGAGAAAGAATGCAGAAAGAATGTGTGTGCAATTTTGTGGCTTTAAGAGCATGCGAAGTATCCACAACCACACTTCCCCAGACCTGATTACTGCAATGTTGACAAAACAAGTTGTGGCAAAACAACAAGACCCCCCTCAAACTGTTTTTCAAACTAGCATTTCTTGTCCGTTTTTTTTGTTTTTGTTTTGTTGTGTGATGCAAAACAACAATTATGTGCAGCCGGACAAATGATGACTTTTTACTATCATCTCTTCATGGAAAGTGACTGACCATCTGAAATTAAAAATGGCCCAAACACTATCCAGTCATGGCTCAATTCTGCTTGGAATTGCCCCCCTTGCTAGGTGAAGACAGATGAAGGGGGCCACATATACTTGCAGCACTTTCCTGGAAAACACAACGCCTCAATAGGAATGGGTAAACTGTCTTGGGTATTCACGAATGTCAAACTGTACAATGTAAGTTCCTGATATTTGATGGGAGTAGCGATAAAAACACTACTAACAATAACACTAAACGATCAAGTGTGTTGATGGTAAGCTTTTGTTAATAAGCCACACAGTAAGCTAAAACAACAGCTCCTGCGCAAAGACAGAGTAGAAAGAGGAAGTTTTCACCGATCGTGGAAGGAAACAGTTCATGAGTGCTGATTGCCAAACACAGACTATGCTTCCGCGCCCAACAACCTCGGCACCACACTACTGCCTCCTGTGTTACACCGATACTACTACGCACTGTCCAGACTAGTTCCCTGCTCGTGCAAGGATGGGTCTGCAATTAGCCGAAACATGCCCGAGTAGTGAGATACTTACCGGTGCTTTAGGAAGGTGGGGCTTTTATTTTCTTCGGTCTTTGGTTTTGGGTAAATGAAAGTGTGGACTAAAACAACATGAGAAATATTCCCCATTTTTTTTAGGGGGTGGGGGTGGGTTGGCGTTGAGAGGGTGGGGTAGTTTTTGTTGGCATATTCCAAAACAAATCTGGAGAAGGCCTAGTGATTAACAAAAGTAATGCATAACGTTTTCCAATGAACAGAAATAAAGAAAGAATGGAAAGATTTAATGAAAAGGGGTTTTTAAAAATTTTAAAAACAAAAGTAAAACCCAAGAATGGTTTGATCTTGTTTGTTTTATTCTGTTGTTTTTTGACACTTCTAGTTCTAAATCAAACATAAAACCCAGTCGTGCATCAACAACCACAGACACCCAAACTTCCCCACGCCTGCTTGGAAAAGATAACCTAATAAGCCACAACAGGTCGTAAATGGGTCAATAATTGAGGGCTTAACTACAGTGGGGTGGGGACTGTTTTTCTCAAGTCGATGAACATCCGTCCTCATGGACAGAATCCCCCGCTTCGACCCGTCCAGCCCACAAGGGAACCCAGGCAGGAATAAACAGGTCATTAGGTCCCAAGCCTGGGGATTAGTGAGGCCGAAGAAGGAGTGAAGTCAGCTTATGGTAATTTTTGCTGACCTTTTGAAAGACGGCCAGAAAAACTTTAAAGGTAGTTATTCTTCTCTATTGCTTTTAACTTTTTTCGTATCTTCGGACAATGAGACAGTAGACAGGTTGGAATAAGTGATGAGTCACGGGCAGGAGTGACAGAGGTATTTTGATTGAGATAGGAAACGCAAACAACAGGCATTGAATATGGCAATGAATGTGCTATCACTATGACGAATATGTTATCGGGCTCAGGACTTCCTTCGCCGTCATTTATGACAAATTGCTCCAATTTCCTCTAATAATATTTTTCCCTATTGTTTTATTGAAACCAGAACTATTAATTTTTTGTTCTTAACTTGTTTTTACAAACCTACAGAGTTTTACTCTGAGCGGTGTCCAAGGAATGTGGATTGGGTTTTTTGGTCTCTCCTCAGTTAATGTAGATGAAACGGATTATTAAATTTTACTTCACAGTGACATTTCTCCAAGGTTTTGCTTCCCACATTGTGGGCCCAATTTCATGGCGCTGCTAAGCACACAATTTTCTGCTAACTGAGAACCCCCGTCTTTTTCATGGAGACGGTAAGCACTAAGCCCACAAAAGGCATGCTTACCTCAGAGGAAAAAGTTGCTGAAATTAGATATCTCCATATGTGACCTGTTCTGTCAAAATCAGACTTTTCTGGGCATAAGGTCGAAAATGATATTTTTACATTTTGTTAACATATGTTCTTTTTCCTTTTTAATAGGTGGTTTAATTTTTGAAACCGGTCATTCCTGGGCAGAGTTATGCTATTTTTAAGTTCATTGTGTTGAAAAGTAGAAAACGGAGAAAATGGCCACGAACGTCACAAAACAGTTATTTCTTTAACTGATATACCTTATCAAAATCATCAAAAATAGTATATGTAGAGTTCAAATTAGGGTTTCAAACTTTTCAAAAATTTGAAAATCGATAAAAATCACCCCCACATCGTTTTTTGGCCCTATCTCAATTTCAACCTCTGCCCAGAAGCGTCTGCTTTTGACAGAACAGGTCACATATGCGCAGCCATTGGCACATCCATGCCATGACATAGCGCTTAAGGTTAGCACTATTTTCTGCTATAATCTAGTTAGCACAACTTTTCTGCTTACTGTTAAGCAGCGCTATGAAAATGAGCCCCGAATGGTTACATGTATCTTAATGGTTATCTTCCTTCCTTTTGATTACATGCAATTAAGCCATTGTGACTAACCTACATGTAATTACAATGTACAAAAAACAATACTATTGGCAGACCACAGAGAGTGCAGGATGCAGTGGTTTTTGCTATACCTTTTATGACGGAATGTTTGTGTCAGACATTTAAACAAAATACGAAACAACTTTGGTTCTAACTTTGCATGCAATGAAGCCTATTTGAGGCATTCTGGCTAATTGAGACAGAACTGGGCAGAGGTCCAAATGAGGGTTTGCAGGTTTTAAGAAAGAAAATGCAATTCTCCTTACAGTACTGTTTGTTGCACTTCAATCAGACACTCAGTTGACAAGTTAGGCCAAAAAAAAAGTCTCCGGTTTCTGGTATGCGCGCGCGTCGCCATAGCCATGCGGCAAAATGAAAAAGTTTTTTTTTCAATGAAAGACGATGTCTCAAAACCGCCAAACTCACTGGTTTGACTGGAATCCTGCTGCTGCACAATTTTAACGTATTTTTAGATTGGGTTATGGTCGAGAATAAGCTAATATGTGGCCTCTCTGGACTCCCATATATTTGCACTAAGTTTAGTCGGGCACCATTTGCAGTCATCAGCCGACATTTGAAGCAAACAAATCAGGAAAAAAAAAAAAAAAGCCGCGTCGCCGCACCACTTTTTGGGCAAGCTCCATACCAGAAACCGGAGACTTTTTTTTTTGGGCCTTATGGCAGTTTAAAGTTTGCACATATTGACCCCCAAAAAAGGCCTTAAAGTTCAAGTTTTGCAGTCGTGCAAATGAAAGACGCCAATTGTCAGTCAGTTGGGAGTCAGTCAGTCAGTCGGGGAGTCAATCAGTTAGAGGAAAATGGATAGGCCCTTCGAGTCCAACAAAAACCTATTTTCTTCCATAATTAACAAGCAAGAGGGAAAATGTATGACAAAAGGAGTGAAAAAAAAAGACCACCAAAAAACCTGTGAGATGTCCATACCTGGGTATGCCAAACAGGTATCCAATCACCTTGCTGATGTCGTGAAGACTGTACTGGGCCTCCATCCAGACAGAACTGTCCCCTTGTACCTCCAAGATGGCTCCGCCCCTGCTGTCTCTCGACCCTAAGACAACGGAAGCAGGTTGATAACAGGAGGTCGGATTAAGAAATCTTGTGCAATTCAAACAAAATGAAATACAGGTTTGTTCATAAAAAGAAAGGTTTCTTTGCTGATGGGAGTGTTACATGTATTGCATGGATTGCATTTCTGTAAAACCCACAGCAATTTTCACCTTTTGAAAATATCCTGCAAAATATAATGACAAAAATCCAAAATGTACCAAAAAATGTTCATTTTGTTGGGTCCTACTTGATTCAAACTCAATGTTTTCCAGATGTCACGATACAAATCAAAATGAAACAATTGACATGGGAATACATTTAATATGGTGTACATGTACATGTACATGTGAAACCTGTTTTTCTGAGGTGTTAAACTATAGAAACAGATCCAGAAATGTAAATATTTACATGTACATTGCAAAGGTAGTAGGGTACTACCCTTAACCTGGTATAAAGCTTTTTTTTTTATAAAGGTTTAATTTTCATATCACTGATTATCCTATGACAACTCAAAAAAACATGTAAGCCTCTGGTGAAATGACTTAGCAAGATTCAATGATTTTCTCAATTGCTCCCCGCCAAGGTTCCTGATCCAATTTTCGTTGAAAGCCGTGAAAAGCTGGGATCCCAGTGAATTTACGCGACACTAACCATGGCAGTATGGTTTTTTTAAATGCAAAGTTTGCAGCAGGAAATCCCCAATATTCACACCCACCTCCAGAAAGACAAGTGTAATTAAATGTTGGACCCGACTGACGTCAATATTCGTAAAGATGACACCATGCTCACTCCCTTGAGGACTAGAGATGAGAGTGGACTGTTTTACTTTTTTTTTGTCCTTTTGTTTTTGGACATGTAGCCAGCGTGTCAATTCAGTTAACACTTTGCAATCCGGTGAAATTTGCAAGTGGTAAGGTACTGTCAGAAATCTTTACTCATTCTGCATAAACGACCACTGGGAGATCAGAATTTGCAAGTCACTACTTAGTTCTGGCCTTAATTTTAAACCACAACATGCATCAAAATTATACGTCTTCTTTATGTACTGACTCAGGATATTTGGAGTGAATTCTCAATGAATTTCAACATCCCTATGTTTTCGTACATCACCATTTTTGAAGTAAACTGAAGTCTTGAAATTGTGATAAAATATATCAAATCATTACACAGGTTCTTGTCTCATGGAGAAATAATTTCCAGAAAGAGACAAGATACAATCAATTTTTGGACACGTTCCAAAAAAAATTAACACATTGCCACCAAACTTGGTTACAGACAGACTTTATGGGGATACCGTACCTCAGGAAGATCTTTAGCCTAATGTTTTGTACACAAGTACATTTAAGCAGTGTTTCATTACATTTAACTGGCTGAAATCAAATGGAATCAGTCATATTAAGAGACCAGCAGCCAATTTCACGCATATTTTACAAATGTACGTCATGCGTAGGACTTACGCACAACAAATTTATTTTGCAGCTGCGCAATAAACTTACGATAGATTTCACAAAACTTGGCATAGCTGCACAATGTTTTAAGTAATTGAAACATCTTGGACGAGGATAATAACAGCATTTACGACGGCTGATTGTGTTTGATTTTGTTCATTCATGAATGTCGTTGCATCACCTCTGCCTGCCATTTTGAAAATAGTTTCCTCCTTTTTTCCGAAATCATGCGGCAACTCAAGAAAATCTGTCACATTTACTTCAAACACAATTAAGAAGGGTGAGTGTCTTGTGTCCACAATAATCATGATTTGCTGGTAAAACAGGTCATTTTCAGTTGCTATGCCACAACTAACGTCGCCTAAAATGATTGCGCAAGTCACAGACTTACGAACTATGAAACTGTTGTGAAATTATCCTAACTGAAGTGTTCATGCTGTGCAACTTACGCAATAAATTGTAATGCAAAGTGAAATTATGCAGTTGCGTAAAGTTTTCGTGAAATCAGCTGCAGGTGTTTAAGCAAAGTGTAACTACACGTACCTACGTGTATATTTATCGAATACAAAAACATACCAAGCCCTCACATGTCCTCACACGTCAATAACAAGTCAATCAATCACAGTGTTCTCTCGTCTAAAGTCAAGTTCTTCCAATCTACCGTGGACAAAAGACATTCCTTTGTCATTGTTCATCCCCATCGCTTATGATTTGACGTTGTGAGTTGATTTTCGACTCGTGTTGGAAATCGCCTACAACTCTCACTTAAAGCCAGAGTCCATCATTTGCAGCTATCCAAAAAAGTAACTGGCGTAATTATTGTTGAAAAACATACTGGTTGAAAGATAGTAAGGGGACTTAACTCCCTGTGAAATTATTCTTTCTGGCAAGCTCTCATTTTGAAGAAATCAACGAAAGAAGGCATTTCCAACGGTGCGTCTTAAGAAGCACCGTAGGAAAATTTAAATTAGTGGTTCGTTTTGTTATTTGGCGCAGCGCGCGCAAGCATTGGCACGACGCACAGGCGCGCGCGGTTGCTATAATTCGTCGGATCAGTGCATGACATCGCGTAAAGCTGCAATTCAAAACAATTTAAAACATGATTTAGCAAATTTTGATTTGAAATTGAGATCCTAGAATACTGTTTTTCTCGGAATATACAGCTGAAGATGAGTTGAAACTTCATCAGGTTAGTTGTTCAGTATCCTTCATTAGATTTTGAACACTTTTGTTGCTTCAAATGAACAAAATGCACAAATTACAAATGATGGACTATGTCTTTAAAACATTGAATGCCCACCTGTAAGAATGACAGCCTGTGAGTGCAACAGTTCAAAGTTGACTTCCAGCATATACTGGGCTAGTTGCAGTTGAGATGTCCTTGCATCCTTGTGTCCGCTACCATCGTCAGAGCTGGTACTGCCCAGACCAGAGCCAGGTTTCCTCATTTCTCTTGTCCCTAAAAAGAAAAAAACACACCAAAATACCAATAAGTCAGTGTTAAAATATAAAAAAATGCTACCTATGGGTCATGCCACGAAATGTGGGTCAACATTTTTTCCTGTCCCTGTTACATGTACATCCTAGACATCAATGATTTTAAATGCAGTTGTCCTCCAACAATGATTATGAATAGCAAACTACGGTACCCAACCAACAAATACAAAATCGTTTGAAGTCATTCTTAATGATACTTGAACGGCAAATTGTAAAGCACCAAGTCAGCAGGGACTGGGAAAAAAAGGTCATACTTTGAACTCTTAATTTATAGAACGACCCACATACATCTCTTAGCACACGTACCTTCGCAAAGGCATACTGTACCAAAAGTCAACATTTTTCTTTTGGACGACACAAGTCTGTATCCGACTTCAATAAAATTGTATTGATCAACCAACACCTGGAGTTTTTAAAAATTTATTTTACAATGAACTGCTTACATTTCAAAAGCTCCTCAAATAAGAAAATACCGGTACTTACATACAAAGCGAACTCTGATACGCAGATGTCCTACATTGCCATGGCAACACACCACATGTATACTTTCGAGAACAAAGTGTTTAGATTTTTCCACCGCTGTGTCGGCCATCTTATTTTAAAGTTGTTAATTGTTCTTTTTTAGAAACTCAATCTGGTCGTTCTTTTGTGACATATGTGCAAATAGTGACTACTTTTTTTTGCTGAAGTCCACAATGCAAATGAAGAGCCTCTCTATCACCTGTTCGCAATTGACAAACTGATAATTGATCGAGCGATAAAAATAGAACAAAATGCTTCCTGTCCAGTGGATCATTAAGCTGTATGTAGGGGGGAAGTGTGGAATTCCAAATGAGATATTTATTGTTGATGTGGTTTTGGTTTAATCCTGTTATAGGAAAACCACACTATTGCAATTTCCGTTACTATGACAAAATGTGACAAACATTAAAAAAAAAAAACGAAAAAAAACATGGAAGGTATTAAGAATGAATACCCACAAAACCAATCAAGAGGTTGTGTAATTCCTGTACATGTACCCTTAAATGGACATTTTATCGTCATCTGTACACCTTAGGGGGACAAGGTACCCGGTACCAGTAGATTAAACATTCATTGTCTCCCTAATGTCACACCTCCTATTCAGAGACACAATTTTACCGTCAAAAATTTATGTCCAAAACTATGTACCAAAATTTGTAGGGGGTAGGATATGGGAAATTGGGGCAGTAGGGGTAATTAAAGTTGGAAAATTTTTGGTTTTGTATGTGTTTAATTTTTGTGTATAACATGAAAACTCTAAGTAAATATAGTCATGTTCCCTAACGTGGCGCACTTCGAAGCTTACCGAGCTTTCCTGGTTTAGCGTTGCCAAACCTCTTTGTTGACAAACCTCAAATTCATGCAGTAAAATACTAGTACTTTATCAGGCATGCAACTGGGAAATCACAAAAAAAGAGGAAATTCAAATTTTTCACAGACTTTATACAGTGTTTTTCTATTTTCAATGGCACACATGGGAAGTAAAAAAAGAGGAAATCAGCTGATCCGAGGAAAAGTTGCATGCCTGCTTATTAATGCTTGCTATTTAACCTTTGTGAACAATTTCGGTATCATAAAATTTAATCCGAAATTCAAAAACGGTGGCGTCCGGAAATTGGGCACAAATTGGCGGAGTGTTCCCTAATGTGGCGCACTTACATTGTAAATAAATCTCTGAAAATTCCAAATTAACATTTAAGAATGTCTGTAAACTTGATAAATTCTGATAAATCATTATTATATCTACTTACATACCCATCCAGATGTTTGTCAGAAAATTATTTTCTTTTTTGGGGGGCATTTTCAAAGGGTTCACTTTGCACTTGAAAATAAAATCGGAAAATCACGCCAAAATAAGATTTTCATCTAACTTTGCAACAGGTAAATAATCTCACGATTTATGAACGGGAGTGTTTAGAACTTAATGAAATTTCACTTTCTGTGAAATTTCAATTAAAACTTTTGCTCTAGGTAGGCGCTACAGGCGAAAAATCAAAGTGCGCCACGTTGGGGGCCGCGCCACGTTAGGGTACATCAACAATACTATTTTTATGCTTGTATGTAAATTATGTGACCTTGCAGCAAACAAATAAATAAATATCAATAGATATAACTAATTCTAAATTATTATTGAACAAGAATGTTTCTCCAATGTCATTCACCATGGAATGATAGTCATAACAAACAGTGGATATACCCCATTGTTAAAACTTGTTTGTAAATGGGAAGGGTTTAACCTTGAAAAGTGTGAAAACCGTTGACAGCGCAAGGCAAAACAGAATTAACTTTTGCTTTCATTTTCGTTTCAGGGACTTTTCAAAAAGTTTTTGGGAAAGCATGCTGTGAAAAAATCTCACCATTATTTCAATTTTTTTTTCAGAGAGGAACGTGACTGGGTTTTTTGGCGTCATTGTGGTTTTCTGAGTATTTATAAGTATTGGTAACTTGCCAGAACATGTGGGCACTGAAGGATTCGTGATTATTGGCCAATTTCCCGAATCCCTCAATAGAGGGCAGCATATCCATTTCACATGTGGAGCATATTCAGCTTTTATTAAAAAGTGATATCTGCAGAAGTTCACTTGTTCTAATAGAAATCAATATACCTTTCTGAAGTGTTCCAATTTATTTTTGCCTTTTTGTAACATAAAGGTTTGGTTCACTGGCTAAAGTCCCAATTTTCTCCATAGAGGGCAGCGTACCATTTTCACATGAAGAGCATATGGGTGCAGACCAGTAAATACACTCCCATAGATCTGTGATAATTATGTGCAGTTCCAGAAATTATTAAAAATACTCACAACTCTCCAAGGTGTTTGAGACACACATCCAATTAAAGCCTATTTCATTATCTTTCATTTTCAGTTCAATTTTTTTGGGGTTATCCAATGACTTTTGGGAGAAAATTCCATCCAAAGGTGATCACCCCTAAAAGTAGTCCTGAAGCCCATCGTCATTTTGAAAAATGATGCCTACGCTCCATTGCAAAATTGAGCAATTTTAGGGGCCAATTTCATCCGAATTTCACAGAAATACGAGCTTGCAGTCCTCCGGCTTCCACCCATCTTTTTTTTACAAACCGTCAAGTTCATGGCCCACACAACCTGCTTTAATAGCAAAAAAAAATGAGGGCATACAAAGCATGATTTGGCCCATGTAGGCAAGCTTTGGCCTATGTACTGGCTTGCAACCATATGAATCTTTTTCCCCATTTAAGTTATGCTTGTAGATGCCGACGTAATTTTTTTTTTTAAATGTGGAGCAACAACATTTCAATTAATGAGATAACATTTGTAGAAAGAAAGATTCAGTTAACTTAAATTGACTAAAGATTCCACTGACTTTAAACACTTTCAATGACTGAGGTTTAAATGAATTTCAAAGAAAGGTTGCAGGGACATCAACCCTGATTCATAACTTGTAAAAGAGCTTTTTTCTCTCTCTTCTCATTAGGCAAAAAAAAAAAGTCTCCGGTTTCTGGTATGGGCGCGCGTCGCCGTAGCCATGCGCGTCGGCAAAATGAAAAAGTTTTTTTTCAATGAAAGATGATGTCTCAAAACCGCCAAACTCACTGGTTTGACTGGAATCCTGCAGCTGCACAATTTTAACGTGTTTTAGATTGGGTTATGGTCGAGAATAAGCTTTATGTGGCCTCTCTGGACTCCCATATATTTGCACTAAGTTTAGTCGGGCACCATTTGCAGTCATCAGCCGACATTTGAAGCAAAAAAATCAGGGGAAAAAAAAAAAAAAGCCGCGTCGCCGCACCATTTTTTGGGCAAGCTCCATACCAGAAACTGGAGACTTTTTTTTTTTTGCCTTATGTTACAAGCAAAAACGCAAGATGATGTTTCAAGGGTGATTTTCCACAATCTGAGCTTAACCTCATTACAATCATTTCAAAAGTTCAAACCAGATTTATAACTCCAAACCCAGACCTCATATCACAATAATGTTCTTGAAACAGGACAATAGTCGAAGTCTGAGCAGTAGTCCCAAGAGAGGCGGCTTAAAATCTCCTGAACGGTAGTATGAGATGAAGCTCTGGTTTGGACCGCCAGCAACATGTGGACTACTGTATGCTGCCCTCTTGTGTTTCAATGGATATAAAACTGCACTTCTGTTTTGCCTTTGCAAGCCTGTACATATCCAAATCCGCAGACTTTTTTTCAAGAATTAGGATTATGAAAAAATGCAACTGGGATAAGTTATGAGTATTATTACCTGCGTCAACCAATTCAACATAAAATTGGCTACCGTTGCATTTCACATTTTTGAGACCAGTGTTTTAGGATAACAAAAAATTCCAGACGATACAATTACAAAACAGGCCCGTTCCCTGACCTGAGACTTTGGGGCTTTGTCAAACCCAAAAGTGGAAATTTTAAGAATTTCTCAGAATAATCGGATCCCACAACCACTAAATTTATTTCACTGTTACTATGCTGACTGGTGTACATGTACTTTGATACATGTGCTCGTAAGACCAGTTTTAGACCACAGTCACAGGAAACCCCAAAGATACAGGAACAACCCATTTTAAAAATTCAAATACAAAAATGTTAAATAAGGCATGTCTACTAAAGGTACAGTATATCATTTGCAGCTATCCAAAAAGTAACTGACACAATTATTGTTGAAAATCATACTTGATTTAAAGATAGTAATGGCACTAAACTCCCTATGAAACTTTTCTAGCGTGTTGTCATTTTAAAGGGAAAAAAAATAAAAGAAGGTAATTTCCAAAGATGCCGCTAAAGATGCATTTTTGGCGAAGCCTGGAATGGGTGCGCGCGCAAGCGTTGACATGGCGCACACACGCGCAGTCAAAATTCATCAGTTCAGTACGTAACATCGTATAGCTGCAATCGGCTGAATGAGAACGTGTCCCGGACGCTGATTTCAGGCGCTAATTAAAACACAACTCGCCAACTTTTGAATTGAAATCGAGATCCTAGAATATGGTTTTCTCAGAATATACAGCATTCACCGAGCTAAAACTTCATCAGGTTATTTGTCAAGCACCCTTCTTTAGATATTGAGCACTTTTGTTGCTTCAAACGGAAAAAAAATGCACAAATGACAAAATGATGTACTCTACCTTAAAAACCTTTCTATCTAAAGGTACTACCGGTAACTAAAAATGAAGAACATCCTCGTCTGTAAATCAGAAAAGCCAGGGATAATGCCAGATATCACGGGACAAATCCACAGGAAGGTTGCAAGATAACGGTGTTAATAATGTGATATTAATAATCCGAACATGACTGCCTACGACAAATCCATACCAAGCCCACCTGGTATTAATATTAAATCCGTCTCCTGAACCTTCCCCACTTCCTAACCATCTGTTTGATCCATATTTTTGGACGAATAATAATGAGCCGCTGACTGACTGAAAAAGGCATGAATTTCATATGTCAGGGTGAAATATTAACATTTGTGATGACTGTTTTCAAATGTTAGTGTTATCTTTTACGTGGGTTGTTCTGTAAATAATATTAAAGTTGCTCGTGTGTCCTAAATATTAATGTGTTTTCGGAATGTTTTAATATACCGGTATGTATTTTGTTTGAATTTCTTCATCTTTTCTTAAATTGAATTTAAGGACTGCATTTTGAGGCCTTTAAGGCATTTCAAGCGAGTATTCCCTGGGGAGAAAATACAGTAGGAATTTTTTTGTAATCAGTTGTGGGACAAAAAAAAATAACATTATTTTTTCCAAAACATTTCTTTACGTACATGTAAATACACATATCTTTGCGTAAATAAACATGCATGTGTACACATTAATTAGTTACATGTACATGGGCATGTGCATCATATTCATAAGCAGAGAAGATTCCATCTGGATACAAATGTTACAATTTTCCTCTTTTTATTCCAATTAGTACATGGGAGCACAGGTCCTGGGAACCTGGAAGTCACGGACCTAGGCCCAACAAGAAGACTACTGTTACATGTTTAAATGAATTGTCCACATGTCCCGTGTAGGGGATAGAAGAGATTCGTGAATGCATGTATGTGTAGTTCACATAACAGGACATGGCAAAGAAGAAAAGTCCCAATGACAGTTTCTTTTCTTCCAAACTCTGACCCATGTTCATTCGCACGCCATCGAAAAAAATACAACAGTACAACAGTATAATTCTCTACACAAACAACTTCGAGGTCAAAAAGGCAAAGCTTCACTTTTTCCCCATACAGTCAATACAGCAAACAATTTTTTTTTAAAAATCTAACAAAAGAAATGTAATAGAGAGCATTCAAGCCGAGATTGACTGATTGGTCGTCAGTGTTGCCATGGTAATAGTTCTGCCTGACAGCCCACCAATGAATGCAACTCCTCATGCAGGGGTGATTTCGTTGGGCACCTCCATTGTGTGTTTTGATAGCGCTTGGTTGATGTCAGCCCATTAAAGGACCACCCAAACGTTGAAGGGACTCATAAAAACCTATAACTGACTAAGCGTGACCGGGAATCTGTAAACTGAATCATGTTAAAGTCTTAGAAAAAAACTTTTTAAATTGTCCAATTTACATAATGTAGGAGAAGTTTGCAGATCGATGCACTATTAAACCTACATGTTATAAGATTGAATTTTTGCGTCGGGGTGATATAAATCAAATTAGGTTTTGCCCTGCACCGACGTTTAAACACTGTATACTCAGTGTGTTACCTACCGAGTGAAAGTTGGAAAAAAAATCACTCGGGTGGGACTCGAACCCACGACCTCCTGCTTTCTAGTGCAGATGTCTTACCACTCGACCACCGAGCTAACGGGATCGGTTGGCTGGTTCGAATCTGATGTACCCGCTGCTACATGTACATTGTACAGTACATCAGATTCGAACCAGCCAATAATAGTTTACGCGGTACCCGCTGCTATGTACATCAGATTCGAACCAGCCAACTGATCCCGTTAGCTCGGTGGTCGAGTGGTAAGACATCTGCACTAGAAAGCAGGAGGTCGTGGGTTCGAGTCCCACCCGAGTGATTTTTTCCAACTTTCACTCCGGAGGTAACACACTGAGTATACAGTGTTTAAATGTCGGTGCAGGGCAAAACCTAATTTGAATTAAACCTACATGTAAAGTGCCATACTGCGTGCACCAGTACCCCACAATGGTGAGAAAAGGAGAGCTGTGAGAGACTACTGGGAGTGACATTCAAATGCATTGCTGACGACGCCTGACACTCACGAAAAGACGCTATGGCTTTGTGCACAGTATTAAGAATAAAATTAGTCATAATGCTTTGCGCGATACTCGCATGAACCAGTACGCACATATGGCGTGTCCTGTCCAATGGGCTCTCAAAAGCGGTCAAAAAGCACCCTCTGTTTCGCGCAAGGAGCCCATGGGCCATGCACAAGTACCCCCTCAACGATAATAAAGGGAGAGCTACAAGAGACCACTTTCACTTTCGAATGCATTGTTGACGACGCCTGATGCTCACGCAAAGACGCTCTTCTGCACATTCAGAAAAAAATGAGTCGTGTGTATTTCGCGCTCAGTCTACGCGCGCAAACCAGTACGCTCACTCAAAAGTGGTAAAAAAGTGCCCTCTCTTTTACGCGCACGGAGCCCATTAGCTAAAGGAGGTGGTTCTGAAAAGAATCACTGGGTGTTAACTCATTTCAGACTGGCATTCGAAAGTGGCACCAAACCCAATATATATATTTTGAGCAACTAATTTCCACCCAAATAGAATTTGGTTTCAAACAGGTGAACTTGATGTACCGGTACCCATTTTCAATGAACTGGACTCTTGGGTCGTTTTGAACGACTGCAACATCTTTCGCCCTAGTAAAGCAGTACAGGACAGAAATTTCCAAAGGTGCCCTCTTTCCTGATTTTTGGAAGAATTCAAATTTATTAATGATTCTTTTAAGATATTACATTAATTTTAAGGTAAACCCTAACTTTGGCCTAAAAAAAGTTAGATATTTGCCAAAGACATTCATCTGGGGACCAGTTTCAAGGAGCCGTTCTGCGCAAAAATTGTCACGCATGAAAACTATATAATACATTTTTGTTACCAGTCAAAATGTAATTTGATTTTCTTGACTTAGCAGTTTTTTTCCCTGTTCAGCAACTCTATGTAACTAAGCCCAATGAGAACTTACCAGCTTGCTTCTCTTGTGGCTTCTTCCTTCCGCCTCCCGGCTGAACCGCTCCGCCATTATTGGTACTCCTGTTACTACTCGTACTACTATTTCCTCCTCCCCGCGACCTTTGGGCCTTTGACCTACGACCCGACAGTCTCCTCTCCATGACGGGAGGCTGGACAATGTCTCTCCACTCGTCCCGTTGAAGTCCAAGCTCCCCGGCAATCAGGCAGCTGCTCAAGGGTCTCTGAGGATGCAAGACGTTGGAGTTGCCTTCTGAGGAAGGGCTCAGGTCCATTGCACTGGAAGATGGGGAGGGTGGAAGGATGTCCGTGATCGCATCCCGGAGCCAGCGCCTGGTGAACACCTCTCGGAAAGTCGAGGCAGGCACGGGGATCTCCTCCAGCTCACCGTCTGATGTCAGGTACTGGAGGGTCAGCGTGACGGAGTTTGGGTTGTTGTTTGCGGCCGGGGACTGGGAGGAGGGAGAGTTGGGCTTGATGTAGAGGTAGTAGTCGCCCTGACGGAGGTACTCGCGGTCCACCTCGCACAGATGCACTACCACATTGCCGTGGTGACACAGGGGCCAGCCGTCATCCCTTGGCTTGTGCTTCAATTGTAGCTGTGGGGAAAGAACGGAAATATTAGCTTATTTAGGGAAACAGTTAGCACAGCCTTACGGTAGATGTGTTCAGCCATTACATCTGCACAAAGCTGCAAAGTGCACAGACACTTGTTGAGCTTGGAAATTAAATAGGTTGATAATGACATCATATATTGTGCACCGTTGTGAGGCCAATTCTCATCTGAACTGTGCCAAGCAAATAAACAGCAAGGTAATATTTGCTCTGGGCTGTGCCAACAATCACCAATGCTATGAAATACGCCACGAGAGCATGGCAATGAGTGTACACTGTCACACAATTTATGTACACTGTTGCACATCTGTCAATGTTACACAAAATTGGTCAACATTTTGTTCAAAGCATCTCCTGACATCCTCGCAACATTATACACTGTACTGTGAGTCCAAATAAACAATTTACTTTTGTCTTATCAAATTCTCCCGCATGTGACATTAAATACTTACCAGTAGGCCGACACATTAGAAAATTATGCAAAGTGATTGTACTTTGAAACAATGATACGTTTTCTACATGTACATACATGTAACCCCTGAGGACCGACACACAAAGGGAGAACAACAGATCCTTTCAGTCCTTGGGCGTTGGGTCTTTTGTTCAAAACGGTCCTCTGTAGTAGGTCTGTGTGCTTAGTCTATGAGAGAGTGTTATATTACAGGGACAACAAAAAACATTGTCCTCGGGAGTATAGTAAAACAAGAGTGTCTGCACATGTACATTTGTACGTGTAAGTTTTTTCTGCGACAGATTTCTGGTCCATGTTACACATAAATTGTGTTATCGCAAGCACACTGCGCTAGACACATGAGATCCCCTATTCTGAAAATGTAAGCGGACACATGAGTTGGTGTTTCACTTTTGGGTCAAAAATCACTCACAGTTTTGGGGTCACAACTTTGGGGTCACCATTTGAGAGCAGTACTGGGTTACAATTTAAAGACTGCATGTTTGATTTGCAATTCAAAATGTACATGTACTCAAATGGGTCTTTTTTTGGTTAAGAGAGAAAAAGTTTGAAGAGTACCAGTGCATTCTGTGCATGTGCATGCTTAAATTTCAAGTAAGAATTTGCTTGGCTTAATAACCAGTCACTAGAATTGAAAAGATTTGAGTCCTGGGGCAGATTTCACAAACTCTAAGAGACGGGTCTTAGGAACGGTTACTTGTCTTAACTCACGAGCTGTCCTAGGATCGATTTAAGTCGCATTCACCACGTCCTAACTTCCTTAGCAACGCGGCTGAACTCATCTTAACTTAAGATCAGTCTTCAGGTCATCTTATCTCGTTAATGCTTGCGTTAATTTGTATGTTGTCTGGAAATCATTGCCGTTAAAGACGAGTGTCGGCCTAGAGAGTTATAGTTTCGAGAAATAAACTTGCTATAGAAACAGATCTGAAAAGATTTCCGATACCTGGGTAGTTATAAAAATAGCTTATTTACACAATTTAATTAATACATGCCAACACCTAGTCGACTTTTTAAAGTAGAGTGATACAACGGGGAGCAAATATAAATCTTGTGTAGAACTACCTTGCGTATGAATTTATTGAGTAGAGTAACTTTTTTTCTCGCGAAAGTTCGAGTGAGAGGAAAAAAGAAAAATATCTCCCCCACCACCTGAAAATAAGGAACCCAGGCATTGTTCAATCAGGAAGTGGCAGACCACACGCCAGCCACCACTCCCTACAGGCGAAGCACTGTGCACTTTTTTTATTTATTAAATAAAGATACGCTACAATAAATTCAACTTTTAAAGAAGAAAAAAAAATCTTAATTCCATCAATCATCAGCTGAAATCCCTGAAAATCCTTTTCAAGCGATTCTCGTCGGATGGCCAAACAACGACAATACAAGTTGAAGTCCTCAGCACAAATGAACGGTAAATCACGTTGAAAAAAAAAAATACAAAATGCGCAACGTTATTGTACTGTTCCTCCATTGCCATAAGCGAGAAATTGAGACGGAGAGAACACAATGATGGTTTGGGGGAATAAAATAGTGAGGGAGTTAAAAGAGTTCATGTAGGGTGATGTCATTGGGCTGGGCTAAGCCCATAGTGCAGTTACCCTTCATAACAATTTTGTTTTCCCCCCTTTCGACCAGTGTCTGAGGAAAAGTTGTTAAAAAGCCACAGGAAGTCCAAAAAACCGCATCAAATACAGTTATTGTGATTTCAGGGGTTTGTTTCCAAAGTTGCACTTTATTGACAGCTTAGAGGTTCATATGTGTAAGGTTTTCATTCACCTGGACTTAACTTGATGCGAATGTGTTTCTGACTTTCTTCTCTTTGATCAACAATCCTATTTTACAATGTAGTTGTGGAACTTCCATGCATTGTAGTCAGTTTCCTTGGTATGGATGCTATGCTTTACAGGTATGCATATCTAGTCTTTCTGTAGCCTTTAAGCTTATCCAGGTTTTGGTTGGGTCTTGGACAAAATGGGGAATTTTTCTGAAAATAATGGAAGGTAGCCGGAAGTTTTTTTCAGTCTCCGGGCAGCTGCAAAATAAAACAAGTGGGGGGAGGGGGATGGGCTGGACGCCATTCAGATATTGGGAGCGCTGTTAAATGCAGACGATTTTGAACACTATCGCACTGACGCACAATAGGTGGCGCTATTCATGTCGGCATATTTGCAGACAGGCACATACAATGCCCATTGGGGAGGGTATGTACTTTTACTGCTCCGTAGTCTGAAGGTTCAATAGTCCGGAGTTTCACTAGTCCAAAGGTTCAATAGTCCGTAGGTTCGTAATGAACCCTTGGACTATAATCACACCAAATGTTCGGATTAACAAACCTTATTTCAGTTTCGGACTAATGAACCCTGGGTAAAGGAAATTTGTGTGTTCGGACTTTCAAACCTTTGGAATAATGAACTTCGGACTATCAAGTGGGACCCATTACTACTAGTAGCGGCTGTGAAATGCTGGTGCATTAAAAAAAAAAAGGCAGAAAGTTGCCCAATTACCCCACCATCCCCCCCCCTCCCCCACCCTCCTCTGGTACGCCACTGGCCTATAACCCCACAACTTTTTCCACAGAGCATGCGAAACTGCAACCCGAACAGAATGACATTACACGTGTAACATAGAACCACAACTTTCACATCTGCTGAAAGGGCAACGTGTAAAGCAGAGACGGGAAAAAAAAGGGCAATGACTGTCAGTGGCCAAGGTGTGAACTCCATAAAACAGTTGGCGGACCACAATCGAATTACTTTCTTTGCTTGAACCGCGAGTTGTAACACTGCGTGAGGTGAGTTTAGGCATCCTGAATTTTCAGCGAAATAAAGGAAAAATTGGTCGCATGGGGTATGGGATGTTCCAACCAGAGAAAGTTTTGTTTTTTAAACGATGAGTCAGATTTTCTGAATGGTGATATTCACAGCATAGCCCTTATGACCCACAGACAGTAAGTGGCACATGCTTTCTTAGTCAACAATACCTAAGTATACAGACATTCTATACGTCATATCATTTTGCACGCGTACTTAGTTTCGTACCAGGAAAAATATGCCATTGCCAACAGGCATTAAAGGTTGTTTTTGACATTAATGTATTTGTCGAGTGATGGAATAACAACCGCATTTGTCATTCATTCTCGGTTTCGTGACTTGTTGACATGAGAAATGAAAAATGACTTCCAGATGCAAATCTACTTATTTGTGAGACAAACAAATGCAATTCAACATTCAATCTACTACATGTACATATACAGGTACATGCACTCATTGCACTGGTACTTCGTGCTGGTTTTTTTGACAAGTACTAGCTCTCAATACCTGCAAAAAAAATTTAATTCCACTACCTGAGAAATTATCTTGAAAACTACATGTACCGGTATACAGCCAATTTTTTACCCTACATTTATTTCAGGTGATCAGGTCGGCAAATCCTTTCAGCATTAGTTCTTTGATTAAAAAAGGGTCCAGATCACAAACTCGTAACGTCTTTCCACAATGCATTCAAGTCGCCAGGTTTTGCAACCATGGAAGCGGTACTTTTGAACTCAGAGTTAAAGCCTCGACTTGAATTCAAGTTGATAATTTGCCTGTTTTTTGTTTGTTTTGTTTTTTAATTTGCCCGCTGTAACAGACTCAGGCGAGCACAACAAGAAGCCATAACTGAGGTGGCACCACACTCATACGTATGTTACATGCGTTCAAAGGAATATACATACAACATTTGCAAACATCAAAAAACAAAACTACCAAATGATTATGAAATACCGATTGTTCTTGACTGTGAACATATAGTCTCAAGCATCCTGTGAAATGAATCATGGCACCTGTCATTTTCAAGAAAAGTGGAATTTTTGTATCAATTTCCACAGATGGTCGGCCAACCATCGCTGGAAAAAAACCTGACTTTTTTTCAAATACTGCCCCCAATTTACCAAATTTAGTTAGTCCACATATTGTTTGCAATCGGTTGTACCTCCATGAACAGATGCAAGCCAGCTACCCTGGTTCCATGACCTGACAATTCCCCGACGTCTATAAATTGCTCCGCTACGTCTAAAGTAGGGTCAGGGAACCAGAATACAGGAACAGCATTTTTTTCTTTCTTGGTTTTTCTAGCATCTATGAACACAGATCAGTGTAACCAATATTTCCTATAGAATTAGTTAAGAAAATGCAACGCGAGTAACCGATTTTGTGCGTCTTGTTTATCATACATAACACATTTTTCTGGATGTCATCTTTGGTACTTAGGTAGGTCTAGGTCTACTCTGTCTACCATGGGGATAACAGTTATTAAACCTTTTCAGTAAGGTAATTACAGCCCAAAAAAACTCAAAAGTACATCAAAAATGTAATGTGAGTAACCATGGAATTGCCCAAATGGTGTATCCCTTTAAATTTGAATTGCATCTTAAATCATTGTTGGTCAAAAAAGCACTGAGTACATGTATGCATGTACAAACTGTACATGAGCTTTGTGCAACCTCAAGGCCTCTAATTATAGCCCCTGCATAAAGTGCAGCCAGGCCATTCTGTCCTCAATTACTCAAATTTCCAAGGAATAACACCGGATCCCTATCAAAAGGACAGTGGATTATTGGAAGGCCCTCAGTAGGCCACAGAAGGAATGTCATGTCCAACTGAGATGCTCTTTGATATCATAACACGACTGGAATGTTACTTTGACCACTTGTAAAAGGTCACTGCTTGCCAAAGAAAGGTTACTGGTCTTAGTTCAACAAAAAAAATAAAAAAATATGTGGAAAGGGTTTTAAAAATCATGTTTAAAACTATCCCAGCACACTATTATCTCCTTGTTAAAGTTCATGTTATTCCAACTTTCCAAGAAAACCTGCTGCTTTTTTGCAGTGTCACAGGACTCGTGTCGCCAACAGAAACACTGCTGTCAAACTTTTCATTCCTTTTTATGGTGTATTTGTCATTTTCTTTTTTTTAATTGTCAAGGAAAGTGAGTCACGATAAATAACTGAAAAAAAATTCTGCAACTTTTTCTTGGTGGAACATGTTACTTCCTTGGGTAAATTTTGAATGATTATATTTCCTCGTAGCTCATGAACAATCTCTGTGGTAAAATGATATGTTACAGGCATGCAACTGGGAAATCACACAAAAAAAGAGGAAATGCAAATTTTTCCCAGACTTTGTACAGTGTTTTTCTATTTTCAATGGCACACATGGGAAGTGAAAAAAGAGGAAATCAGCTGATCCGAGGAAAAGTTGCATGCCTGATGTTAACAGCACAGAATTAACATCCATTTTGTATGTGTTGGATACAATGTAAGTATCAGACAGATTTTTTTTCAAACACCAAAGATCAAAAGCATTATGAAGATCATTACAAACAAAATCATTCAAAAATTACATATTAATGCAGAAACAAACAAATATGGCAGACCTACACATGTAGGTACATTTACAAGCAGTACATGTACCTGTAATTATCAGTTTGTGATAAATATCTTATGACGCTTGTTAAACTGGAAAGTATTCTTTAAAAAAACAACTTAACTTCCAGAGCACTTTTATCACTTGTTAAATCCACAGATATGTATAATGCTTCTAAATATTTACTTGTTTTTGTTTTTGTATTTTATTTTATCATTTTGTTATGCATGGCTTGCCTTACACAAGCTTTTGCTTTTTAGGTTTTGCCTCCTCTTCTTGACTTGATTTTCTTATCCATATTGTTTTAGTTTTATATCTTTTGTGATTTACCATGAAGAGGAAATAAATGTTAGGCCTAACAAATGAAAAAATTAAATAAATGAATATCTTACCCTAAATTAAATTCTTCACAGAAAAAAATCACTTCTTTTATAGAGTCCAAAGTAACACGTCAGCCCCACATAAAATCCCAAGTCCACGTATCCGAAACTAAAACTACCTGTAAAAAGTGAAAAGTCACACGAACCATACTGCACAGTGGGAACCTGCCGATCTACCAAGTAACACGACATAGAAAAACACCACGACCCACACAGCTTCACTTTCCCATGAGAAATTTGTCACGTCAAGTACAATCCCTAACAACACATGTACTCACCAAGTTACAGTCCACGCAAACAACTAAATCCACAAAGTTTTATATTCCTCAAAACAGAAAAACAGTCTCATAAACCAGTAGTTCCACTTCAGAAAATATTCCCGGAGATATGGGACGATCTTCACAGATACGGTAAATTTGTCCTGGATTTTTTTCCAGACGTACGCAGCCGTTATGATGACTTGAGCCGATGTGGCCTTGTGCATATTATTCCCCAGCAAATGAATGGTATTCTAATAATATACCCGGTTGATATTATTATTATTGTAGGGCTGTGGGGGCTATATGGGGTATAGAGTGCAGGGCACCGGGGGCCGTAGCAGGAAGGTCTTGCACATTATTACACATGTGCTCGGTCGGTACCTCGCTGTTGTTCCACGGCTGGATACAAAAGACCAATGCTGATTTTGAAAAATGAAGAATGTTTCGGTGAATTAGTTTTTTGGTCAGTGGCTGGCTGAATGGATGAATGACTTTTGTTTCTGTCAGGGTTTTTACTGCGTGACAATAACTGAGGGACGTTCCTTTTTATTCCATGAGGACAAATATGAGTAATGTTCTTGCAGCATTGTTAATATTCCCTATTCAGGGAAATAGAACCTTTTTTTTGTAATCATGTCAGCAATAACTTCAAGCTGGTCCAGGTCATCTTTGTGTAATTTTTCACACACAAAAATCAGTAATTCATAGAGCACAACCTTGAATATATGGTTTATTTGAACTGGTTTATTTTTTTTGGAAAGCCTTGTAAGCTGATATGAATGATACTGTGTTACAAATTAAATAAAAATCAAAAATAACAATGCAATGACTCTTCCTTTTTCAGCGACTCCACCACCCTTCCTTTAAAAAAAAATTCTAACTGCAGTGAAAAACGAAAAAAAGTTAACAAAATGAAACAATCAGGTTTCATTTACCACTCTGAAGAATATAAATCCCACTTGACACTTGCAAAAGAAAAAAACCTTGAGTTAAGAAAAATCACCTGATACTCCAGTCAATTACAAGTCGTTACAAAAGTAACTCTTGTACCTTGGATCCTAAAAGGCATAAATCCATAAATCCTCCTCTGCAAAAGATTCAAAAAGTAAAATCAACAGACTTCGGAGTGACCTCCAAACAACAAGATCTGCTAACGAGCAAAAGTGACACGTCGTCAAATCCACCAAGCCTACCGGTACCCTCAAGGCCCGTGATAATACCCACCCTCGGCCCAAAGAGGCTCAACTTGGCTCCGCCCCGCGCCCGACCAATGCCGAATTCCCCTGGTTTTGTTTAGCCAACTGCCGACGTGACTTTAACACTGCGGTCGTCAGAGGGCTCTGACGGGAAAGAAAAAAGCTTATTTTTCCGACTAAATGCATTTCATCTTGCATGGCTGCCCTAATACGCAACGCCCGGGGGTGTTCCCTGGGACCCCACATAATAAAAACGGAGGCTAGGTCTGAGCGGTAAGAAAAGCCATGAGTGTGATCATGACAAAGCTACGGAGGTTCAAATATGGTTTTGTCGCTGGGAACAAAGGCGCGGGCAACTAGCGAATCGGACTCATTTGTATATATTGGTGCTAATCCTCTCACAGAAGGCGTCCATGGTAGAATCTATTCCTGATACCACGCCAAACGTTAACTGATTTTACGAAACAATGGCTTCAAGCTCATCTGAGGTTATGAGGTCTACAATGTACCTCCATGATCGACCAACAGGACGGTGCACATGTTTCGCTATAAACTTTTGAAAAAGTACCATACCCTTTGTATACATTGAACTGGAGCAGAAGCGAGTGCACAGACATGTGAGGCGTTCTTCAAAATGAGACAGAACTTGGCAGAGGTCGAAATGAGGTTTTGCGGATATTAGAAAAGAGAACAAAATTCTCCTTACAGTACTGTTTGTTGGACTTCAATCGGAAATTTAGTTGACAAGTTATGGCTGTTTACAGTTTGCACTTATCCACGTGTCACAAAGTAAAATATTGAGAGGCCTTTAAAGTTTCAAGCTTTGTAGTCATGCAAATGAAAGATGCCACTTTTATTCAACGATTTTTATACTATTTTCTTAAACTATGTGTAGTGGACATATCTGGTACTTGGTACTTGGTTGGTTCTTCTCCTAAGGACTCCGCAGGGGAGTTTTAACAGGAGGCCAGAAACACCGGGGCAAACCCCTTCTCTTAGCTATAAGTGTTGCTGGGTTTTTTTACGTGCATTTCATTACACAACACACATTTTTTCATATCAAAGGCTATAAATATCAATAAATCTGAAAATCAAAGAAAACCATCCCCGTTCAGTTTTTTGCATTTGTCTCCACTATGGCCTGTGCCCAGTTCTGTTTCATTTTGCCAAAAAGCCTCACACATTATGATGAACCTGTATTTTTTCATTCAATTTCTGTTATCTTCATAATAATAGATTAAATTTAAAAGACTTCACCATAAATTCAAACTTCAAGATTACCTTTCGGTTACCAACAAATGCACACACCAAGGAAACGTAACTTCAAGAAGCCTGCTCACAACTATCTGCACGTAAATGACGACTTTCAGTATTTTCTCTGTGAAATGACATCTTTATGACGAGGCAAAAACCATAATCCATCAATTTTTTTGACAGGTCCACAATAAATGCAGCACTCTGCAATTTTTTCCTCACAATTAATATCATTAAATTCATTCTCAAGAGTTTCAGATTTTTTTGTCGACACTGCTCAATGCGGTACAAAAGCAAAGAAGGAACTGCAGTTTCAGACTTTCCATCAAACTTTCAAATTTTGTAAGAAACCTTGACAATGGCATTGGGGAGTTTTGTTCAGGTATCACGAGACTACCGGTCAGTAATAAATCAATCGATTGTTCCTTCTGACTGTGCAGACTAAACCAACGAATCGAGCCATACAAGTAGGTCCGGTCTTTTCGCAAGGTATATTCATGAAAACTGAAAAATATATGTTCTCATGTTCAATTTGCAACCCGGATTTGCAGCCCTGTTGCACAGCTAATCTCACTTCTTTAAGTCAGCAGACTTACAGAACAACTTTATTGCACATCTGTGCAATAAACTTGCACGATAGATTTCATGGACGTGGCGTAGCTGCGCAACGTTTTAAATAATCTAAACATTTTGGATGTGGATAATAACAACATTAATTACGGCTGTTTGTTTATGATTTTGTTCATTCACGAAACAGTCATTGAATCACCTCTGCCCCAAGGGCAGATCCAGAACACAATTTTGGGGGGGGCCAAAAAAAAAATTTGTTCCCCCAAAAAGTGGGTCAAAAAAATTACGGCGTGGGGTTCGGGCCGAAAAAATTTTGGATTCTAGATGCTCTGTGGTGCGATCTGAGGCAATTTCTGACCACTTTAACCAATGTTTTTTTGAGGAAAAGATGGTGGTGTACTCATTGCCTGCCTTTATTGCGATGTCACATAAAAAAAAAAAAAAAAAAATTGGGTTTCGTTTTGGAGGGGGGGGGGGGGCATGGCCCCCTTTGGCCCCCCCCCCCCCCCCCCCGGATCCGCCCTTGCTCTGCCCGCCATATCTTTCTTCGCAATTGTGCGCCAACCCTAAAAACTCTGTCACAAGTAAAATAGCAGTTCATTTACTTAAAACACAAAACCATGAGTGTCTTGTATCAACCTTGGTAAGTTGTGCAATAACAGGCTGCATGCAGGTCATGATTTGCTGGTAAAATACATGTAAGTCATGTCAGTTGCTACGCCACAACTTACGCCACCTAAAATGATTGCGCAAGTTACGCCATAATTTGTTTCGCAAGTTGCGGACTTACACACTATGAAACTTTAGTGAAATTGTCATAACTGAAATGGTACGCAAAAAAGTTTGGGGCAAGTGGACTTATGCCATTGCATAAAGTTTCTTGAAATCGGATGCATTCGACTAATGGTCCTCTCCCAAACTTGCTCAGAGCAATTCCAAATCGCGCCCTCCCATTTTTGTCCACCTAACAACTTGGAAATTTGGCTTAATTTTTTTGTAACCTCTCAAACCAACCTTACAAACTCTTGCAAAATCAACACAATAAAATTCCCCCTTTTTTTTTATTGAAGCGTCCATGGCCTACCGAGTAACAGCCCACAAGCCAACTGCAATAAAAATTGCTCGGACTTTACCTCAACTGTAAAGTGTCACTGACCTTACCTATTGGAAATAATCGGACTGGAAGAAAAAAAAAATGATAAAAAAAATTATTTCATGAAACGATTTTTGTAATTACGGGGCCAGTGACTCATAGGATCAGCCTATGCTTGAGGGGGCCCTAACAAAATGGGAAGGGGGGTATATAAAATGTGTAATATTAAATGGTTCTTAATCCACTGCTGTGAACAAAGCAGGTTGATGAATATCATTTCTTTGGGTCCTAATACCTTTCAAGTACAAACTCAGTCAGGCCTGTTTGATACAACCTGAACTGGCCTTAAATTTGAATTTCCAGGGTTCACTGATCGACTGTGCCACTTTTGAGAACTTTTTTTATAACGCCAAAAAAAAAAAAAATTCGGTCTTGGTCAGACCAAAGTTCCGGAATTGACGCGGCGATGCGGCTTTTTTTTTTTTTCTTCTTCTTCAAGCTTGGATTGTACAGACAAGGTGAGGTACTATTTTGCTTTTTTTGTGTCCTCATGTACATTGGTGTCCTCCATAATTTGCCTCAAGTGGTGCTTTTGATCATTTGCCTTGGTGCAATTTCCCTTCCTTGGTGCTCTTTGGTAAAACAAATTGAGGAGGTGCGGAAATAGAGGGCGCTGTTGGAGATACCGCGGAATATTTTGAAGAAAAAAAAGATCGACGCGCATGATTAAAATTTGACGCGCTCGCTGACCAGAGACCGACTTATTTTTTTTTTTTTGGCCTAACAGTGGGACTCGGTGAACTTTAGGGTTGGGTTAGGGTAATATGAAACAAACCATGAATTCAAAAGTTCCCTTTCCAATTTTTTCCAATTTTCCCCCTTCATTTTTTTTTGACAGAAGGCTACAATTGCATGGTTTTGCTTTGATTTGTGGACTGTGATACCCCACTCACCCCACCCTCTGACAACTGCAGACTGATCGACCAAGCCTTAAATTACATACAATGTAATAAGAATCAAGAACCATAAAAACAAAAAGAAAAGTACAATAGATGAGGAACTAGCAGTGGCGTAACAGGGGGATTGGGCAGAGGTCCGTGCCTCCCGGGTCCCCCCCCCCCCCCCGCCCCATTTGAAATCTTAAATTGCACATAAACAATGTATACATTACCTTCAGTGCCCCCCCCCCCCCGAAAAATTGGTGCACCCCCAGGTGCCCCCCACCCAAAAAAAAGCTTAACCCTAGTTATGCCGCCTACATGTACCTCCAAAAACCCAGCCCAAAACTAGGCAGCCACATTGATGACAGGGAAGGCAGGCACAGAAATACAGAAAATAGATAAAACGTCCAGAGTTGGGTTTCTTCATAACTCAGCATAATGTCAAATACGGTACACAAGTCAATCATAAGTAACATTGCAGTTACAGATCAAGTCACTGTATCTACTTTAAATTACTCAACTAAACTACAACAAAGACATTCCTTTGTCAAGTTCTTCCCCTGTTACTTGTGACTTGACAATCAATTCTGTTCAAATCACTTGTGACCAACTTGGCCACAACTCGGTTAACTTCACACAAAACAAACTGGGAGCCGAATGTTACATTCACATTCCTGTCAACAAAAGCAGCACAATCAGACAATATAGCAGTACTTACTCTTGCATCAGTGTCCCAAATGTAGCTCCTAATCCTCTGACAGAATGTTAGTCATCCTGTAAAAGATTCCAGCTAAACAGTCTCCCAAGGTAGAATGCAGTGATTAAAAGTTTGTCCCCGGCAAACACAAAAAACTCCCGCTTTCTTTTTACTCGTACTAGTTTGGAGGACAGGTGTGAAAATGTCTGACTTGGTCTTTGGACGATTGTTAACAACTACCCCCAAACTCAAAATGTGCGGTTGCCCACACACACAAAAAGGCACCGATGTTGACACTGGTCAAGTCCTGAACTGGCAGTATAATCTGACATTGTTTGGTCAATTACTTTGATGAGGGCATCGTTAACGCTACACTGATCACACTGCTGGGTGGTTGGCGCTCTAGATTCATGATTGTTTGTGGATAAAAGCCAGTTACATGTAGGTTATTTACCAACAAGGTTATGCTGTACTTTCATGTAAATGAATGAGTCATCCTTGAGTAGATGTATAGGAAAATCAAATTGCAATAAGATTTCTTTTGCTACAATTTTGCTACAAAATTATACAAACTCACTTCAGATCACTACCACTGTACACTTGCTGCATAAGTGATACACATTATTAGTCTGAGCATGGAGGTAGGAAACATGGTCTGAGCATGGAGCTATAGAACACATCCGCTAAGCTTTTAAATCTTAGCTGATGGTGAATGAACTTGACACTTCTCAGTTGTGGTACAGTATAAGAGCAACCATTTTCTGATAAAAAAATTATGTGTAAGGCCGAAAAAAAAGAGTTCTGCTTCCAAATACATGGCATTTGAAAATAGGGTAGGTAGGTAGGGAATTTATTTTTTTACAAATTGTTTTATGTACGATCATATGGAGGCGTCTGGGTGTAGTCAAGGGTAAAAGGTGAAATTGATGGTTTGGGGTGTTTTTTCCTCGTTTTTCCACACAAAAAAAATTAGGGTAGGGGGCTGTCAGAATAGGGTATAGGTAGGGAAACCGGAAGCAGAACTATTTCTTTTTTCGGCCTTAAATTTATAAAGAGCTCTAATAATTGCTCTTTGCCATAAGAACGTAAACCAAAAAGACCTAAAAGTACAAATTAGACAACTCGTATTAAAAGTCTATTTCATCAATGCAGGAAAATTGAAAAATGAATTCAAAAAGGGGAAATTGCCTGCTTTGTTTGGTTTCTTACTAGTTCAATATGGTCTCATAAACTTAAGGAAATATAATACTGTATAATCCTGAAAATGTTACAGACAAATCAGCAACAATGCTTCAATTGCATTCAGCACAATTAAATTCATCACCTTTGAGTCCAAAATTTCACAATGTCCAACCCAAAGCTCCTTCTTCTGCGAAAGGAAACTAAAGTGCACTGCACCTTTAATCTCAAGTTTTAATCTCTACCTAATTATCTCAGTAATGTATTACTTTAATCATAAAAAGAATTTCAATTAGAAGTGGCGTCGACTCTATAAACCTACAAATTTCTAGCTGATTTTTTTTTTTTTTATGGAAGACCTAATCCTCTTAGAAAAAAAATTAGCCCAGACCAACCAAAGCTCAAAATCACGCCTGACTTTGAGAAGTTTGAAGGGGTCTTTAGTTCAAAAGACTCCAGAGGCGAATTGGGCATTACTTGTGGAAAATGACAAGGTATTCAGTTTCCTGTGCTGGCCGTGGGCGGAGAGTGGACGACAAAGAATGGGCAGTCAGCGGACTACAATCAAAACACCCCTATTACCAGGTCCAATTACAAAGATATTGGGCAAAATGAAACTCTAACAGTTTCCGGAACCTGAGAAGGCAGCGATTTCCTTCACAAAAAACCACCAAAAAGTGCCCTGCAGATTTATAATTGGATTAAAGTTATTTAAAAATTAGAAATACACAGGTTGAATTCTTTCATTTTGGGTACAAGTACGACTGCCTCTCTCCACCCAGAATAAGCTGATCTCAAGCTGCTGCAAAAACTGGTCTCCTGGCCTGATGAAAAGGGGTAGCCTAATAATTGTGAAGCGCTTTGAGACCTTTGGTATAAAGCGCTATATCAGCACCGCGTACAATTATTTTAAAGCGGAAATAGATGAGGGGATGAAAAATTACTGGACATTAATACAGAGAATGCAATATTCAAGTAATTTTTTTTGGGGGGGGGGGGTATTATAAGCCAGGATAAAACAAATGTTTGTGAACTGACAAATGGTCTATTACTAAGTCTAAAAATTTGGGACTCCCAATACTGTGTATGAGAGCCCAAAAACTTAAGATAGTAAAAACACGCAATACAAGAAAATAGACTTGCACATGAAACAACCAGTCCAACCCCCCTTTAGTACTGTATCAGTCAACTGTGTCAAAAGAAACATCTGGTGTTCCTACTCTCTATTTCTACACATTCTCATAGTCATAAATGCCAGCATTGAATTTTTCGTGTATTATATCCCTGTGGAGCACAAACCTCCAAGGTGGCCACAGTGCAAATGATCTATTGAGGTGTTTCATTCTTGCTGAATGTTGAATTCTGGGTTTATCTGGGTTTAATTTTCTTTTCAATTTCGGAATTCTATTGAATTCAGTAAGGTGCTTAGTAGATAAATCGTGAATGGGGTAAGGGGTAAATGTCAGATATCAAATATCGAAACTTGACAGTTCTTTGCATGACAGCTTTATGAAGCTCACAACAGTTCCTAATTGGTTTTAATGCTGTTGCTATAATTACACAGGCTTGATTCCACATGGCAAATACGCCTTATCACATCAGAGGGATGATCTAGTCCCTCCCATGACAGCGGTATCTTTTATCAGATGTCACCCTGTGACCCGAGCTCTCAATATGGGTAGTCCGATCGCGTTCCAGCTTTGCTTTTAATACTTGAAGTCCAGTCCTAGTGTTGTTTTAATTTCAGGTGCGTAAAGTTTAACAACAGAAATTGAAAACTTTTTAAATTGATTGCCTTGGGGTCAATGGACCACAGAGTGTGTTGAGGAGAGAGGAGTAGACTTTTGCTAACAGAATTTCAGAAATTTTGAAGGCGCACATGATCACCCATTTTTAAAAGTTCAATTTTTCTGCTGGCAAAAATTTGGATTTTACTTTGAAGACTCTTTCGGCAACCTCAAAAGTGGAATTTAATTAAAAATCTTAGACTTCCCACCAGCAGATGGGTTGAACATTGTATACATGTACAGCAGAAACCAAAATCTCCTACATATTCATATTTTTAGTTGTCCACTTTTGAGGTTGTTGAGAGGGTCGTCAAAGTATAATCCAAATTTCTGCTAGCAGACAATTGACATTTTTGAAAACAGGTGGCGCAATTTCAACAAAATCTGAAATTCTACTAGCAGAAAATGGGAAAATAAGGTTGTCCACTTCTGAAGCTTCATAATTACTGCTAAGTGGGAATTAGAGATTTTTAGATGTCCACTTTTGGGGTGCCGAGAGAATCATCAAAGTAAAGTCCAAATTCCTGCTAGTAGAAAATCAACATTAAAAAAAACCGAGTGTCATGACTTCAAAACCATTTGAAATGCTGCTAGCAGAAACAGGATTTTAAAAGCACTGCCATTGAAGCATGTGTCCACTATGATGAAACGCAAAAGGTTTATATTTTCCATGGAAAATGTAACTTGGATGAGTAACTTGATTGCTCGACTACTCGCGAGTATAGTTTATAATAATCATTGTTCCAGGCCTGGAACAATGATTATTATAAACTACTCGAGTGCTCGTCCTGGAGCGAATAGAAACAGCTAGGTACCCGCGAGTAGCAATTTAGGGCTTAGGTTTCACAGCTCAATATGTCCCCTGCAAACAGGGAATCACTCCCTCCACCTCTTTCTCCCTGGGATTCTATTCGTCCATACATTTTTAAAAAAAAATAAATGACCCAAAATGTCGCACAGTAAGGATATCTCAGTGCGAATGCGGTGGGATTTGCACGCTATTCGCTTGTAACTTACTTCACGTCACTCTACTTGCTAGCAATTTCTTTGCGAGAACTTGAGTAGAAAAATCCACCACTTGCGCATGCCTAATCCTTTTATATACATTGTACTTGCATTTCAGGCAAAATGGTTTACATGATCTTACTCATGATGGATTTCAAACTGTTTACATTAAATTGAGGATTCAAATTTTTAAAAGTAAAAATATAAAAGATTGACAAAATACTGTAAAACTGTAATACAAACTTGCTATGCTACCGCACAATGTATTTTCCACACAGCACTATCCCAACACTATCCACTGGTTTTCTATAATTCGATATACCTGTATGCTAATTAGCCGTACCCCTATCAAACCAAAGCAAGTGATTTCCCACCCACATGCTGGCCCCTTCTAATCAGCTAATGGACCCCTGCTCATTTTAAGGTCAGGTCATTTGAGGCCACTGTACCACAAAAACTATACAGTTAACCCTAGGGCCAATACATTTCCTAAGAACAAGGGGGGGGGGGTTGCCTGTGGGCGGAGGAGAAGAAGAAGAAAAGAAAAGGATTAAGAAATCAGTCCTTGCCTTCTACCGTGATTTAACTTTTTTTTATTAGCTTTGACCTAGATACACATTGTAGATTTAATTAAATTGTTATCAATATCCAAATCAATGTGTTCCAGGGTCAATGATGTGTGGTGACTTTTGAACTAAAAAATGAAACTGACCCCAAAAAAATTGATAAAAAAAATTGTTAAAAATTTAAAATCGGTCTCTGGTACTAAAATACTACTCTGCAATTTACATGTACAACACAAGTAATAAGGTTAGTTCGGCCACATGCACCCACTGAACGTCCCCACAGAATAATGTCAAGATATCAAACATGTTTCTAAGATGCAGATAAAAATTTACTGTAGCCTATTCCTCAAACTGTCATTTACATATACTAGTTGAATCAAACTGCAAATTCAAATTGAATATTTTCATGTAAACATTGGCGTATCAGGGGGGATGGGACAACGGGGGCCATGACCCCCCCCCCCCCCAAAAAAAACCCACACACACATGCAAGTGTGTATTTGCCTGCAATCGGGGACCCCCTTTTGCCTGCAATCGGGGACCCCCTATTGTCCCTCTTTTGTTTGTACTCTAAATGTTTAGGAAGACTTCCCATATGTTTTGTAGACGATCGCCAAATTAGGGACCATCGGAAATTGCGGACCCTATTGTCCTCTATTGTTCAACGTCCCCTATTGAATGCAGAAACAAACTCACACACATTTTTTTTCTTTTCAGGAAATAAATTAAAACATTGTCCATCGCAAGGCATCAGCTACACATACCTTTTAGTTGTATCAATCTGGAAATAGCATCCACTTCTCCTTTAAAAAAATAATAATAATCAAGCCCTCTTGGGCCCCCTCCGAAAATTTGGTTCTGGATCTGCCCTTGCATGAGAAGTACAGTCATTAAGGGTCTTACCATTGTACTGGTACTTTTTATGTCCAAATCTAGCCACCACCCCCCCCCCCCCCCGAAAAAATCCTAACAATCAGCTTTTGTTATGTGGTCAACAGCAGCAACACGTACTTACACGTACCGAACTACTGTTCAACAAGGAATCTACCTTTCTCTGAATGACAATACTAGGTCACGATCAAACACAAGTAAACAGGGTCAAGTGCAAACCAAGGAGAAAACAAATATAATCTGTTTGAACTGGACAGACCAACAGGCTGGACAGCGCACTTTTTTGTGAACGTTGGCATCACTGAAAATAAATTTGGAGGATTACTGACTGCCTTTTATCAGAATACGAGTGGGCTGAGAAGATAAAGAAAGACATATTAATTTTTGGATGATAAATGCTGATAGATGTCGCCAATGGTCTGCCAACGCTGAGATATATCCAGTTGTAATTTGGTCAACAACTAATTATTTTGATGAAATACAATTTTAGAAAAATACAATTTTATGACTGAGAAATTCATGAATCTTTTAAATTGATGGACACTAATTCAAGGAAATGTAAGATAACTGTTTTGATGTTTCTTCTCAGACCCATCTTCTTACCACTCCAAAAGGATACAGGAATTATACTAGTGTTTCCAAAAGCCTTTGAATGTTTGAAACCTGCATTTATGTCTTGTCAAACTTTATATTAAAACCATTGCTATGACCTCACACTATTGTTAAAAGTGTGGATTCGGAACTATAAATCTGTTACAGTGGTCTCAAAGTGTGGATTCGGAATAATGATTCTTTATGTAGATTCGGAATAACGATTTACACGTAACACTTTGAGCATGTTGGACAATTGTTCTCCATAATGAGCATTAATAGGACCGTCTGCGTGAAAACTTTCTATCCGAAAGTTACCAATGCATCTTCACTGTCAGATTCTCTGCCGTCACTGCAAAACCTTTTTTGATTCGGACAGAAATCGTTGTCTGAACTATTCATGTTGACGGAAGGAGCCTACACACAAAATGACTTAGTTGTACGGGTGTGGTGATACACCTTCAATGCTAAACACGCCACAATGCTTGATTACGTATAAGAGTCTCGGAAAACTCCCTTATTGGCCACGACTCGACACGAGATATGCAAGTATCTTCATCTCCACTCACTGGATAATGACAATACTTCTTTCGACGCTGTGGTTTAAGTCAAAGAATACACTCGCAAAATGTGTGGATTCTTAATTTAAGAATTCACAATTAAGAAGCCACACTTTCTCGTGTATTCTCCTCAACATACTGAATGTATCCATGCGTAGCGAAGCGTGTTTATGAGTAGAACAGAAGAAGGGTACCGTACTTCAAATGAAAACTTGTCCGGGCACCAACTGATCCCAAAAGTTTACAAAAGTTAGCACACTCCTTGTAAATTACAAGCTCTATAGAGCATGTGAATTACGACCTCGTTCAATTGACACCTGATGTCATTAGTTTCCAATCAATTAAGCCCCCATATCGCTGGACCTTACACCTCCATTCAATTGGAAACACTTCCATAGAGTTGGACTGATTGTGTGAGGTGTGGCAAAGGTGATCAGTTAATGGTCTAATTATAGCATTGGGCCGCGATTTAATTTGGATTATTCTGCGATTATTCTGCGTTCAATCCAAAGTCATTATTTTTTATGGTACAGCCTGTGTTGCTTGTTTGACACAATGCGTCTCTTGTTCTTGCAAATGTTAAGTTTCAAATGTAGCATTTGGTCATTTGGGTGATCTTTGGAAAATGAGTTAAACCATTTCCTAACCCAAGTTGGTGACAAGTTACTGTAAGCTGTGTTCCCATTTGACTTTTAAGTTTGAACACGTATCACCACTGTTACCAGACCTCCACTGGTTGCCTATTAGGCCTAAGTGTAGAATTAAATTCAAAGTACTTGTAATTGTCTTTCAATGCCTGTATGGATCAGCACCCGAATATCTCAAAGAAATGATCCAACCATACAACCCCCAAATCACTCTCCGCTCACAATCAAAGAACTTACTGGTCCCAGTTTATTCCAACACTAAATCATATGGAGGGAGGGCCTTCCAGAAAATAGCTCCGGACTTATGAAACTCGCTACCACAGCATTTGAGGGATGAAACACATTTTGATGCATTTAAGATTAAACTGAAAACACATCTGTTTAGTCTGTAGATAACAATTTGTATTGTATCTTTTGTAATCTGTAAAGCGCATTGAGGTTTCTTTCAGTAATGAAATGCGCTCTATAAGAATCACCTATTATTATTGTTATTATCTAGGGCTGTGCCAAATGCGGTACACTCTACACTGGATATTCGACCATTTGTTCAAGTATCCGAAATACCATATTTTTGAGTCAAATATTTGAATAACTTGACGGATCTTTGGGAAATTATGAAACATACATGTATACATGTGTAAGTAAGTTGTTCGGTTTGGTCAAATTGCAAAGGTTCTTTGAATTACTTTAACGAACTTTTTGCCAATTTTCGACAAGCACAGGTGCAACAGCTGGATTTTTGAGAGTCAAAATGTTGACCCCCGGAATTTGTTCTCGCACGGTTCTCGCAAGAATAACACAAAAAACGCCCAGGTTTTAAAGGATGGTTATGTGGACGTACTTTTAAATGCTCTTTCCAATTAACATCATTTCGTGTAAAACGCATTTTGTAGCCCAATTGAGCACATTCCTAGGATGGAATGTCCCTCTTATACTATTCGAAAAAAGGAACAGCCCTATTTACAATAGGCAGTAATACGTATGTAACGTGTTATAGTAAGTGGCTCCAACTGAGTCCATAGTTGCCGGTTTGCAAGCCGTAACCAAGTAATTCTCTACTTTTTCCAATCGAAATCAATCCAATGCTAATACACGCAATATTAACCACAAAGGAATATTGACAACCAATGGCTGAATTGTTTTTGAAAAAAATTAAGTCAAATGTGAAATGTGGTAGTAGGCTCGCTTTTCAAACTCACCCAACTATCCTCCTTCAGCTGCAGCAGCAGAGCCCTGGTAGGCAGTAGGAACTCCTGCAGGAATCGTATCCCGTCCCCATCGTAGTGCCGGTCCATGACGCGACAGACCTGGGACAACAGGTAGGGCGCCACCGAGTCAAACGGCTGGTACAGCTCCGAGAGGATGTCCTGCATGTTGAGGTCAACATAGTCCGATTCCGACCCCTACAGAAAAAAATAAATCAATAAAATATTCCATATTTAATGTTTATGAACTTGTATCACAAACTGGCTGTTAAAAAGTACATAAAGTCTGTCACGAGCCAATGTGGCCCATCAGGCCGGCGTTTATTTCCGGTTTCATTAGCATGAAACAACTGAGAATATTTCTATTCCTGCTGAACAGGATGCTAGTCCATCGCAGCTTACTGCCCAGCTCATGCCGGTACCCATTTATACTCCTGGGTGGAGAGAGGCAAGAGGAGATAAAGTGGCTTGCCCAAGGACACAGCATATCACCAGCAGCTGGATTAAAACCCCTGACCCTCTGATCAAGAGTCACAAGCCCTAACCACTAGGCCACACTCCCCCACAAACTGGCCTTAGTTCAAATAAAATAGTGGTCCTCTTTTATGTACCGGTATATGCAATGTCCTACGACTTGGTGAACAGGTACCCCCTAGCACTAAGTTGCAAAGAGAGAGTTGATAAGGTCTAACGCACTGCTGCCTTCACATACAATGTACATTGTACATTTGGTCCTCACATGAAGATGAATAGGGCTTGTGCAAATTTAGACCAAAATTCTTTTGTGCGTACATGTACTTCACCCCATACACAGGTGAACAAGTGCCCACATAGTCCCTCCCACGGTGCTTCATGAGTGATCGAGAGGTACAATGTACCACACACTGTTCATGAATGAGTCTATTTACGTGCCCCCCAAACACCTCTATACAATCCCTCAGCTGATCAGCATTTTGATTAGAATTTTTTCTGAAAAGTGAAAAAAATGGGCCAAATATTTTTTTTAACTTCCTATGAATAATGTGCAAAAATAGATTCGGGGCAAAGTTGTCCTTTCGGTCAAATGAATCAAGTGACTGTTTTTAACAGTTGTGGTGGGCATTGGGGGATGCTGCAAGTGCTGACGTTAAAGGCAATTCCTCACACAATTAACTGTTATTGCTGACTTAAAACTTCAAATATCACAGCCCTAAAGCTGAATTACGTTTAAAATATATAGAAATTCACAAAAATTAAAGTTATGTAGCAGTTAATTAACCACAGGAAAAAAAGACGATGATTACAGAGGACAGAATATAAAATAATATGTAGAAATATAAAAAATATACACAATTTATCACACTGTATGTAAAATATGCAAAATTTAGCATACAAAATGCAAACAAGGTAAGGAGGCAAGCTCCACTAAAAAAAAACCTGCAGGGCTTGCTATTTAAAACATTAACTGCATGTATTGAGAAGTGTAGTCAGGTATGGGATTGGACTATTTTTGTACCTGTTGGTTCTACACTTGATTGAGCACAGTTTGTTTGTATTTCTGAGATTATTATTTCTGTTGGGTGGGAGCCAGTCTCTGTGGTTGTTTTGAAGTGATGAGCGATTGACCAAATTTAACAACTAAAATTTAACTAAACCAAATAAACAAAATTGGCAAGTTTTCACTTGGTCTGGGAGAACCTTACCTCCTCCAATCTGCACTACATGAGTGAACACAAATTCTCAAAAAAATCTAACAAAAACGAAAATATAAATCTGATTGGCAATTGCTGCATAACATAAACGGTTGCCGGGTAACCACTAACAGAATGCACAGCAGTTGGAAGCCATAGGTTATCTCTTAACACACAAGCCCTTATTTTTATTATGCTAGATATGCATTTCCCATAAACAAACGAAAGATGGGGTAGGCCTAATCAAACATTAAAAATTGGTACCGATGTAATACTGCTGATTCAATTGATAGAACAGATACAGGAAGGGTTTTGTATTAATTAGGGCTGTCTAGTCTAGATCCACTTGTGTGGTGCCCTGTTTCAAAACAACAAAATGATTGTTAGAAAGATATGTTTACATAATTCTGTTCCACAGGGGTTAAGAGTTCAGGTATTTCTGGCTGACATCATGTACCACGTTTGATCTAAAGTGCAGGTAATAAATATTAAGTACCTACCATTAAAAGTGTAACCAAAAAATCACATCAGTGTCAGCAGGTTTTCATTTACTAAAAACAAAGAACTGAACAAGGATACTTGTGTATTATTTAAAAAAACAAACCATTTGTACTGCTTAAATGTAGCGCTTTCCATCGTATCAACAATCTCAATGCACTATTTTTACAATCAATCCCCATTCATCAGGCAACGAGACCACACGGCAGCCGATATCAGCACACATTTGGTCCTCTACCCTCACAGGTACTCATTCATACTCCTGGGAGGAGAGAGGCAATTGTAGTTACCATAAGTGTCTTGCCCAAGGGCACAAACACCATGTTCCTGGCAGGGTTCGAACCCACGCATGGGTCAACCTGGACCAGGCCATTCTACATACGGTACAGGTACACCTCATTTACCGGTATTTCAAGATGTGAATTTTTTAATTTTTAAATTTTTTTTTAATTTATTTAATTTTACATTGTTATTCCTGCATTGAAATGGGCTCATATTTTGCACATAAAAAATTAGTTCACTTCATCCAATGAACAATGCAAATTCACAAATTGTAATATTACCATACCTCAATGAACACCGCATCCATGGCAATCAATCGTTAACACTCTAACAATATGGAGAGGCAACGGCTCTTTGCAAATTGCCTTCCCAGCTGAAGGCGCATTAATTTCTTGATTTCAGCATCCACGAGTGGATACAACTGCACTTTATCCACGCCGTATGAACTTGTGAGTAAACATGCATTGTCCCGTATTACTTTATTATCCCAACGTTTGTTTGCTCACGATCAATATCTGAATGTACAAAAGCCAGCCTTTGACCTGTAAACAAGGCAACATGCGAAGTGAAAACACAACACAATTACTGGTACTAGCCATGAAAGTATCAAATCACAAACAACCAACGTAAAGTACAACAGGTACACAAACGGACAGACTGATAATCGCTTCGACAGCAGCTGATTAAGCACGCCCTCTTGTGACAACCTCGGAATAACATTGTTATGGTCGTACTGAATGTGGTCGAGAACATTCAGGAATTTTAAAGAACATTGCAGGGATGTCAGTGGTGAAGTGGAAAGATGATTATAAAAGCAGGGCCCGAGTTCATAACACTGCTTAACAGCCGATTCTGTGCTAACAGAGCCTCGGTCTATTTAATGGAGACCGTAAGCAATAAGCACAGCAACAGCACGCACTTAACCAGTTCGCACCGGATGACGAGTATACACGCTAAGGTTTTGCGGTATTCGGAATAGATGATAGATAAACACGCAGGGATTGAGGCCAGAAATATCTGTCAGCGACCCGCTCGCAGCGAGTGAAGCCGGAAATTTATGAGTGTGCTGCCCAAGGGTGATGGCCTCAACCTGCCTGGCTTGAGGTCGAGTGAAAAAAAGTCCCACGCCTTGTTCCGCTCTTGTCAAAATAATCCCGGCGCGAACTGGTTAATCCAGTCCTAAGATGCCTAAAATCAGCTATGAAATCAGTGACGTAACAATATAAATCCCCATGCACGCGCAACAGTTAGCACATGAAATAGTGCTTAAGCTCAGCAGGATATCTGCTATAGTAAGCACAACTTTTCTGCTAACTGTTAAGCAGTGCAATGAAATTGGGCCCAGGTTTTTAGTGAAAGATATCTGCACTGCTGCAGTGACAAAATAATACTGAGTTTTTTGTCCCCTCGGATAAAACATCTACTGAATGCCACTGTGAGAGAATTACAGAATGGAAAGTTCCAGACTGTCAATCGAACAGTACTCATTAGCCAATTGGATCATGGCATTTGGCCAGGTGACCCGAGTAGACCAGTCAAACTCGGTCACAAGCACTGTGAGAAAATGTACACAAACCAAAGGTGAATGGGGCTTACGTTTTGGCCAAATCCACTATTTCACCATTTTATATAATTCCTGCCCACATTTCCTGTCCTTAACTGCTAAAAACTATCATGGAAAAAAAAAGGTTGGCAATTTTTACAGCCAGACAATTTTCCTTGCTCTATATTCTCACTAACCTCAGAAGAAGTGCAATGCCCATTGCTCAAACCAAATCTGGCATTATCGAGTTTAATCCATATCCACAGTACAATCCCAAGACTAGAAACGCAGAACCCAAACAGAAGCAACCAAAACACTTTCCACAGAATGACGGCATAGTATATCCAATGAGATCCAATGTAATCACAATCTGCAGCCATCGTTACACATAGTCAACTTCCACTGCTCGAATTGCTGCCAGTTTTAAAGAACGTTACAGTCATAAGGAGATGGGGTTTTACACAAATCGCCAAGGAATGGAGTCGGAGGGAAATGATCCTGTACTGATCCTTGCCATGGACACACCTCTCTGAGTGAGCACAACTTTGCATTGACAGGATACTTGCCATTCTTCCAGTTAATCATCCAGATTGTACTCCAGGGTCGCGAGCAAATCTCTTGGACTAATATATCAGGTCATGTCATCTCGCTTCCTGAGCCCGACCAATCAGATCCTGATGATGAGGCAGAGAGCAGACAAGATGCTATCAAGAAGCATCTATTGCAGCGTTGTATTCACTTACATCACAAGTCCTCACAGGTCAATCATAAGTCCCCACAAGTCCATCAAAAGTCCTCATAAGTCCTCGCAAGTCATTGAAGTCAATCACAAGTCCTCACAAGTCCATCACAAGTCCTCACAAGTCCATCACAAGTCCATCACAAGTCCTCACAAGTCAGCACAGCTCCGTCACGGGTCCATCACAAGCCCATCACAAGTCCTCACAAGTCCATCACAAGTCCTCACAAGTCCATCACAAGTCCTCACAAGTCCATCACAAGTCCATCACAAGTCCTCACAAGTCAGCACAGCTCCGTCACGGGTCCATCACAAGCCCATCACAAGTCCTCACAAGTCCATCACAAGTCCTCACAAGTCCTCACAAGTCCATAAGTCAATGAAGTCAATCACATGTCAGTCACAAGTCCATCTCAAGTCCTCCAGTCTCAAGTCAAGTCACAAGCTATTTAGCACATGAACTGTGACAAAAGCAGGGTTTTCTTAATTCTTGTTCATCCCCTGTTTACTATGACTGGGAATTGCGAAGGACTTTTAAGTTTTTCTTTTGACAGGACTTGTGACGGACTTGTGATGGATTTGACTACAACTCTAGTCTGTTGACAATAACTAAAATAGCAATGATTATTTCCTCTAGCTCTCATGCAGCAATTCACGAAATGGACCAAACAGCTGTCAAGTCCAGCGTGTACATGTAGGTCATCTTTGAATAAAACACCAGAGATCGGTGTCCGGGATACATTTGTAATTAAGGGTCAGTTGCAATGCTCATACAAAGCCTCACACAAAGCCTCACAGAAGATACAGATGAAAGCCTCACAGAAACATTGAGGATTTCTGTGGTGTTTTACTTGTATACATGTGCAGCTTTCATTTTAACAATCAGAAATATTATTCCTACCTTGAATTGCCCTTATTTTTCTTTTTAATCCGAGGGTGGGAGGCAAGAACACTTTCGTCAAACTATTACACATGTACATGTATACACATGTCCAGCACTGTCATGGTTTGCAGATACACATACCTTTCTAACCCCCTTTCATTAATTTTTTTAACATACTCAAAAACAGGCTTCAAGAAATTTAAGTCGCGTTCCCCATGCAATTTTCAAGTTTCATTCCAAAAAATAGATTCCTGTTTTTCCTAAAATTGTTATTTATCTAGCAATAAAAAAAGTTACTCACTTCTGAATAAGTCATTGACCAAAAAAAAAATTGACAAGACTTGTAAAAGTCTTGTCCTTGCATAAAATCAGCCTTTTCACAACCACTAATCTGCAGATTTTCCCCGGAGGTTTTCTCTGTGAGTACATTGAAAGAACTCAAGGATTTCAACACCACAACAAAATTCCACATTGCATTCCTCATTGTACCAACATTGTTAGGTCTGACAACACATATTTTCACTTTCATTGTGAAGCTGACAAGTCAAGCCCATTATATTGTCCATGAAGAAGGTTGGAAACAGGCTCTAACTATCCAGAAACAAATTGTCACCTTCTTTTCTTTTCTTTTTTTTCATCGTAAGTTATTTGGGTTCTACATTCGCAAATCAAGTGACAAATATTGGCTTTGGAAATCTGCAATGTGATACACTGTATTTAATACCTTATCTGACATTGACTACAAATAAATATTGCCAAAAATATGTTTGGAATGAAAATAGAAAAGGTGTCCCTTAAGAAAGTAGGGTGATAATTCCTGTAATATTTACTTTGAGTACAAATTCAGCTTTTCTCATATCTGCTTGGTTACATGTTGTAGGTGGGAATCTCAATTGGAAACCTGTGATGAAAATCTGTATCAGTTTAGTGTAACTAAACTCCATGCCACATTTTAAAAGTAGAGTGCATATCATTTGTCATTTGTGCATTTCTTTTCATTTGAAGCAACAAAAGTGCTCAGAATCTAAAGAAGATGATGAAGTTTTAGCTCAGTGAATGCTGTATTCCGAAAAAACAATATTCTAGGATCTCGATTTCAATTCAAAAGTTGCAGAGTCATGTTATGAATTGCGCCTGGGACACATTCTCATTCAGCCGATTGCAGCTACATGTACGCAACGTCACACACTGAAGCGACGAATAATAGCAACCGCATGCATGTGTGCGTCGTGTCAACGCTTGCATGCACCCATTCACCGAATTAAAAACAAACTACTAACAGAAATTTCCAAAACTGCATCTTCAGACGCATCTTTGGAAATGACCTTCTTTTATTGTTTTCTTCAAAATGACAGCATGCCAGAAAGAATCATTTCACAGGGAGTTTAGTGCCACTACTATCTTTCAACCAAGTATGCTTTTCAAGTTCAACAATAATGTTGTCAGTTACTTTTTGGATAGCTGCAAATGAACTCTACCTTCAAAAAGTGGTCGCTAATCTCAAAAAAATTACAAAATCCACTCCCATTCACGCTACAAAATTTACGATCCTATAGGGAAATTAAGCCTTGTCAAGTTATTTCAGCAGGCACTAGTTGAGAAGTCCAGAAGTCATTCAGAAATGGAGCAAAAAACTTTAAAAACATTTCCAGGCCAACAATGGTCCTAATGTCTAACTACCAGTGAAACTAGGGCCTAGGGGATTTTAGGTAATAACTTGTCTGTTGGGAGCACTCTTTTATGGGAGTGTTTGGGTGGAGAAAAGTACAGCTTGCATTCCACAACGGTTTCAGTAGTTTAACTTTCACCTCTTCACATCCAGGTCTGTTTGGGCAAGGATTTATGGGACGGCAGGGGAAGCTACAGCTTGTTTGCAGGTTCCGATCTCTTTGCCATAAATTATATATCACAGGATCAGCCAATGAACATAGTCATAACCAAGAATACATGGTAAAGCTGAACTCAAGCTGTAATAACACATAAATCTTGGCAAGTATAGGTGCATCCCTGTGACATAGTCGGGGCACTGGGAACCGGTACCTGATAAAAAACAAAAAACAAACACGGGTACCTGGGAACTCGTTAAAGAATCCCAACCCAAAAATTCAAATCTTTGAAGTTGCTGTTCAGATTGAGCATACATGTAAAGGTCAGCACGACAATACTACCACACGGCAATTGCTTCAATGCAGCAAGATACAAGTATGTACAGTGAGCTTTATAGTTTTAGCAAACTGCAAGTTTCGCGAGCGTCATAAATGCGAAACTGTAAGTTTCTTCTCCATATGTAGCCTGGTTTTCATTTTCAAATTTCCACACCAATGAAATTTGAAAGCTTTCTTTTTCATTGTCTGAGAAGTTACTAAGTAAAATTCATGTACCCAATCCCATAATCTGGAACCAGTTTCTGACATCAACGGTCGGGTACTCAGGTCCCCGGTTCCGATGCACAGCCCTAGAGATTTCATCCAAAACGAAGTGAGATTAGACATTTTGAGTTAAAAGTTTAATAATGTCCACAAAAGTGAACACTTACTAAAAACCAAATCAAATCATTCTATATCGATAAAGGCACTCAAACGAAAATTCCTCCCTCCTCTCCAAAACTGATCCCAGTAAATACTCTTCACTGGATCATATTTTAAAACGTTCAAATTCTTCACATATTCTCAAGCAAGCATGGAAGTGCAGAGAACTGCGTTTGCAATCAAAAGACTTCCTCCCAACAAGCCGTAATTTCCTTATGAAGACAAAATTGTCCTATAGATGGATGATAATTCATTCAGTACAGATTTCGGAATCAATCTATGATAGATGTGCATCAGTTGAGATGATGACTTCCGATTTCAATCACAGCGTTAAGGATTTTGGAGGAAGACGACAGCAGGCAAACCTGCCAAGACGCAGATGTTGGATTTAGGAGTTGCATGCCGGGCAAATTATGAGAGGAGACAAACGCAATTTTTTTTTCTCCCAAGTGATGCACGGGTTAGCTACTTGTATACAATTTTGTGCAGTATACAGATCTGAAAAAAACATACATATTGTGTTGCATGCTGTACAGTGATGTATCAGTGAATGCTATTTTTTATTCAAAACATTTTCCAGACAGATAGCATCTGCATTTCTACACTGTATTTGATGTTGATGAACCTTTGTCCCAATCAACTTTATCCTAGTAACATAAATGCATATCTTTTACACCCCAAATTGATTATATTTCCCTCCGGGCCTACTCCTCGGAGAGAGAACATGCTTAAAGGTATAGTCCATCATTTGTAATTTGTGCATTTTGTTCGTTTGAAGCAACAAAAGTGCTCAAAACCTAAAGAAGGGTGCTGAACAACTAACCTGATGAACTTTCAGCTCAGCTTCAGCTGTATATTTCGAGAAAAACAACATTCTGGGATCTCGATTTCAAATCAAAAGTTGCTGAATCATGTTTTGAATTGGGCCTGAATTCAGCGTCCGAGACACGTTCGCACTAGCCAATTGCAGCTACGCGATGTCGCGCACCCATCCACAAAATTATAACAACCGCACGCACGTGTGCGTCGTGCCAACGCTTGCGCGCGCTTCGCCGAATAAATAAAACCGAACTACTAACGGAAATTTCCAACGGTGCTTCTTAAGCCACACCGTTAGAAAGGCCTTCTTTCGTTGACTTCTTCAAAAAGACAGCTTGCCAGAAAGAATAATTTCACAGGGAGTTTAGTCCCCTTACTATCTTTCAACCAAGTATGTTTTTCAACAATAATTACGCCAGTTACTTTTTGGATAGACTCTGCAAATGATGGACTCTGGCTTTAATGTACATGTACTATTAGTAGTGGAAGAAATCAGAGATTTCAAAAGCCAGTTATCCTATTTTTTTTCAAACCAAATAAAGGCAAATATATCTGATTTCACCGGAAGTTCCAATTCAGCTCACAGTCACGCCTACAAATTGTGACGAGTGAGGTGCCGCATGAAATGCCCTACACGATAATTGGGTATTGTTTGCAGGAGTCAATGACCACTGGCCCTTGACAAAAACACTCCAAAGTTGATTTGGTGAAAAAATAGGCGGGAACTCTCTGACCAGTCGCCCTAGTAGAGGACTGCAAGCAAGTGAATGCAGATGCAGTCACCGTACCGGTACATTGTTCACCATGGAGCAAATTACTGGATGTTTCAGATATTTACTTAAATAGCTTGTCAACAACAAAATGGAAGGCTTAATTTTGTTATGGTTGGTTTCGAATGTCAGGTTTCAAAATCTGAACCGAATAGTGGAATTCAAATTGAATTTTTGAAAAATCTGGATTTTAATCCCACCTCACCACTAACATGTTCTGCTCAAGTTAGCATCCGAGTCAAAATGAAAGAGGAATTGAGTATGCTGCACAGGATTTTATTTTGCAAAATAACCTACCTTTCATCGATTACAGAAATCTTCAAGCAACATTTAATAAGAATTACGTAGATTCATCAGCGCTTCAAATAATACACTATCAAGTGTTTCCTCTCGAAGACTATTGGATACAGGTACACAAAAATAGATTTGGCCCCCCTGGCCTGACAGGATCAAAGGTCGCTTCCTGGGGTTGACCTGGGGTCACCAATGTTTGGATTGCAGGTTACTATGGTTCAGCACATGAGCCTGTCTAAATCCACAAACTTTCATCATCAAACAATGCTAGCACATAGGCCTAACACTCGAACACCCATTCACCCCATCCATTCTAACAATTTTATTTTTCCTGAAACCAAAGGCCAACACCCAGTATCCTCTGACTGTGTCACTGACTGACATCCAACTGGCTGACTGACTGATTGCCTGACTAAGTTGAGTATACGGTACCTAATGCAATGAACGGATTCTTTTTATATTGTAAATTAATCATCACATCTCTCAAATTCTAAAACTCCCAAAAATTGTTTTTCCACAAGATTTAAAGTGATGAAAGGCTTTGCTTCTTGGGCAGGAACCAAAGCAGACACAGATGGTAAAATCTATTCAAATTGATCGCATCACTCAAATTCTCAAACTCAAAAAATAAAAAAAATAAAAAAACAATGGATTTAAAGCGATGTGCGGCTTCTCCCAATTAGGTGCTTGATTTGTGAACACATTGGCATGTATTTCAATTAATAAAGGTCTACTTATTTATGAATGAAAACATGTTAAGACATATTAACCAAGACAGTTTGGTCTTTACTTCAAACACTGCAAACAAAAATGTAACGTGGCACCTCTCTTTCGAACAGATTGCAACCAACACAGAGGTTTTAGAAACCAACTTCTTAGGTTCTTGAAAAAATGACAAGATCTTCGATCCAACGCTGACGTTAGTACTAAAGCACATACCTGTAACTGCTTTTGAGAAAATTACATGAGCGTGGGAGTGGGACATAGAATTCTTCACATTACAATCAGCTTGCCTGTGTTGCTCCCCTTCAAAGTTGTTGTGTCTAGGCGACCGAACACAAAATCAGAAGAGCTGGAGTGTGAAAGGCCTATAGCGGCGGCCGGGTGCCGTAACGCATCAACTAACAAGATGAAATGGGGAAATGTAACCCTGGGATGATTTTATAACTTGTACAGTATGCACAATGCGTGCAGGTCACTCTTCCCCAAACGCCTATGGAAAGAGTGACTCAAAGAAGACCGGTACTTGGGCTTTTATTTTTAGTACTCTATGACAACCTAATAGTGGGGTGCTGTGGTCCAATGGTTACGATGTTTGACTCGTGTGCCGTGGTACATGGGTTCGAATCCTGACCGTGGGAACATGGTGCTTGTGCTCTTGAGCAAGGCACTTTACCATTATTGCTTCGTCCTTCAGATGGGACGTAAAGCCGTAGGTCCCGTGTGTTGTGTAATGCACGTTAAAGAACTCAGTAACACTTATCGCTAAGAGAAGGGGTTTGCCCCGGTGTTTCTGGCAGTGGCTGCAATATGCGCCGCAGCACCTTGTAAACCCTTATAAGGTGCTACATAATGGGTCTCATATTTCTCATAAACTTTATTTACCTTTCTTTAACCCTAACCCACCTCACTCCTCCAAAATTCTCCTGGCTGTTTTGGAGGATTCTAGAGGATTGCGGATGAATGGTGATTGAATCAAATGAGGATTCTGGAGGATTGAGGATGAATGGTGATTGAAGCACATGAGGATTTTGGAGGATTGAGGATGAATGGTGAATGAAGCACAAGAGGATTTTGGAGGATTGAGGATGAATGCATTTTGAGGCAGGACTGTCTGATGATTTTGAAGGATTTGGCGTTGGTTATCCTTCATTTAAACACGAGTGCAAAGTTTTGGGATGAGGAGGATTTTGGAGGATTGAGGATGAATGCATTTTGAGGCAGGACTGTCTGACAATTTTGAAAAATTTAGGCGGAGTTGAAAAATTTTGGAGGATTTTGGAGGATTGAGGATGGTTGTAAGCAACAAGGGCCTAGGGGGTTAGGGTTAATAATAGACATATCTCCAGCGCCTTGAGTACCTAATTGTTGGTAGATACGTGCGCTATATAAGACTCCGATATTATTATTATTATTATTATTAATCAATAAGTTTTTCCTGGACTAAAGTCTCCTCTTCAGAACATCACCCCTTCCCCGCCCCAATACTCTCATGGCCACAAAACTGTCATAAAACACACACACAATTTTCAAACGGAAAAGTCTTCGCAGATATCGATCGATCAAACTCAAAATGTTCTCGTCCTCGACTATGGCTAAACCAAAGTGAAAAAAAGAGTGAGAAGTCAACCGAGTCAAACCTCTGTGGAAGATGGGATGTACATGTATGGAAAATGAGGTCAAAGAAAATTGAGCGGGGAAAAAAGGACAAACAATATTTAACACAAGCATGATCACAATCGTTATCTTGTCTGTGGTAGGCCTATCGTTCATCAATTGATACAAAGGCAAACACCACTAACACCAAAAGAAATTTGTAAAAAGAAATCATCCGATCGAGACAAGGTCTTCGGAAAGGAGCAGCTGACCATATCTCCACAATCCCCCTGCAGAAACGGCAGTGAGAAAAATGCCTGTATCGGCATTCTTCATGAGCGCATTACCGTAGCAAATTACAATCGGAAGCATTTCAAAAGCAGTTAGATTCGCTCTAAAAGGTCTCTTATAGTGGTATAATCTGCGGTCCCCCCGGGTACGGCCACAGCACAATGCAACGGTAACTTGCAGTGGACCATCCATATAATCCACGGAATAATCCTGCATGACGGTTTTTGTTGGAAGTTTGAATTTAAAGGACGGAAGTATTTTACATGGAATACCTGAGGGAACATGGCATTGATGGCCCTAAATATGAATGAAAAGGACAGTCTCGCACCAGATTCCACAAGTAAAGCAGCCAAAAAAAAATTCATCAAAATTTTAGTTGTATTTTGAATATAAATTAATACATTAAGAAGAAAATCAGTATTAATAAAGATGTTTTGAACAAAGCATAGCAGCTGGGTCAATGATACAAAATTACAAAAAAAATCCAGCTTGCAAGAGGTTCAGTAAAGCAGTCATTTAATTAAATACAATAAAAATAATCCTCTTTTCCCCTTGAAAACCTCATACAGAAAAGCACCCCCCCCCCCTGAATTTCTTTATGCAAGTTCATAACCAATATGATGGATAAAACAAAATCTTTCAACAGGTCTCAGACCAGTTAATCAACTTGCTAAGATACCGGTACATGTACTTACCCAAATGTATCATGTAATACCCTGGCAGAGAATCTCCACCTCATCTACGCATCACACCACCAACCCAATGCTCCGACTGCCAGATTTTTGTTAAGTCCATGTTCATGAGTCATTTGTGTCATATGACTTTGTGTCCCCAGATCGACCAACTGCCCGAACACACCCCCCCCCCCAACCTCTGTATGCAATATGATTGTTTCATAATCATGTGTGCAACTGTTGTAATTATTGAAAATCAAAGCTCTTTGCAAGACTAGGAATCTGAGTCATAGCAAGCAGCCTTTGTGGAAGTTCCTCAATTTAGGTCATCAAGGACTACATTTCCCTGTGACATAACCTTTCCTGTTACTCCCTGCACTATGTATTTTCAAATTCCAATTTTTTTTGGAATGACAGTTTGTCGAATGGGGTGATTTTTTGCAGCACTAAGAGCGACAGTTATGGGTTTTCCGACTAAGGTTTGTCTTAAAAATTTGATCGGCTAAGTCGCCTGTTTTTAGTTAATTATGTATGATTCTTTAGTTCCTGGGAACTATTAGCTGCACTTCGCTCACTTGAACTGCAAGTAGTACAATTTGTTTCCCAAATGTCAACCCGTCAAAGGGCAGGTTTTAAAAGCTCACTTGCGGAGCACTGTGGTCCAATGGTTCAACAAGGAACAGGGTGCTTAATGGTGTTCTTGGGCAAGACACTTTACAACAATTGCCTCTCTCTACCAAGAAGTATACCATAAATGGGTACCGGAACCTGTGGAGGCAGAGACCAGACTGTGCTGATGCCTTGATGAACAGGGGTAATAATTGAGAAGCGATTTGAGACCTTTTATAAAGTGCTATATAATATAAGCCCCACATTATTATTATATTTTTGCTTCAACCAAATATAAATGTTGTCCTTTGTTTAATAATTTGATATTAAACTTAACCTGTAATATTGTATTTCAACTTATTGTAAGGCCAAAAAAAATTAGTTCTGCTTCCGATTTTCTTCTCTTTTTTTTTGCCAATTTTTTTTGTGTACAATCATATGGAGGCATCTGCGTGTAGTCAATGGTAAAACTTAGAAATTGATGGTTTTGGGTGTATTTTCCTCATTTTTCCCATAAAAAAATTAGGGTAGGGGCTGTCAAAATAGGGAAGGTAGGGAAACCGGAAGCAGAATTTTTTTTTTGGGGGGCCTAAACACTGTACTGATACATTTTCCAAGGATGCAATGAAATAAATGTACTATTCAATCAATCAATCAACCAATGACAGCATAAAGAAAGAATCTGACCATTTAACAGTAAATGGCATCGTGCATGGATAAACTCCCGCCAAAAAAGAATCCTCAGTTTTAATCCTGCTTCAAAACTACCCACCCAATGTTGCGTGAGGTCATTCACCAAACTGAAATCCAAGCAAATGCCTTTCAAATCAATAACAATAAGGTTCTTTTTTGTCAAACTCCCAACAAAAATCACAGTGTTTATTTTGCCGTATGTGACAAAAAGGTACAAAAAAGGAGTGAGATATTTAAGAACCTTTCAAAATTTTTATCCCCGCATCCTCCAGACCTGCGGTATAAGAGGATTGGAACCGAAGAGGTGAGCAAGATTAAGAGGACGTTTGCCTCAGTTTTTTTGATTGAGGAGAGCAGTTTTTCAACAAGGACTGCCTTGGAAGGCCTACACTCGAGCTGTTTGACCAACATACTTTGAGGAGGGATCATCCCTTCCATTGTCTCTTACACCTTCTCAGCTTTTTTGTTTCCCCAAATCCCAGCAGGATAAGTCAGAGCGTCTCAAACGGTGAATCGACCACCGAGGTTATTTGTAGATTCAGCTCACTGTAGTAAATTTTGCTCACTGTAGTGAATACAGCTCACTGTAGTTGCCTGCACAGATTTGATGGGCTTAATTCTGAGCTGGAGAAAAGGAGAACCGACTTATCTTTGATGCAACAGCTTTAAAAGCGCCACATCAAAGATGCTAAAGACCTGAACACAAAGGGGTAACAGCAATATGAAGGCTTGGTTCGGACTATTTTAAGGAGTAAAGAATAGGACAAGCGGAAAGCCTCCAATGACGTTTCCTGAACTAAGCTGTTGCCAAAGTGGGACAAATCAAGGAATTAAAAAGAGGTAGAATTAATGAAAAGCAAAGTAGGCCTGATGCAAAGTAATGCACAGTTGTACAGGTAAGAACGTGGCAGATTGGAGGCAGAGAACAGGGACAAAGCAGAGAAGAGCAAATCAGTGCACTGCTGCTCATTGGGCCAATGAAACATTCCAAAGACCATCTCAGCTCCCTGGGGAGTAGACAGCTTGATGCTGCCATTTACCTGCCCTCACAGGTACCCAATTACTCCTGGGTGCATGGAGAGAAGCAATGAGTGACAAAGTGCCTTGCCCAAGAGCACAAGCACCATAACCCCAGGCTGGACTCAAACCTACAACCTGCAGAATTACCCGCAGACCACGAATTCAATGCTCCAGACCACGAGGCCACTGCACTCCACAGAGGAAATTTTCTGAGGAAAAGATTTTGCGACAAAAAAATGCAGCTACGTATTAGCAGACCAGAGATAAAAAAAAACAACAACAGAGAAGCTGAACAAAACATTGCGGACACACAAAGCATGCATGAAGAGCAATTTCACAAGACATTTGAATCTAATCATATGGGCCTTATTCATGAGTCGGCCATATTGGATTGAGAGTGAGGTAAAATCTTCATTTTTGGAACTTGTGTAGAGAAATGAAAGCAATGACGCTACAAATTAACACCAGTCTGCTCCGATGAATAATTGAAAATTTGTGATGAAACATACCCTAATGTTTTAAGCCACATTTACAAAAAAAATGAAAGTGAGGCTCTAGTGAATAAATAGTCTGGCACCGTCCTATTCAACAGTTCATAATTTATACATTCAGGGAACACGACAAAAATGGCCAACTTGTGCATAAGGCCCATGACAAGAATGTTTGGTACACGTTACCAAACAACAACAAAAAACACTCACAAAACCTCAAAGTTCCTTGCAGTTCGAGTTCAGTGTAACTCACTCATTCATTCTTCTCGAACAAACAGTTAATGGTCTCCTCATTTCAGTATGCTGTACAAGTTTAAAAAGTTCATAAGTTCCCTATACATGTACAGGTCTACATGTACTTTGTTCTCTCTAAATCCTAAAACAGGTTGAAAGAAATGGTCAACACAATTTGGTTTCCCTGAAAGACAATGTTCCTGTTCCAACAGTCCTCCTAAAAAAAGAAAGTTGATTTCCACCAAGGCTTGTTTAAGTCCTCTTTTTCAAGGTATTATTCTAAATCTATAGACACAAGACAGTCAAAAGCCGGTGCTGAGAGAAGGCTGGTTACTTTCCACAGTGTAATATGGGAGCGCAAGCAACAGGTTGGTTTACGATGCCTACAAGTAGTTTGCTTTGTTTTGTTATGCTGTTTGAGATAAGTAAATTTATACAGTGAATTGTTTTCATTCTAGACATGCCTTGGCAAATGCTGTTGTGGTTTCAAACGATTTTTTCTTCTTCAAAACCTGCATGTGAAAACTATCACCCAGTCAGGTTGTTATTACAAAACAAACCTCCATGTAGCAATTTTAGAAAAATGTGTAAAAAAAATGTAAAGGGGCAATTATCTTGGTATTTGTAATTTACTGTTCTTGTTTGTTCCTTATTCCTGAACAAGTTTTGTTAATACCGGTACTGAAAACAAAATCATGTTCATATTGTACACTTTTGCTGGCCACAGCTAGAGGACCAACCTCGTGTCCTCTTTATCTCACTGACTGACTGTCACTTGTGGCTTAGACTGGTTACCGACTGGTGAAGAGAGCCGGGCAGTGCTATCTTATAGGATTCCCCTCTGACGCCAACCCATGGGCTAAACTTGGCTCAATGTGTAGACCATGCATATCACTGGATGCGTGAACAGATTTTCAGTGAATAGCCAATTTTGAGGCAATTCAATAGAATTGTGCGCTCTGGGACCAGCTTTATTAGGCTTGCTCAAATTTTCACACTTGAAAATTTTCCACCATGCGCCAACCCTGCGTCAACCCTCAGATTGATTTCGCCCCGGGTTGAACTCAACCCTGCTCCAGACCAGGGTTGAGATTTTTCAACCCGGGTTGAAACTCTCGCCTTGGTTCAAAACCGTAGTAACCAAGTGAAAGAAGCTCGGTTTGCACGAAACTATTGTGAAATGATGCGAGGTTGAACGCGGGATTGAAAAATAAAAAAAGTCAACCTGGGGCGGCACTGGGTTCGCCCAGGGTTGAGTTCAACCCGGGTTGAGAGGCTCTAGTGTGAAAAGGCCTACTATTTACTATTAATCACCCAGATCTGTTTGATGCATGTAATCCTTTTGCAGAATCTAAAATAAAAGACAAAAACCGGCTTGGTACCTTTGAGATTGGTGCCACTGGACAATGTTGTACATTGTACATTGTCAATGTTGGGCGCGATCGGTCAATCTGCGCGATCAGTCAATCACGCAGAAATGTGTTGCTCAATATCCCACGATACCTCGATGTGTATCGCTACCGGTACTGTAGAATATCTCGGATTTTACTTACCTTTTTAAAAACGTTCTCCAGAGCAATGAATTACAAAGAATAGGTGTTTGACTGGTGGCAACGCGATCAACCAATAGCATCATGATCAACTGATAGCGCACAGCGATCGACCTATCACGTACTAGGCCTATCGCGTAATCGACCGATTGCGTTCAACATCAATTTATGGAGCAAGGTTCCAAGCTCCAAGTTCGAGCGCAATGACCCATTAATGGAACAATCTCATGTGTCCACTGCTATGCAGCTGAAAGTACACCAAGTGCAAAGGGCACTGGCATCAAATTTTTAGTGAAAAAATTTCTCTTTGCAGTAAATTAATATGGGGGCAAAACACAATACCTGACTTCATTAGCTGAAGTCTATTTTTAAGAGACCTGCCAATTACCAGGGATCAACTTTATGCAGCTGCTTAGCAAAGAAAGTTTGCTACCTACAAAAAGTTGCTTAGCAAAAGTGGGTTACCGGCCAAAATCTCATGCAATGTGTATTGATTTTTAGGGTTACACCTCTATGTTCCGACACCCCTATGTTCCGACTGCACATATTCCTATTCCTAACCCTAACCCTAACCCTAACCCTAACCGGGAGTAACACAATCTAGGTTGTCGGAACATAGGGGTGTCGGAACATAGAGCAGTCACCGATTTTTAGTTGGCTCCAAGGTATCGGTAATTCATGCTTAACACACATATGCATGTACATACTTGGTAAGCATATATCACCAATAGCAGTGCCATGAATTGCAGCCCAGGTAGCTTTTGGTAGAAATACTTCAAGTCAAATCTAGTGTTGAGCTGGAATGCACAATAACTTTTTTTTAAATGTACTGGTTGTTACGAAGCAGAAAAAAAAGCTGCACAAGATTTCCAGAAATGTTCACTTTACTTTTGTCACAACCAATTTGAATGCACTTTCGAAACTTTTTTAGGGGAAAGAAAATCAACCCCTGGGGAATTCCGATGACAGATCACATGCAGACTGAACACCCACCGAGCTCCTGAAAAGGTTTCAGTTTGGGTCATAGCCGCCCCGCATCGAATCTGGCCCACATAGTAGGTTTGAGCTTGAAATTATGAATGGATGGTTGAGTCCTTGGACATCACATGGTAGACCTACCAGGAAGCAATAAGGGAAGTGATCATCTGGCTAGTTAACAGGAACAACATGGATTGTCTGAAGTCCTAGACATCACTATAGGCCTACCATCTGTTGGGCTACTGACTCCCCCCCCCCCCCCCCAAAGTATGTTTTCCATTTCTGGAGATCATCAAATTGTTTCCTTCCTCCTCCATCACGAGTGTCTTGTTTTGGATGTTCACTGCTCAATAAGTGTTGTATTCTGTCAAACAATTCTGCTGCATAATTTGAAAGCTGTACACATGTAAATCTGACACAAAATGGAAAATGTCTACACAAATTATTTACTTCCAGAGCCTTTTTCCCTTCTTTTTTGTGCCTACTGTAAAGGGTTTCCCAACTAAGTGATTTCCAGTTCAATTTCAAAAGGTTTTTCCAAACAGCTGAATTCTCTTGCCAAAGATAAATTCTGTTAATTCAGTCCTGTTTGGGGGAAGCTACTATACTTCCTTTACACTGTGCTTCAGGCCTCCCCCCCCCCCAAGTACATGTTTACATTTACCTCTTTTAATTGGATGCAATTTATTCAAATTAAAGAAAAGATCATAAAACAAGTGATACTCACACCTGCAATTTTAAGTGTCCCAAACTTACATGCATTTGTACGTGTGGCTTCCTTAAAACTGCTGCTATTTAAACAGTCAAAGACAGTCAAAATTGACTTCCACTTCCCCTGCTAACAAAGGCTAGTCACCAGCAGTCACATCATATGTTCAGCAAGCACAGTGACGAGTCAAACTGGGTCACGGACAAAGCAGGCAAATTGTGGACACAGCTGTTTTATCACTCACCTGGAGTCAAGCATACATGTAGCTGTATCAAGTGACTTAAACAGTCCCAGCCAGTCAATCCTGCTTTATGTAGGCTGGGAATTCTTAACTGTCGCTTGTTTGATTTTGACTGAAAGGACTACTTGGCACAGAATGTATGTTTGGGATTGTTTGCATAGGAGGGTTAATGAGGGACAAATTGAATTGGAACAAGCAAAGAACAAGGTGCTTTGAGAATTGGCTGATCTGGAGAAATTTGGTTACAACTTCAACCCAAATGATTAATACTTTTATTTTACATTTTGTCGCTTCGAGTTTCCCGGGTTACACATGTACAAGTTGAAAGCTACACATCACCACCTCGGCCACCAAAAACCTTGCAATGCCAACTCGCTGGATAGAAAACCTGGAGTAACAGGCAATATACTGCCCTCGTTGAAAGACACGGTCAGCTTTGATTATTTACTCAGTTTTACAAGATTTTGTTCACAGCCCTCAAAAACTTGTCAGAGAAACATCGGAGGGTCTGCAAGCATTTTTACATACATGTGTAGGTTAGTTCTGGGTACAATCCTATGATGATAATAAAGGGGAAAATTCTTTGTAGGATAATTCTTTCCTTTAATTACCAAATAAGGAGAGATGAAATTAACTACAAAGTGACAGTCCCCACTCGCATGACGTCTACAAACAAATGCAGTAAAATGCAATTTTGTACTATTCGCCATCAAAACAAACTGACTATGCAGACAAGAATTTTGACCCAACAACTTTTTGGAGGGAAGCTTGTCAAACAATTTTTCATTTTTAGATGGTAAATATGTCATGCGCTGATTTATATGACAACACAGATGTCCTTGTACGTGCATGTAAGATTTTCCTTTAATTCTTCACTAGCTATCTGCGAATTTAGGAACAGATTGTAAATATGTCATTGTTAATTATCATAACACAGATGTGTTATTCAATTCCGAGACATTCTTCCTCACAATAGCCACACTGGGAGATTCGTTAAAAAGTTAAAGGAGGGATGACAAATGTGTTCTATGGAATGCGCTGTGTTATTTCAGTCGTAAATTATGACTTGAGAAGTTGAGATGAACAGATGTTGTTTTTTTTTATTTTTTATTTTGTTATACTTTTAAGGTGCTTTATTTCACTGAAAAGAACTGTGAAAACTGTTGCTGTCTTTCCCTTACTTTTGCTTGAAACTGGAAGAAAAAGAACTGAGAGAAGGGAAACCATACTCAGGATACTGCAAATGACAATTCAATCTTCACATGAATTCAATTTTAAAAAAATGATAAATCCATTAGGAACAATCTCCAGACTGTATCTTCATGAGCAGATTCTGGAATGAATGTTGCAACCTGACGCCACTTTTTTCTTCTCAATATACCGGTTTATCATGTATATCATCTCAATATGGGTCCTGGCTCTATGGTCATTGCAAACATGTCAAAAAAGACATGAATCTGGGACTGAGAAACATTTCCAATTTTGTTAAGAAATTTTCTTGACTCTCCATTGACTTTGTAATTGTACACAAAGTTCTGCTTAAGTGGTGTCTGGATACTACATTCTTTCCCAGATTTTCCCCAAAACTCCACACACCATGGTACTTTCTGGAGTGACTATTTTGTCTTGTCGCATAACAGTTTTTGTTTCTGTTATTGTAAACTTTCAACGCTATAATACAGGTACACAATGATTCATACAAAAGGTAACCTATCCTTAAAAATTCTTTCTAAACTTAATATTTTGTACATAGTGTGAGTGTACAGTCAATGCAGCAGGCAATACTTACCAAGATTCTTCTCACCAGAGGACGAATGGCTCGATAAGCCGATCTGACAATGGCTCGAAACATAATTGGATAAAAATAAAATGACCACTGAATGACAGATATAACAGGCCCAGGTCATTCCTTCACGGAGTCAACTTTGGAGTTTGAAGTCATTTTTTCCAACAGATAACTCAAAAATTCTGATGTTCTCCAGTTCACAAATGTACCACTTGTCATCAACTGGTCCACGTAAAGCAATCAAGAGTAGTACAAACTCTGTGATCAAGTAATCATATCCTGTTTTAGAAATTGAGGTATGCTAGTTGAAACTCAATCCAAGATATAATCCTCCCTCTTGTCTGTTCCACCCACACACACGGCTTGCGGTTTTTGGAGTTGACCCAACAACTCTTTTTTAATCCATCCTTGATACGGAGTAATGATGTGACCTGATATCAAAAGTGCATGCCGGCACTGCGGTCAAACCACAGAACAAGCCTATTGAAGAATTTGAAGATCCTCAGCTTGGAATATATTCATCAGAGAGACGGTTTGAGCATGGAGTACGCGTGTGGTGATGCAAGAGTTGGCGCTGTTTATCTCTCGAAGCAGAAGTATGTGATGGTCCTTCGGTGTCTTTGTGCAGCCCCTTGCAGATGGGCGCAAGCATCAGATAAAAAAGAGCGACCAGAAAAAAAAGCCTTTCTTGAGCTGAAAGGACTGACACAAAAGCCCCCACAGACACCATTCACAAAAGAAACAAACTACTGCTTCTTCCAAATAAATCTGGGAGCCACACATGCCATTCAGTGAATAAGGATTATCAATAGGCCATATCTCTGTGCACGCTGCTTAAACTGGAAGGACATCATGCTCAAGACTTTGGAGGGAACACAGAACCTTCTTGTTATGCATGAGTGACCTCTGCGGTAGTAGTGTGTGGCACGGTGGCATGGAGTGCAGAGTCTGTGTACACTACCGCTCAAGGACTCTACTTGTAACCAATGATGGGTCTCACATGTTCCACAGCGCAGCGTGTGAGGAGAGCTGGCTGACAGAGACACTGGTGATGCATGTGATGATGTCCCACTACCGGTACTTGGAGGGGGGGGGGGGGAATGGGGAATCAGACCAGTGTTTGGCCCCAGGATGGGATTAGCGTGATACTGGGATCTCATCAAGGGATGCCTTTGTTCATCAACCAGGGCTAAGCACCTGCCCCTAGTCATGGACTGAACTCTCTTCTGTAATGGTTCTTGAGGGAAAGAAATTTGGCAAATTGGGTGGAAAAACTGGAAGCAGATGGACTTGTCCTCAGCAGAAGTTATCCGTGAAATTGAAAGTGGGGAAAGATTGTAATCCCCTCTCTCCCCACTGGTGGTATTGGGACAGTTCTTAGTGAAAATCTGAACTGATTACATTTCTTTCATCAAAAATGAAAAACGATTGCAAAAGACCCTTTGGCAGGGCAGGGCCAAATTCCCTGTGAAAATAAAAAGTGATTACTATACTAACTAAAAAATCAAAACTGATTACATTTTTTTTTATCAGACATGTTTTTATAGCACGTTATCTTTGAAAATTGAATGTTGGGTAAATTGTCAGACCCCAATGGCATTGTAAAGGAAATTCTGAGTGAGAATCTGAATTGATGACATTTTCTTCATCCGACTGTGTATGCATCTTTAGTCTTTGGTCAATACGTTGTTATTGTTGTAGATACCCGATAAACTAGAACTCCTAATCCACAAAAAAACAACCAATGCGCTCAGTAGGCTATATTGAGCCCAAGAAAACTAAAAGATGTGGAGTCAACCCCAGTGACTTCCCAATCAACTTTGTGGTTTTTGTTTCTGAATCACAGCCAGCTCACTCAGAGCAGTCTATAGAAATGTCCAGTGATTACCAGGACATGAAAAGCCTGCAGACAAAAATCCTGCCAGGAGTAACTCCACAACTGGATTTGTGGTCATGGCAAGTAAGGCCAAAAAAAAAAAATATTCGGTCTCTGGTCAGACCAAAGTTCCGGAATTGACGCGGCCACGCGGCTTTTTTTTTTTTTTTTTGGTTTTTTTTTTCTCTTTAAGCTTGGATTGTACAGACAAGGTGGGTACTATTTTGCTTTTTTGGTGTCCTCATGTACATTGGTGTCCTCCATAATTTGCCTAGGTGCTTTCGATCATTTGCCTTGGTGCAATTTCCCATTCCTTCGTGCTCTTTGGTAAAAAAATTGAGGAGGTGCGGAAATAGAGGGCGCTGTTGGAGCTACCGCGGAACATTTTGGAGAAAAAAAAAGATCGACGCGCATGATTAAAATCGACGCGCGTGCTGACCAGAGACCGACTTATTTTTTTTTTTTGGCCTAATCCTCTTCCGGTGATATAATGATGAACAAAAAAGTGAAAGAACTTCAAAAAGAAGTATAATGATGAATCAATTGTGCTTATATTTACTACTGCCTTTGTGACTAAGCAAGGATAAAGATTCCTCTGTTGTATACAGAAAAATTCTAGACCTCAATTTTGAAATTTCAGGAGACGGTTGGACAAATTTGGGGTATGAAGGTTACCAGACTTTGAGGAACTGATTTTGTTTAAACTCATATTGAAAGAAATTTCAAAACAGTTTCTGGAAAGATTTGAAAGGACGATAAGATGGTCTCATAAAAATGTTGCATTTGGGAAACTAGCAAGTTTTATTTCTAGAAACTCTTTCTAGAAACAAGCAAAGGCCAATGAGACAGATTCTTTTAATTTTTATAATTTTCAAAAAATTGAATAAAAAAAAAGAGCATTTAAGGACCACGAACTTAAAAAAGTGGCGTTTCTCTAAAACTGCCCATTTTTTGTTGTTTTAAAAATCTTTTCAAACGAACAGTTGTGACCAATTTTTGTCATTTCTATGAATCAATCTTTGAGTACATTTGAAATAAACTGATATGTACAAAAACAGAGGCCCGAGGTTACCTTGCAATGGCATCCTTGTGTTGGGAAGTCCAAGGTTAAGTGACTAGGAGGCTACAAACAGAACAACGACATCTTCAAATAGTTCCTCACTTGTGTCTGGTTCCAGGACTGCATCGGAGCTTTCTCTCTCAGGCCCTGTCTGAAAGTCGAGTCCAGGTACGTGACAGGTTTTGAGTGTCATCAAAGTATAAATGTAGGGTCCAATTTCACAGAAGAAATGTATGCCTACACACAAAAAAGATGCAAAATGGCACGATTAGGCCAAAACAAAAAAAGTCTCCAGTTTCTGGTATGCGCGTGTCGCCGTAGCCATGCGCATCGGCAAAATGAGAAAAAAAAATTTCAATGAAAGATGATGTCTCAAAACCGCCAAACTCACTGATTTGACTGGAATCCTGCTGCTGCACAATTTTAATGTGTTTTTAGATGGGGTTACGATCGAGAATAAGCTTTATGTGGCCTCTCTGGACTCCCATACATGTATATTTGCACTAAATTTAGTCGGGTACCATTTCCAAAAATGTGTCACTTGACACATCATTGGAAAAAAACTTCTTTTATTGTTTTGGGTTCATACTATAGATGTTCCCCAATACCAATGTTCCCCGAAATCCTTACCCTAACCCTAACCCAACCCTAACCCTAATCCTAAGGATTTCGGGGAACATCGGTATTGGGGAACATCGGGTAGACCCCATTGTTTTTTGCAAGGTGACAGCATGCCAGAAGGAACAATTCACAGGGAGTTTAGTGTCATTACTATCTTTAAGTTTTTTTAACAGCATTTTGGTCAGTCACTTTTTGGATAGCTGCAAATGGTCCACTCTACCTTAACTACCTGTTTGACACAAACTGGCATATAATAATAGTTCCTCAAAAAGCGAACACCAAGTTATACTTGAGCTGGATGGAATGTGTACCTGTCACAGAGAAGAATTGACAGGTATCCATAGCACCTTAGAAAATATTGCAGAGAAGATTTTTTTTTTTTTGGCAATGCAGAATTTTCAGATTACTCACAAATTTAGTTTTGCTAGACACAAAATGAATGGCAGTTTCCTACACGAAATCACTCACTGAAAAAGTTACACAACATATGAAACCACATGATTCAGACTTAAAAGTTATGAATTGGACACTGTTTGAATATAAGGAAACAAAAAAAATAACCAACCTTGATCAAAACTTAAGACCCTACCTGAGACAAATTCTTCAACAAACTCTCAGCTAAATGCATGTACAACCAAGTGCCTACTACAGTCCACACATCTGGACGTTCACAGTTCATTTACAAGCTCTATACTTTACTGTTCTCGGTCATTCTTATCGTTCCATTATGTGGTTTTTGTCTGCTAAATCCTCCATCGGAATATTGATTTTCTCTCAGGCAGGGGGCATTCACGCTTTCAACGGAACATCAAAAGGATCCATGATTTGCCCCAGGCCATCTTATTAATTAATACAGCCATTCCAGGTACTCTACATAAACACCACAATGTATGTAAAGTTGTTGTAGGCCTACGAGTGCAAAAGTCTGAAAATGTGGACCTCGAATTGGCCCCAATAACGGGTGTGAGGGCCAAAACTTAAATGGCTCGAGCGAATTTTTCTTGGGAACATATTTTGTGCAACTTTACACTTCTCTTAGATGTATGACGATATTTGACATCTATTTTGGTTAATTTTATTGAAAAGTGCACTTCTTTAAACATTTAATAATTGTCTATGCTTTTATGGAAAACCGAGGGCGCTGCAAAGTGTTGCTGTGATGTTATTTCAGGAAGACACTGTTCAGTTTAGGGGTTTTCTGTTCAAATTGTTATGTGCACTAAAAATTTGCTCATTGAAAACATCTGTGAGAAAGGTTTTCTTATTGGCTTTCTGCCATGTACTGACACAACAGCGAATCACCAAAGAAAAGAAAATTTACAACAGCGAAATATCCAAAATTCTGGCAACTTTTGGTGCTGAAAATGCTGTGCCTGAAATGACAGCACACATTTGCTCATGAATATGGAAATTTGCCAAAAAAAACCCAACAACAAAAATATCCTTGTAAATGACAAAACAAAAATTGAAAACAGGATAAAATGGGTCGCAAAGGTGCATTTCCAAGGCCTGCATTAAAAAAAATAATTATATGAGCCCTTTAAAGTTTAAGAAAGTAAAAAATATCTAATATAAGATAATGCAACTACCGCTAAACATTTTCTTTTAATAAAAATATAAATCCAACTAGGCAAAGCTTTTACAGTAGACATAAAAATATACTATCATACTAGCTGGCCCAAGTCGTTAAAATGGTGCGGATGTCCAGTGATTTCTTGTAATTAATTTCAAGTTTTAGCCACAGTATGCGCTGCTAGGTGCCTCAAACACTGTTGCATTTTTTAACACCAATTTGTTTTTGAAAAGGATTAAGCCTAGTATAAATCAAACATCCCGATTGCTACAAACAACCCCAAATGACTAAGTCTGAGCCTTTTTAAATTAAAGGCTCTTTTTGTGTCCATTCAGTTTTGTGACTTTTCCAGCTTAAAAAAAGATGGACGCATACTAAACTTGAAAAAAAATGAGTGCCAGCTTTTATTAATGAGCAAGGATTCCTTTGCCCTTGTTAAGCCCAGTTGAAAGTCGGCCAAAACTAAATCATTTTCTTGACAAGATGTTATGCAAAAATGGGTAGTCTTGTAGTTAAAGGGAATGTACATCATTGGCTTTTGCTGTAATTTTCAGAAATGAACTATTTGAGGGGTTAGTATAATAGATCAAATATTGTTTAACTGACATGTTTGAAGTGTTGTGTTCGAAAATGCTTGAAAAACCAAGAAAAACACAACTGTTTATGTAGTCTGGTTCCCTGACTCCACTAAAGATAAAATGGATCAATTATAGATGTCGGAAAATTGTAAGATAAGGGAACCAGTCTAGCTGGCCTGCACCCGTTCATGAACATGTAACCAATAGCAAACAAAATTTGGACTGAAAAAAATTGTAAACTTGGAGCAGTAGTTGAAAAATAGTTAGGTTTTTCCAACGGTGGTCGGCCGACCACCGTTGGAAATGTATACAAAAATGCCATTTTCTGGAAAATAACTCGACACCAGGTGCCATAATTTTACAGGATGCTTTAGACTGTCATTTACCAACATCCTAGTAAGGTAATTCGTAAAAAGTTGATAGTTTTATTTTTCGATGTTTGCAAATGTTGTATATTCCCTTTAAGGACACAGGTCCCCTTTGTTACTTGCTCTGTCCAAAAATGACTGTCGCAAAAATGACTGTCAATTTTCCAAAATGACTTTTGCAGCCCCAAGCAGTCTGTTTTTTTTAATCAACTCTAGGATTTTGTGATTTTGTAAAATGCGACTTTTTTATCTGTTTTAGCACTTTAAGAGACGTGTGACTCACTCACAGCAGTTCATGCGCTGTCATCATTTCACCCCATCATTTTCCTGCCCTCATTCTACAAACTTAGGTCTGCTGATACTTACACTTATGAAAATAGCTGAAAATAGCTGAAAAAGGGTGTAAAGAAGCTGAACTTTGGAAATCTCCTATACTTTTGTACACAGCAAGGGAAAAAGCTGAAAAAATGACGAAATCCAAAACAAAAAAACCCCTGAAATCAGCTTTAAAGCTGAGATTTCACACCCCTGTACTTAATATGGTATTTTAAAGAACTACAAAATATAAAGTTACTTTTCCTGCAGGCAACTATTTAGGAAAGAATGTTGCAACCTGAAGCTGCTTTTTCTTCAAATATCATCTCAATGAAAGTCAGTCATTGCAAAAATGATAAGACATGAATCTGGGAGTAACATTCCAATTTTGTTAGGAAACATTTTCTTCACTCTCCGTAGACTTTGTACACAACCGCTGAAGTGGCGTCAGGTTGCAACATTCTTTCCACTATTTAGGTAAGTCCCAAAACATAAAAGTGTTTTTTTCGTTCTCTTACAGAATGGGGTGATATTCCTAAACTATACACCATTCACCAAAAATTCCTTTTAAAATGCCAACACTACCACCAACTTCCAAAAATCCAAGTTAGGAAAGTGTTTTTCTCAGTAAAAACTCACAATTTGTCCTTGCTTATTTTGACTTTTTAGGACATATTATCACTTTCTGATGGCTGATAAGTCATTTATGGGAAAAATTACTGATGGCCAGATATGGGAATTGGGATTAATCTTTCCAAAAAATGTTACCCCCTGACGTCACTTTTTTCTTCATAATCATATCATCTCAATGAAGGTCATTCATTGCAGAAATGATGAGACATGAATCTGAGACTGAGAAACATTTCCAATTTTTTAAGGAATAGCCCCATAATTAAATGTGGCCAATTTACTGGACTACCTCCGTAAATAAAGGCCTTTATTTACGGAGGTAGTCCAGTATTAAATTGGAAACAATATGGGGGCTAGGAAAGGTAGCTTGAGTATAAAACTCCAGCTGACATGCTCATATTCATTCACATGTAACATGTGAATGAATATGAGCATGTCAGCTGGAGTTACTCAAGCTAAAATAGGCCTAGGCCTAGGCCCTACTTAGTACTTAGAAAATTTTCTTGACTCTCCATTCATGCCATTAGACTTTGTACACAATCGCGGAAATGGCGTCAGGTTGCAACATTTTTCCAAATTGACTTTCAGGACCCAAGCTACACAAGCAAATTTACACAATGCTACAAATTTACCAATTATTTATGGGCGAAAAACGGACGAATTTTGACCCAATCCCCGGCACACAGACATAAACCGAATTTCACGGCGCGCTTCGGCACGATTTTCAAAATAGCGCCACCACCGTTTCATTTTAGTTAGACGGCAAACCCTACTTGGGATATTACGACTACGACGATTGGACAGGTCTCAAACTTTGTACCAATCGCTCTCGTTGTACGAAAACAGCCTTTCCAAGATGGCAGCGCCCATTGTAAAAGCAAGAGCTCGTGTCGTCGTGCACAGATTTATATGAGTGAATTCTTTCCATATTTCAAACTAGGCTGAACGTTATTGGAGGCAGAATTTGTCATATGAAATATAACTTGCTACCAAACATTAATACTGAACATAGATTTCTGAGGTCTTTTAAAATGCTGCAAAATCGATTGTTCGCGTTTTCAAAAAATGTATTGCCGATGTCGTCGGCAAGAAGTGTGCTAAACTCACGTTCCTTTTGCATACAAACGAGAGCACGACGTAATGTTTTTACCAGTCGTCACCTGACGGCCTCAAGAGTTCAGTCGATTCCAGTGTTTTGTCGAGTGCTGAATCAAACGTGGTTTGGAGATGGTCTTGAATTAGAATCTCAGGTAAGTCATGTTGATTATAGTTGTACATTAGCTGGAGTTACCCAGCCCTGAGTTTTATCATTGGGTTGTCTATTAGGGCTGGAGCGCATTTTTCTCGTAACTTGTAGTATTTGCAAAAAAAAATTGGAAAATGTTCAATTTTGTCCCCGTTACACACTAATTGCAACTGCAACTCACCCCAAACTTGCCTGGAATAACCATTACACAGGTCCTTGAAGTAAAAAACGATCCACGATGAAGATTCAGCCTACAATTGCAGTGAAAACAGGAGGAATAACCGCTAACCTGACAACCTTTCAGGCATGGCCAGGACTGCTATTGGTTTGTGCACAAAAAAAATTGTGCACAATGAATGGCGGTCGATTAACAGGCACAGAGAGCGATCGCTGTCAACTACTCGTTTTTTGCCGGCGCTGGCGTTGGCGCGTGACGTCACGCGGAAGCGTAACACCCGACGACTGTTTCATGCACTAGTATAAGGTTTACCACTCGCATCACAGCTTTGGTACTGGAACCGCAACCAATAGTGCATGAAACAGTCATCGGGTGTTACGCTTCCGCGTGACGTCACGCGCCAACGCCAGCGCAGCCGGCAAAAACGAGTAGTTGACAGCGATCGCTCTCTGTGCCTGTTAATCGACCGCCATTCATTGTACACAATTTTTTTTGTGCACAAACCAATAGCAGTCCTGGCCATGCCTGAAAGGTTGTCAGGTTAGCGGTTATTCCTCCTGTTTTCACTGCAATTGTAGGCTGAATCTTCATCGTGGATCGTTTTTTACTTCAAGGACCTGTGTAATGGTTATTCCAGGCAAGTTTGGGGTGAGTTGCAGTTGCAATTAGTGTGTAACGGGGACAAAATTGAACATTTTCCAAATTTTTTTTGCAAATACTACAAGTTACGAGAAAAATGCGCTCCAGCCCTAATAGACAACCCAATGATAAAACTCAGGGCTGGGTAACTCCAGCTAGTTGTACATCACAACACAATAGTGACAATGTTTACTTTGGGGGATATGGAATTAGTTTTCTGACAGTCTGATATTTTTAACATCCACTGGCACTGACTAGTAACATCATGATGCACCATTGTTCAATATGGAGCATCAGTTGGATATTCTATACCCATAACGTGCACTCATGATTTTTCTTTTATATAATTTTTTTCAAAATAAATTGCCACGTGACAGTGTCCAAGAAATTACATCCAGATATTTGCCGATCATGTAGTTACGGGCCCGGTTCCCTATAGAGAATGACAAAACACAACACGAAAATAAAGATGGCGATCACCACGATGTACCGTGAACGCGCAAGGTGCGCTGAATTGCACGGCACCAACCGTAAACCGCGTATGAAAATCGTAATTTCTACACCAAGAAACTGTTCAAATTTTGTTTAAAAGGGGTCATAAGAATTTAGGTTGGAAAGGTCATTTTTTAATGACACAAACGCCAGATCTATTTTTATGCTCCAATACAAATTATTTTCAGATTTAGGTCTATCTTATAATCCACATTTTTTTATTCAATGAATAGAATGTACGTACCCATCAGCCAGTACGAGGGCTGTCCACATCAGACTCTGTCCGAGGGCTTTTCTCCAAATCCACCGACAAGAAGTTGCCAGATCATAACCTCATCTACACGGGGCCTCTAAGCAACATGGTGAAGATGGTCAAGCTCTTCTCTCTGTCGACCAGCGGCATATCCTTGTTGATCATACAGATGATATTCATCTCCGGCGAGTCGGGGGCCATGAAGGTCCTCGGAGGCTCCATGGCCTCGTTCTTGTTCCTGACGCCGATCCTCCTCCACTGGGTCTGCAAGTCCTACACCACGCGGATGTACTACGATCCGACCACCGACACCTTCACCGCGAACACGGTGAGCTTCTTTTTGGCCACCCTCAGTCAGGACTTCAAGGTGGCTGACGTGGAGACCCCGGCCGTGCGTAACCTGATGACCTCAATCGTTGTGAAAGGCAAGCCGTTGCTGATTGATCCTCGGGCGTTCGTCCATCCCAATCACTACAGTCACCTCATGGGTTACGACAAGCTGCCGGACAACCTGACGGCGGAGGACATGAAGAAAGCCATGGCTGAGCTCTCGGATGAACAACAAAAAGACTGATGTTTGGATAGACAAGCAGTCTGACCTGTAGTTGGGCTATTGTAGAGGCCTGATTATGGACACCAAAACTATCTTTGCCTAATTTTATGGATTTAGAAAAGTAGAAAGTGCAGATTAATTTAATAAGCAAAAATCAGCCGAGTACAGATCACAATGTACACCCCATTAAATTTTGCCTGGTAACCTGTTCTTGCTACGGAAATATTTTCTGTGTTTAACAAATTTCTGTGCTTATTGGCTCCATGAAACTTGGCATGGACCATAGAGCTGTATTAAATTACTAGAGCGCTAACTCCTCATTCTTACATGTGGAGATACTTTGAAGCCATCCTGTGCGCAGACATTTTGAATTAATGTGCGTGTTTGTAGAACATAATGCAGGATAAAGTGAATTTTGAAAATGTACTCTAAATGCAACGCTCGTACGCAAACAACTTGAGCACATCATGATGGTTAAAAACGTCACAGCGACATCATCTGCTGCAGATCCACGCACGTGTTTGCGTTGTTTGGGCAAAGCAAAATGAAACGCTCATTTACTGATTGTGTGTTTTGGTTTTGAGCGTATCGGCTTCGAAAACGTACCTGTATAGAATACAAACGCAGCTATCAGTATGCAAATAGCTGTTCAAAAGCCGTATAAAATTTTGAGCTTTCCATAGGTTTGTGCACAAACATGGTTGGCCCAGCAGGCATCACTTTGTACATCGAGTCAACGCTCTCGTAATTTAATATAGCTCTATGGTATGGACTCGATGGATGACATGTTGTGGCTGGGCCACCCACAGGAGCTATTGTGTGAAGGACACTGTGCATTCATACGGTGCTTTATATGGTTCAGCATGATCAGTTTGCATCTCAATATAAATTCCATCAGGCTACACTCACTGTGCGCACAAGGATAGTGGTTGGAGAAATCCATGTTTTCAATCCAAATAACGGTTATCCGATTTCACCAGAAGTTGCCATCCAGCTCACAGTCATGCCAACAAAAAGTGACGAGTGGGGTGCCACATGAAATGCCCTCACGGTGACTGGGTATAGTTTGCAGGATTCAGTGACCACTGGGCCTTTACAAAAAAACACTCCAGAGCTGTATTGTTGGGGAAAAAATAGATGGGAGCTCTCTGGTATTAAGTCAAATGGTCAGGTTATTCATAATGCGTGATGTGCCAGTTGTTTTCTTTAGCCTGACTGCCTGTGTCACAAAAAAATGGAAGGCTTAATTTTGTTAAGTGGAATTCAAACCAAATGTAAAAAAATCCGGCTTTAAATCAAACCACTACCCATGGGCACACTACACATGTGCCTGTCCAACACCAACTGTATGTACCAGACACACGTATCACATGCCTGTGCACGCATGTCGGACACTTGTGCACGCATGTTGGACAGTTATCATGGCTGTGATTGGTCAACACATCATGGGCGGGTCTTAGAAGATAGGTCTATTGTTATTGTCTTCACGGGAATCACGAGTGTTAATAGTAGTATGAAAGAAATTGGCAACGTCAAGGTCTTTCCATCGCTCTATCTTTTCACTTTTGCATAGAACTTGTGCACACCAGAACTTGAGTCCATCCCACTCACTTAATCAATTATGTTACACAATCAATTTTGTACCTTGCCAAAACATTTTGGCCAATTTTGTTAAACCATGCTAGAAGGAACCACCAAAAAAAGGACAAGTCACCCTTAATAAATTAGTTTTATAGGATTTTAAAATTGGCCTTAATTTTTGAGAGCACTGTTTATTGCATGTTACGTGTATGTAGGAAGCTTCCATTTTCCCCCCTTTTAACTATAAGAAATCAGGTGGGGGTGGCGTGTTCGGGACCCCCTCCATTCCCCCCCCCCCCCCCCCCCCAAAGTGTCCATGAAAATGCCAGGGGGGGGGGGGTTTCATGTAAATTATACAATAAATTGCGGGGAATGTTTTATCAGCAGCTGTATAGCAGGGGGGGGGGGGAATGAAAACTTGCAGGTCTGATATATTTCCACTGATATACCAATTCGCACTGGGATTATTTTGTCATTGACCGGACCCAGGCGCGGGATTGTTTTCACAAACCTTGATGCCGGACGGGTTCAGGCTGTCATCTGCGGGTAGCACACCCTGATATCCCCGGCTGTGAGTGGGTCGCAGACAGATATTTCTGGCCTCACTCGTTGCGTGTTTATCCTTTATCCATTCCGAATACTGCAAAACCTTTGCGTGCATACAGGTCATCCGATGTGAACTGGTTAAGACAATTGAATTTTTATAAGAGATGAGACAGGTCTACACATCTTGACAGCCTTTCTTCTATTGCAGGCAGGGATATATATCAATATCAAAATGTAATCTAATAAGGGTGTATATTTTCTTCGGCACCAATGAATGAAACCTTCCATTTTGGGGGTCATATCTTGCATGTACTGTATTCAAAACAAAAGAAAATTGTTCTTAAAAAAAATATTTGAAATATGCACGCTCTGGTAGCTTTACAGCATCTGAAGTAACGGGAAGTTAAGCCTGGTTTCCATATCGCCATTAAGATTACACAGACTGCAGAGAGACTACGCGAAACCGTCGGCAAAGTTGAACTGGGTTCAACTTTGCCGCGGATCATCTGCGAGGTAGTTTGCGTCTGTCCGAGTTGTCGGCGACACTTCAGGATAACATGTTTCCATTGTCTGTGTTGAAGTTTGGGTCTCGTTTGCGTTTCACTTTGCGTTTCTTACGTCGATATGGAAACAAGGCTTAAGGCCACAGTAGCAAAGAACCATCATCTGTGAGGTAGTTTGCATCTGTCTGAGTTGTCGGTGACACTTCCAGATGAAATGTTTCCATTGTCTGCATTGCAGTTTGGGTCCCGTTTGCGTTTCACTTTGCGTTCCTGACGTCGATATGAAAACTAGGCTTTAGAATTATTGTTCTTTCAAGACCCCTACCGGTTATATCCGTTCAATGAATCACACTTCGTACGTGTGGTTAATACTGGACTCCCACAAACCTCTTTATTCATGGAAAAATGAACTTCAATCCCAAAATGCATAACATGGAATTTACATTCACTCCAAGTTTTCTTTATACATATAAAATTAATCGTAAGTAAATAAATTATATATTATTTGGATTATTAACAAAGGTGATTAAAATGGAAAGACAGGCTAATTTTTCTCAACTTGACATGGATGGTACACCGCTCACTTTTAAGTGTATAAATAATGGATACAGAAAACTAGTCAAAGCCTGAGGCCAAGTAAAAAAAAAAATACATGGTTTCTCGTCCAGCCTTTTTGAGAATAAAAATTAAGGAAGCGGGTACTTCTTTTCTCCCCCCCCCCCCCCAAAAAAAATCTTCAATTTTCTCAAATATTTTGCTGATACACAATTGTGTCCAAAGGGGCCATGACCTTTTCTACACAGCCACAGTTTTGGCCAAGTTCGGGCAAGGCCATTAGTCGACTAGCGGTTGATTTGTGACGTACCTTACGCCTGCGCACTGATAGCAATGTGCGAACGTCTCTAGTCAAACGCTGGTCAAAATGTCATCGCAAAACTTCTGGATCCTGGCTCTCTGCTAGCGTTATGAATGCGCGCGGCTATTGGTTACCAGCGAAGCAACCAACCCCAGTAGGCTGGTTCCAAATAGTCGACTAGCGTAGTCAACCACCGTCGACTAGACAGAGTTCGGGCAAACGTTAGTTAACCATTGGTCAACTATAGTCCTTGCGCGAACTTGGCCTGAGTTGTACTGACAATATATACTGTGGCACGGGTTCGATTCCAGGCTGCAGACCATATGTGAGTAGAGATGTGCGTTGGTTCTCTCCCGTGCCACGAGGGTTTTTCTCCGGGCCCTAGGTTTTCCTCCCTTCAGAAAAAACAAACACTTTTGATCTCTGGCTGTGCTCCGTGGTCATACATGGGTCAATGTGGCTGGCTGCTGCTGTGGGCGCCTTTACATGCCTTTGGTTCGACCACGTTTTAGCTGCGTCCTTCGCAATTCAGTTTCTCAGCTGCGAGTAAGGATGATTAGCCTCCCAACTTAATTATAAATGTGCAAAATATATCGCAAATGTATGAATATTAAAAATTTCAAAAAAAATTAAAGAGGCGGTCGGGAAACAAGAAACCAGGCAGGGACAAGAAACTAGTTTATTTTCTTACTCAGCCTTATTTCTTGGAGTCGCGAAAAATATCAAGCAGTTTTTAGGTGCTTAGCATGAATCTGCAGAGAACCATTCATGGGCCATATACACTGTTATACAGTTTGAATGGTAACCCATTACAGTCTTAGCAAATATCTTCTATGCTTAGCAGGTTTCTTAGCAGCTCCACGACATTGGCCTCGGGGCTCAGGAAGCAGGTTAAAAGTTTCAATTCTAGAATCATTATTCTGAATGTCATTACCAGCCTGCTGCTTATCGTGGCACATGCTGATGCAAAACATTTCCAGTATGAAAGAAAAATCATGTGTTATGCAAATAATGAATGTTCGTGTGTGCAGTGGTAAGAATAACATCATGAGGTTGCAGATGCAATGTTCCATTCCACCTTTTACCGAATGGAAATCTTTTCACTGCTCGAATGTGAAACATTCACTAGTTTTTTTTACCTAACGCCTGAATAAATCCTTGTCATCTGATTGGTCAAAGTGTGACCATGCAATGGAAACTCTATTTACCGTAGAATAGAAACCTTGATTTTTGCTGTGCGGCTGGGCCGTGGGTTGGGACGAATAATTCAATGACATATCAACAATCCACCAATCAGATGACAGGGATTTATTCAGGCGTTGTGTAAATCATTCTTATTTAGTTCTCTGAGAACTTCTGAGAAGGATGGCTTTTTTTTTTACGAGCATGAACTCCTCTCTTCTGACTCTGCCGAAAAAACTTTTCATTCATCAGTTATTCATTCATGGCTGGCATCTTTTGACCTTCGAAATGTCAATACACTGACTGATGAAAGTCAAGTTCCAGTGAAAGCAATACATTGATGACGAGCTAATGTTTAATACAGATTTATTTTTCTCTTTGGAGATGGATTGTCAGATAGCTAATTTTAAATTAAAGCACGCTGATTCGTGAATGTCAAATACCAGTTGTTTGTCATGGGGATATGGCTATGTGGCTGCGTTCTTTGTCTGATGGTGCGAGGCACAGTAGTACTTCTTGTGAGCTATGAACGTTGACAGACTGCTGAAGGAGATGTTACAGTTGCGGCAGTGTTTGACCGTGGGCTTGACACCCCTGAGCAGGGGCCTTGAGGTTCCTGTATTCAGGTAGGAACTGACAGTCATGTGCCTGGAAGGCGTGGCTAGCCGGGGGGAGGAATGCCTGAAGATGGGGATGGTGAGCGGGGTCGGTGTGGTGATGGGGTGCCTGATGTGGGGTGGCCGTGGGGAAAGGTCTGGACTGTCAGCGGTACGACTTGTGGACTGTTGGTGGTGGAGAGATGCGGATGACGGGTAGGATTTGAGGATGGTGTCCTGCGATTCTCTGGAATATCCATTGGAGGTTGGGATGTCTCCTAGTGGCTCCTGTTTGACCATGATCGCTTTTTGGATTATGGTTTGCGTAGTTTTGTGTGGCACTGGTGAGGGTGTGGACGTCCTCGACACGTTCCGAGAATGCTGCTGCGTTGGCTCCGAGTTTGCCACTGTCTTTGATTTGCCATTTGAGCATCCCTCTGAGGCTGTGACACAGTCTGTGCTTTTGGGCTCTTGCTTGATGATGACACCGTTTGTCATTAAGCTGCCATTGTTTGTAGTTGCGGTTGTTAGCCGCCTGAAGTCTTCATCTGGCTGTGGTATCAGATTTTTCTTTCTTTTGATCGGTGGCAAGCATCGCTCTCTGTCCCATTCGATGCTTTGCGCTGACGCCGAGCGTTTCGGTGTTTGAGTTCTGCACCATGATGGGCTTGGATTGTGCACCTTGGCCGAGTCGGTCCGTTCGTGCGTAGAGTTCCCGTTGAGAAGAATCATGCTGGCAGTTGTGCTGACGGTGGGGTTGGTATTTGGTGAGCTTGTGATGTCATTACTTCCTCCCGTGCTGCTACTAGAGAATGCTGGGGAGCTACTTACATGAGCAGAGATGTTTGCCTTTGTTTGTGAATTTCTGGTTTCAATGTAACCAGCTCCGTGGTTTGAATTTGGTGATTGTTTGGCAAGGTGGACGGGGCTGGGGCTTTTGCTCTGTGGTTGACTGTTTGAAAATGTTTGCAGTTTGGATGTGTCGTACGGCTTAGTTCTCACCAGGGAACGAGGTGAGTACATGTGGCGACTGGCACAGTAGAACTGCTTGTGGACTAGTAGACTCTCCTTCTTGCTGAATGAGATCTCGCATTCCTCACAGCGGTTAGACTGCCGCTCACGCAGTTGGGTACTGGTGGTTTGAGACAACAGCTCCGATGTGATCACAGTCGATTTGTGGCCGCCGGTGTCGGAGGAATCCGACAGCGGGGGAGTTTTGGGCTTGGTGCTGAGGTCCAGTGGTTGCTCGGTCCGGCTGGGCCTGACGACGGGTATCTTCAAGTTGCTGGCCAGCTTGGTAGCAGTACCCAAGCCCTGTGGAATGACTATCGGGGTGACCAGGACCAGCTGCTGCCCTGGCAGTACGGCACCTGGCGGCAGAAACTGGGGTTTACCGTCGAGGCGTATCATATGCAAAGGTCGGTCAAACCCCGGCTTGTCTGGACTGGATCGTGAGTTTGGCGATGCCAAGGGGGCTGGTGAAGTTTCACTTGAATGGGAGGTACTATGTTGGGTGCCATTTCTAGGACTACTGTCAACTGAGGTTCTACTGATAACATATGGGGAGCAACGTGGGGATACAACTTTTAAAGGGCAAGGCTCTCTGTGTCTATCGGAGCCATTAAGAGTTTTCCTTGTTATGCTCCCGTCCTTTTTGTCCAGTGTGACAACTCTGGTGTTGTTGTTGTTCCCTTGGGTTGACGCCTTTCCCGTTTTGTCATCCCACTCTGGTACGGCAGGGGGACTGGTGCTGTCAGCATGTCTACTCGCACAGTAGTACTGCTTGTGGGCTGCGTAGTTCTTCTTGGACATGAAGACGATGTTGCACTGGTGGCAAGTCGTGTCTAAATGATCAGGCGTGTCCATTTTGGGGACTTGGGCGTCTGCGCTCCCGTCATGTGTTTTCCGTTGGAGGTGGTTGTGGTGCGTCACGTGCTTCAGGAGAACCGACTCCCTCGACGTGGCAAAATCACACTGGGCACAAGTCAGTATGTCGTCCTGGGCCGGTTCCCGATTCAATCCCACAGCGACACTGTGCACGTTGATGCCGTTTGGACTTTCTGTTTTGATCAGCTTGGCAGGGCTGCGTATCTCTTCTCTGGACAGAGGTGCCGTCATTTCAGGAGAGGGGAGTTTAGAGATGAACTTGTCCTCCTGACTGCGGGGACTTCCGGGGATGTGTCCTGCTCCTGGGGATGATGCAGGTTGCGTGCCGTTGGTCTGAAATTTACGGGTATATCTGTTCTCTTTTTCATCACCTTCGTCAACCATAACTTCATTGACTGTTTTCGAGGTGGAATCCAGACCTGGATCACTGTTCTCTCCTGGCAAAGTGGCAGTCGTTTCCTGCCTCGTCCCTTTCACGTGGGAGAAGACGTGCTGGCAAAGGCCCTTCCGGTCCCCACTGATGAAGTTGCAGAATTTACAGAGGTTCGCTGACTCGTCGCAGTGCAGAAGAAGCATGTGGCTCTCACAGTTGCTTCGGCTCTCAAACGAGGACTGGCACAACTGGCAGACGAAGGTCTTTGGGGTCTCTACGGTAATGATCTTCTTCACAACAGGCACGTCTGGAGTTTTCGTTGTCCGAAGGGGAGTGGTCTTCACGACCGAAGTGTCTGGTGCTGCCTCAGCCTGCGTAGTTGGGGCTATCAATCGACGTCTTGAACAGGGCAGTAGTTTAGTGGCTGTGCCTGGACAGTAGTAGACCCGGTGTGCATCTAGGTTGCCAGGATTGCGGAACTCGATGCAGCAGAAGTTGCATTTGAATGGAGGACCTGCAAAAAAAAAAAATTACAGACAAAGTTAGACTCGAAACTCTGTTTATCTCAAAGTAATACTCCATTCCCGTCAAGAGATTAGGATTTTATGTGCCATAACTCAGAATGCCCGTACTGGTACCTCTGTTTAACTCGAATTTTTTTCGGCAACTGCATAGAAAACGCTGCCAAAAACAGTCACAAAGAAGCATAGCGAGTAATGGAAAACGCCATTTATGTATATATATACATGTACATGACAAAAATTGGGAACCTTGTTCAACTCGAACTCCAATACCTGGAATTTTGTATCCATTCCCTTGACATTCGACTTAACAGGAGTTTACTGTATTTTGTATGGTAATACAATCAACTACTGCATGGCTCATAATTATACCTTCCGTTTTCTAAGGAAGACCGATTTCGAACTGTAGACTTAGAACAGTAGGACAGATTGTTTAATTTTTTAACACATCAAATACTTCAGGCTCAGGTTCATGCAGCAATATAAAGTTTGACCATAAAAGCTGTGCCACAAGTACCGATAGTCTCGGTCCAAAATTGAATTGGATTTTGTTCCCCTCACCCTCCTGCTGTCTGAACAGTCACAGACAGTTAGAAATATCAATCCTCTTCCCCTGCCATGCCTTTTACACAGGCTAGTCACCAACAGTCAGATCATATTCCAAGCAAGCACTGCGACTAGTCAAATTCAGTCAACAGACAAAAGCAGGCAAGTGGTACATGTAAGCACAGCAGGCTTATCAATCACCTACAGTCAAAGCACAGCTGCATCAAGTTACATAAACAGTCACAGCCAGTCAATTCTGCTTTATGTACATGTTTGCTGGGAGCTCTCTACTGTTTAACAATTAACAGTCACTTGATTTATATTGACTGAAAGAACAACTTTGCACAGAATGTATGTTTTCATAGGAGAGCTAATTATGCAACTCGTTGCGATCCCTGGCAATCTGTCGCAGCTGTTATGGGAATTTTACAGTCCGATCTGAGAAACTATGAGCATACCTCAAGTGAGCTGTATTCAAGCTAATGCGGCTGCACGAGGTACCGGTATGCTCGGAATATCTTGGTCCCGAGTGTCAGACTTCCCAAGACTGGATATGATTCATGTATATTGTTGATAGCGCCCTCCATCGCACGCATGGTGGCTTGACTGCGCTTTCTAGGGATTGGGAGATGAACAAAATTCACATCCAGTCAGCAACCAAGACTTTGCCACTAGAGGGCAGCAGATATATCTTACCTTCTATCACTAAGTTGGCGGCAGGGTGTGGCCTGTGAGCAGTGTTTGGGGAGTGGTTGGTGACATCAGTGCTGTCACCCTCTGATGTGTCTCCCTGATCTTTGGGCGTGGTTAAGTCCATTACAAGTTCCTTTCCCTCGGGAATTTGCTCCAGAGTTCTCAGATACAACACCCCATCTACATAAAAAGAAAGACGTTGGATAATAAATAGCAAATTAGCACATTTCTGAAAAACTAATGACAAATCATTTTGTTTGCCTAGAATAGTTCTTTCCTGGCCTTCCACCTCTATGGCCCGGGTTCGATTCCTGTCCTGCCCACATGTGGATTGGGTTTTCAGTCCCTACCTGATGCCATGGGTTTTCCCCCAGAATATTCCTCTGAGGTGCTCCCGGCTCCCACATCGAAAAATTGTAATTTTTAATTGTCTTCTCTGTACGGGTTTCTTCAGGCTTACAAGCTACTGTGCATAGGGTGCTTTTAAGGAATCCTTGGTTTCATTACAAGAAATGAATGATAATAATAATAAGTTCATATGACACCCCAACAAACTAGCCCTCATGTTCAAACTTTTGTTTGTTCAGTTTATGTACTCAAAGTGTATTTCAGACCCAACTCCAATCCCAATCCAATTGAATTGGAATTTAAAGTGTTGGTGAACAAGCTACAGTCTGAAACTTTTGTTGCATTGCCCAAGGATTAAAAAATATTTCTTGAGTTCTTTTGATTTTAAATGGAGCTTTCTCAACATTTCCATCTTCTTTACCTTGACTTTGAATTTTGTATTCTACTTGTACTTTTAACCAGTTCGCGCCAGGATTATTTTTGCCGCAAATTTCGATTTTTCGAAAAAGGCAAAATATAACAGCCAAATTCTGATATACAGCCACAAATACTGATTGGCAAGAGTCATTTTCAACAGTATTTGTACGATATTGCTTGCCGAAACCTCATATTTTTCAACACTCTGGGGTGTGCAACGGAGGATAAATTGTAGAACAATAGGCCGTGCGCAGCGGCCAATTCAAGATCATTACACGGTCCACCTCCACAGACTTCACGGACTTCGTGTGTGTGTGTACAAAAGACACGCGGGATTAGCATCAGATTAGTTTTATTTTTCGATGTTTGCAAATGTTGTATTTTCCCTTTAAAACATTACTTTCAGGAAAAAATTCAGTCTGTTTTTAAATGATGTTCATTCACTTCTCTGCTGTTTTTCCTCTGTGACATAAACTGCCACTCATTTCATGCTCTTATCAATTCACAAAAATACTTGAAAGTTTTTTTGCCCTTATTTAGAAGCGGGCCAAGGAAATACCGACCAAAATACTTTTTCTTAATTAAGTGTCCAATGAAATGAACATAGTCTGCATATTTGACGGTCATCAGTACACCTGTCTTGGTAATTGGTGCCCAGAGATAAGAAATCATATTTACAGCAACAGCAATATTCCAAAATGTCTAAATATACACATGTACATGACAGATATTCAGCTGTGAAACATTGTCTCCCTTTCTAGGATTTAACCCTGTCTGCAAAAGATTTTCACATACACTTTAAACACATAAATATCTTTAGTCTTTCAGCATTTTAGGAGAGCCCAAAATACACAATTGCATGCAAAGACAGTTCAGTTAAAAAAAAGGGGGGGGGCAGCCTCGGCATTAGGTGTGTGTCTGGCATTATCAAAAGCAGCACTGATGTCTGTGGCTATGACTATCTTCTATAGGGAACCGATTGAAAAAACCCATCAAATCCATAGCCACAGATGCAGTCTCATATTTGGAGGCCAGTCTTTGTTTCAAGGATGGCAATAAGACCAAAAAAAAAAGTCTCCGGTTTCTGGTATGCGCTCGTGTCGCCGTATGAAAAAGTTTTTTTTTCAATGAAAGATGATACAATACAATATTTTATTTCATCACAATTAAAAGACTTTAAAAGTGAAATTCTTCTTCCCAATGTGCACATAAAAACAATATACATATATTTAGACACTTAAAAATTTACATAAATGTAAGTCGAAAACTTCAGTTTATGAAAAGTTAATAAGTATAAAACCACCATGTTTTGATGTCTCAAAACCGCCAAACTCACTGGTCTGACTGGAATCCTGCTGCTGCACAATTTTAACGCGTTTTTAGATTGGGTTATCATTGGTCGAGAATAAGCTTTATGTGGCCTCTCTCAGGGACTCCCATATATTTGCACTACATGTAAGTTTAGTCGGGCACCATTTGCAGTCATCAGCTGACATTTGAAGCAAAAAAAATCAGGTAAAAAAAAAAAAAGCAAGCCGCGTCGCCGCACCACTTTTTGGGCAAGCTCCATACCAGAAACCGGAGACTTTTTTTTTTGGCCTAATGTAAGGGCTAGCCATACTTCATGTGAATTAAAATGTGAAGTGAGTTTTACATCACAAAAGAAAGTTTGTATTTGGACTTACTGTGAGAGAAGAGTGTAATGTTGGCCTGGTGATGTTCTGCGGCGTGTTTGATGCAGGCCCACCATGGCTGCTCACATTCCATCCTGTCAACCTCAACGGTATATGCCTGGCCAGCAGGGTCACAAAACTACAAAAAAAAAAGAAAAAAAAAGAAGGAAACTTGGTAAAACTAAATGTCTTTTCAACAACTTTAATCTAAGGTTTTCTCAAGGAGATCTCAAAATTAAAAATCTTGATGTTAAGGTACTTTTTTTTAATTCACAATAAATCTTTGCATATTCTTTATTATTTGATGGTGTAACGGGCACAAAAGAGACCAAAAGAGACCAAGAAGAAGTACGTTAGCTGTAATTCCAAAACAAAACAAAACGATAATGATCTCAACCAGCAAATAAATGCAATAGCTGCACACTAAAATCTGCTTTATAAAACAAAATGGTTATAAAAGGAGAAATCACAATTTCTGGGTGACTCCAAAAAACAGTGAAGTTATCCACTGAGTAATGTACATAAATGTGAATTGTGTGTACAAAGATCACGCCTTTAGGAATCGCTTTTTAAGTAAATTCTAAAATGCAACATGTGGGTATACAATGTAGATACTTACATGTATGACTTTTAAAATGCAATCCTTGAAAATGCACCATTGTGTCCCATTTTTCAATTTTCGTTTTGCCATTTTCAAGGGTACTTTGGTGCCTGTTTGGGGTGTTAACGGTACTGCAAATTTCCTTATTCATGAGCAAAGGCATGATGTCGTTTCAGGCAGAAACCTCATTGTTACAGGTATTTCAGCACCAAAAGTTGCCAGAATTATGGATATTTTGCTGTCGTCAAGTTTCTTTTCTTTGGCGATTTGTTGTTGTGTCAGTACACGGCAGTAAGCCAATGAGCAAATTTTTTTTCACAAATGTTTTCAGTGAGCAAATTTTTGGGTTCACAATTTGAACAGAAAACCCCTAAACTGAGCAGTTGGCGGGGGGGGGGGGGGGGGGGGGGGGGGGGGGGGGGGGGGGGGGGGGGGAATGGAAATGTTAAACATTTAAAGAAGTGCATTTTTTCAATAACATTAATTAAAAAGGGAAGTCAATTTAGGCCTAAGAGACTAGAGTAGAAAGTTGCACGAAACATGTTCTTAAGGAAATTCATCTCATGCACCCTTTAATTGTGAAGACCAAACTCCCTCTAATGTATCAAAATCTGTCAACAAGGCTTTTATTTTGCTGTGCTCTAGTGGATTTAGGACTGCAATGCCCAGACAGACAGTATGAGCTCCGCGCACAAGTGCCTCCCCAACAGTAAGATTGTCCATCAGCGTACATGTATATCTCATAAACTTGCGTGTGGACAGCTAGTTTTTGACCATTTTTCTGTAAATTGCCGCCATTTCTTAATTTAGGCTTTATTTTCAACGCCGTTTTCACCATATACCACCAAGATCTTGTACTTTTGAAATATCGTAACACAATTTCAACAAGTCTCCCCTATTTTGAGAGGTGACTGCTCTATGTTCCGACACCCCTATGTTCCGACAACCTTCACATAAGATTGTGTTACTCCCGGTTAGGGTTAGGGTTAGAGTTAGGAATAGGAATATGTGCAGTCTGAACATAGGGGTTTCGGAACACAGGGGTGTCGGAATAGAGAGGTGTAACCATTTTGAGTTACCTGTGTTTGAAAAATTGTCAAAAAAATAACGTTTGGACCACCCTGTAGGGTATTTCAAACAAAAAAAACAAGTACTAAGGATGAGATTTGCTGTTTTAAATATTTTCTGTTAGATTACACATAGACCTTTTTTACTTTGTTTTCTTTTTGGATTTTTGGCGGATTATGAAACACAGTGTCTCTAGCAGTGATACAACTATTGAACGTATATGTGCGTGCACCACACAATACATTTTCCAGATAAAACAAAAACATGTAAATCTCCAGAAACAGAAAATGGAACAGGAGCTGTTTGCAGATAAGGCCATTTGTTTAGCCAGTCACCTTTATCTGTGAAAGTGCATATGCATAAATTTACTTTAAAAAGTCCTTCACTAGAACAGCGATAGTGAAAGCTCGGCCGAGATAAGCCGGGCTATTGCCTTGAGATAAGAGATAATGAGCCGCTTCCCTTGTGTAACTATAGTCTTCGTGGCATTGAGGGAGGAGGGGAAAAAAAACCAGAAAAGGAATACTTGAATATAATCAGTGTTTGGTCAAAATTGGAATTGCATGTGACCCTGGTAAAACACACAGTGAGGAAATGTACCGGTAGGGGTGGATCAACAGGAGGGATAGGGAGTTAAATTTAAAACCTCTTCTTGAGCTGCAAAAAAAAAATAGGAAAATCTTGCAGAAAAACACAGCATATATGCCTCTTCAACCCCCTCCCCCTTCTTGATCCCAACCGGGATCCGCCCCTGATACTGCAATGTCAGGCATTGGGTTTTCTTGCACCTTTTGGCACTATCGCTCAAAAAGTATGTTTACAAATTTCCCCTTTGAAATGGTATATTTAGTCAATTATAAAAACCATTGTAAGGGTGGAATTGTACAAGAACCACACAGGGGTGATTCATTCCATGGTGTATGGTGTACCCCCAACTTAACTTTGTATAACAATCATTCCCCTTCACATCCCCCCCCCCCCCAAAAAAAAACCCTATTTCTTAAATGTCCATGAAAGGTTCTGATAAAGCCCTACACATGTAAACAAGTTTCTTTCTAAAACTGTTTGAGCCCTCCGAAATATTTAATTTTTTTTGGCCAAAAACAACCACCCGATTCATGTGCATGTAATATCACTTATTACATTGTACAATCTTAATTAGGAGTAATATTAGTGACAATAAACTTTTTTTTTTAAAAATGAACTAGAACTATTGAAATTAAAAAAAAAATGTAAGTGGTCCACACTTGAGTTCCTAATAAGTAAATAGCTGTCCAAATTATGCCAAGTTCCTGTGTGGTGTTGTGGTCCCTCTGTCGGATTGGAAGAAACCAATTTGGAAGGGGCTGCATGCCCTAAATTCCTAATCAACAACTTAAGAAAAGCGGCTTTTGGGGGGGGGGGAGATGGAAAAACTAAAAAAAAAAACCAAAAAGTAAAATCTGAACTTAGGTCAAAGGTTCCCAACGATCGTTATCCCAAACCAACAACTGGCTCTGGAGGTAATTGAAACCTTCCAACTGTGACAGAGGACATGAGTTCCAGATACACATTGCTAATTTCTCCTTCCCGTTCTGATCGATTGGATTACAGTTACATGATCCGTGGTAAAATTCCTCTGCTGCCCATGAACGTGTATTTTTATTCTGGCTTCTAAAGTAGTGGTACGACATGGAACAGTTGGGGGGGGGGGGTGGGGGGGAAGCAACCTGTTTTTTTTACTCAAGGGGTACATGTGATATTGGCCAAGTTGAATGTGAACGACCGTAGGTTCAGGAACACTGTGAATTTCTGTTCGTAATTGATAAGGGGAAGTGTCTTTTTTTTCCTTTCTTTTTTTATTAGAAACAACACACAGGGTTATCTGAACCCTGTTGTGACTATCTTTCTCAGGATACAATGCTACGTGCCGAGAGCATTTCCATAATCATGCAGATATCATGACTTTTCTACCCAGTTTCTTAAATCTGTGCAAATATCATATGACCTACCTATGTAAACGTGTATCTTTTTTAAAGCTCCCTGCATGACCTTGTGAATAGGATTTGAACAACTTTTCAATTTTTGATGTCTCAGCAGCACACCAACTGTCTGTTGCCACTATGAGCGTTTAACCTCTGAACGCTCCTGGCATTTTGGTCACCAACTTCTGGCATTTTTGGTCACAAGTACAGAACTGAGCTGAGTACCTACTACCGGTAGTACCAAAACCCTCTCACCATAAACTTTTATGGCGGAAACGAGAAATAGCTTATATGGTTTAATTACAGCAGCGCATGTGTAAAGGACAAGGTCAGGTCAATTCCAGAGATTGGACAATGTCTCAGTTCCCCCGATTAAATCCTGCTGTTTGCAGCAAAACAAAAGTTTGAATCAAAAACCTCCATTTAATTAGGGCATTATTTTATTATTATTTCTTTCTGGTAATGAAACCAAGGATTCCTCATTTGAAACGCCCTAGGGACTGTAGCTCGCAAGTCTGCAGAAACAGTGAGAAGAAATTACAAGTAGTTTCAGAGGTGGGAGGAAAAGCCCAGAAGGATATTCTGGGGCAGACCCACAGAATCAGGTAGGGACTGAAAACCCAATCCACATGTGGACCAGGGCAGGAATCGAACCCGGGCCATAGCGATGGAAGGTGAGGCAAGAACCACTGCACCAACCTGACTCAGTGACTGATTTGGGGAGTCAGTCAGTCGATCAGTCGGTCAGTCGGAGGACAATAGGCTTGCCCTTTGAGTCTAGACAAAACCCGAAATCAAGACTGCTTCTTACTTTTAAACCTATTGGTTCAGCTGTCTGCTCTCCATCTTCGCTCCGTCTCAGGGGAGCCTTTCGGATGCTGCCCTTGTACGGTCCAAAGATGGTACCGGCTGGGACGCCGCTCTCTGCAAACAGACCGCCGTCGGGGAGCTGGACGAAGGACGGAACCGGAACCTCACGACGGGGCGGGGCCTGGGATGGGGCCGGGGGCGGGGACTCCTCAGACGTGGGCGTGGCAGTTTCTTGAGGAGGCAGAGGCGGGGTAGAGTCCCTACTCTGTGCTTCTCTTTTGATGACCGACATCATTGAATTTTGAAACCAAAGACGTTCCCTGCAAAATGAAAAAAAAAAAGGCAAAGGAGGTTTACTTCAAACGTTATCCACTGTTAAAGGTGAAATCAATGTCGGCTAACGAACATTTTTCTGGTCATTTTTTGTCCAAACCAAAAACTGAACTGGTGATTTGTTGTTGTTGTCAGTACATGGCAGTAAGCCAATAAGCAAACTTCTCTCACAAATGTTTTCAATGAACACATTTTTTGGGTTCACAATTTGAACAGAAAACCCCTAAACATGAACAGTGTCTTCCTGAAATGACATCACAGCAACAACGCCCTCAGTTGTTTGGAAAAGCATGGACACTTTTAATGTCTAAAGAAATGCACTTTTCAATCAAATTTAGCTTAAGAAAAAGGAATTGTCCAATAGTTTTTCTACATTTCAGAGGAGTAGAAAGTTACACAAAATGTGTTCCTAAGAAAAGTTAATCTCATGGACACTTTAACTAACTTCATGTTGAAACTTGGCCTACATTGTGACATCAAATAAGACCTCCGTGCTTTTATCGCTCTTGTCTTGAACATCTACTTTTCTTGAATTACATGAAGTAATACTGTGGCAAAACTTAAACCAGCCTTGACAAGAGGGAAACAAAATATTTGAAATCAACCTGGATTGCGAACTCTGTCCCACTTCATTTGGCAGTGTTTAGTACAAATATGTACTCGGGTGCTCATTACAAAATATAGCAAACTCATGTTCTAGTTTTTGTTCATTTGGCATTCTCCAAAAAACAAAACCTGCATTCTTTAGTCGGCCTCCAGACTAAACAAAAGATCTGATGAAGATTTTCCCCAACTCATGATGCAATATATGTGTTTGGCTTTGTCAAATACTACGTATGGATAATGTCGAGGAAAGCGCTGGCCCATTCGCTCCAATGTCAGTGACACCGAAAAATTGATGCCCTGCATTTCTTCCTTATCAGTTTGCTGTGGTTTGGGGCCATCAAACCAACTGATACCGACCCTCGTATCTCGTATCCATGCCATTCTTTCTCATGTTTTTCCTGGTCTGGAGAAAAACAGCCTGGCGAAGCTGATAAAGGAAGAAAGAGAAACCCCACCCCCCCCCCTCAAAAAAAACAAAAACTTGGCCTACATCACAAGTTTCGAAGAAAAAAACAAACAGGGTCTTTATGTTTGGTGGGGCAATTATGCAAACTGCTCTTGACAATTCACTTTCAATTTGATTCTTGATAACTAAAAAATGTTGCTGATAAACTAGTAGAGTTCTAATAGGGAACAGGGTAATGAGGCTTCATTATTTGTGGGCCCTATCTGGTGGAGTACTGGGGGGGGGGGGGTGATTATAGAAAGTTGGGTAGGGAACACAGGGTTAACTTTATGGCAGTTTGCCCCAAGGCTCCGCAACCTTCTCGCTTGTCATGTATTCTGCAAGGCTGATACTGAGAATGACAAGTTAACCTTTAGCGTGGAGATACCGTGTTCTTATCTTTGTCCGTACAGTTCTCTATTTTTTTTTTCTTTTCTCCATTCTCCTCTTTTCTCTCTTTCTGAAAGGCTGTGGCTTAACTAGCATGACGCAATTCAATTTCCCATCTAGTCCCCCCCCCCTCCCCCTCCCCCTCCCTACCCCGGCATGTTGCATTATGTGGGGCAAGACAGTACCAGGTCTCCATAGTCCATAAACAATTTTACTGGTCATTAAACAATAATTAATAAACACTCAATACCAATGAGGTAAATGATGAGGGGCTGAGGCAGCTTCATTGGAATCTCAACTTTTACAAAACATTTACCAACTTAAAAACGGGCAGAAAGTACATTATTTAACTGACACATATAATGGAAATCCATAAGCTGTGTTATCACAACCGATGATGTACACTACTACACTGTGCAAGTAAAAAAAATTCAAAAAAGTTTTAAAAGAAGCTTAAAAGGCCATGACATAAATTTTACCTAGGCTCATACTTTGTGCAATTTTCAACTCCTCTTAATTGTATGAAAACTATTTGACATCCTCTTTTGGGTTAATCTGTTTGAAAGGCGCACTTTTTAAAAACTTTTTAAACATTCCTGGCTTTTCTTGGCAAATGAGGGAGTTGTTGCTGTGATGTCATTTCAGGAAGACACGGTTCAGTTTAAGGGTTTCTGTTAAAATTGTGAACCCACGGGTTGCTAATTGAAAAAAAAATTGTGGGAAAACTTTGCTCATTGGCCTAATGCCATGTACTGAAACAACGAATCACCAAAGAAAAAAAATATTATTACAGCAAAAATATCCAAATTGTGGCAACTGTTGACGATGAAATAGCTGTAACATTGAGGTTTCTGCCTGAAATGACATCACGCTTTTGCTCACGAATGCAAACTGCATTAGCATAAAAACCAAAAAAAAAGCACCACAATGCCCTTAAAAATGGCAAGACAAAAAATGAAAATAAGGTTCAATGGGACACAAAAGGTGCATTTCCAAGGATTGCATTTAATAAAATTAAATAACATGAGCCCTTTAAATAATATATTTCTGCAGGTATCTTGTTTGCCTTCTTCTGTGATGTCTTGCTGGACTAAACAGACCTTTTCCAATCAAAGTAAAGAAATAAAATATCCAGAAATGCACTTTTTCTAAAGTAGGGACCACCATGTACGGACTCCCAAATCTCTGGGGTACACTGCCTTCGAAACTGCCTTTGTTGACTGCGCTCAAAACTTTTACAGGGCGCCCCCCCCCCACCCTCCCAGTTTGCCAAGCAAAATGTACGCATGTGCACATATTTATTTGGTAATAAAAAACAATAATTTGATAATTTCAAACTGCCAGTAGCCAGTATATTCAGTTTACAATGCAAAAGCCTTATATTTACTAGGAGTATTAATACTTGTAGTGGCAAAATCTGGGGTGCTTGTCACTACAAAACAATAATTTGATAATGTGAACATAACCATTAGGTACACTTTTGTTCTCAAACTGCAAGTAGCTTTGTTGTGTTTTCAGCAGCACCAAAATATTTAGTTTACAATACAAAAGCCATAATTACTATGAGTATACTCAATACGGCAAACTCCAGTATGAATGTCACTATGAATGTATGTTCGTAGTCAGCAGTCAACGTGTTAACTCCTACAAGAAACTGTTGCTTAAACCATTTACTGCCCTGTTAATAAAAGACAACCCCAATCAGCAATACCCCTGAAGTTGGCATTATTGTACCCTCTGAACATACATGTAACAAAAATGGATGACACATGCAAACCAATTTAAGCCAAAATTAAAATGTGACTTTGTTAACAGCAGAACAGATCAGAGATATTATTTTTACAAAGTTTATTGTTGGACAAGTTGACTTGGACATCATCACTGAAAACTGCATGAAGTATTTAACAAGTGCCTTTTTTTAATCAAGGAAACATAGTCTCTTCCCTCCATTAAACAAATGTTTTAGACTTTAGTTTTGGTTTCCTACTTGTTGAAGACCTAGACACCAAACTACTCCGCCAAAAAAAGAAGAAAAAACCGCTTGCAAATACCGGTACCACACTCCATGCATGAAAAACATACACGTGTAAACCACAACTACAAATTTTGAAGCCGTTATGAGAACCAAAAGATAAAAGAACTCTTCCAGATACATCTATAAGTTCATGCACTTTCTAGCTTGTCAATGAATCAGAAAAAGTACATTTCAAGGGCCGTTTTTACTTTATGCAAATTGCAAAGCAAAGTTGACCTTTACGGCAAACTTCACCAGTTTTAAAATCAGGCGGCAAATGTTTGAGAAAATCATGAACTTGCATAATCTGCATGTGCCGATTGTGAGTCAGCCTTCACACAATCAATTAATCAGAGAAACTACATTAAATTGTGAAATACTATCATGAAAAAAAATGTGCATTGTAAGGCCAAAAAAAAAAAAGTATTCGGTCTCTGGTCAGCGCGCGCGTCGATTTTAATCATGCGTGTCAACCTTTTTTTTCCTCCAAAATGTTCCGCGGTAGCTCCAACAGCGCCCTCTATTGCCGCCCCTCCTCATTTTTTTTTTTACCAAAGAGCACCAAGGAATGGGAAATTGCACCAAAGCAAATGATTGAGAGCACCAAGGCAAATTATGTAGGACACCAATGCACATGAGGACACCCAAAAAGCAAAATAGTACCCCACCTTGTCTGTACAATCCAAGCTTGAAGGAAAAAAAAAAAAAGCCAAAAAAAAAAAAAAAAAAAAAGCCGCGTCCCCGCATCAATTCCGGAACTTTGGTCTGACCAGAGACCGAATATTTTTTTTTTTTGGCCTAAGGGCCAGTTTTTATAAACTTTCGCGCAAAACTACCGAAACTGGAAAGCAAAGTTGACGTTTACAGCAAAATTCACCAGTTTTAAAATGTGGTCAACTTCTGAGAAAAATCACGAAATATTCGTGAACAGGGCAAGTCAGAATGATCTAGACCCAAATAAAAGAAAATATTAAACAAGTCAGGTGTGTTTACAAACACAAATGCCCCGCAACCGTGACTGTTCCCATGACATAACACCACTCTTTTAACATCAACTTACATGAACCTTGGTCACATGGAACATTCATTGACAGCATTAGTGTCTTCTGTAGGTTTTATATGAATTAATCCCTAATCCCTATAATCTCAGAATAAATACAAGATTTCTATTGTTTTAGCCACTGTGAACTTGACCCTTGACCTTTTGGCCCCAAATTCAATAGGCTTCTTAGGATTACCAAGAACAATCCACAAACCAAAATTTGAAGTTCATATGTTAAGTATTTCTCAAGTTATCGCGCTGACAAGATTTCTATTGTTTTAGCCACTGTGAACTTGACACTTGACCTTTTGGCCCCAAATACAATAGGCTTCTTAGGATTGCCAAGAACAATCCACAAACCAAATTTGAATTTCACATGTAAAGTATTTCTCAAGTTATTGCGCTGACAAGATTTCTATTGTTTTAGCCACTGTGAACTTGACCTTTGGCCTTTTGGCCCCAAATGCAAAAGGCTTCTTAGGATTGCCAAAAACAATCCACAAACCAAATTTGAAGTTCACATGTAAAGTATTTCTCAAGTTATCGCGCTGACAAGATTTCTATTGTTTTAGCCACTGTGAACTTGACCTTTGGCCTTTTGGCCCCAAATGCGAAAGGCTTCTTAGGATTACCAAGAACAATCCACAAACCAAATTTGAAGTTCATATGTTAAGTATTTCTCAAGTTATCGCGCTGACAAGATTTGTCCGGACACACACACCCACACACACATACTTGTTTCACATGACTAGTGTGGACTTTCCATTGCTTTCGTGTAGTTAAGAAAAACCAGTGAAAAAACTCATTTTTCTCAAACTGTGAAAACTCTTTCAACCCAATTTTTTTTCTATGATTCCCTTTAGTGTTTCTCTTCATTCTGCTACAGATAAACCTAACCCAAAAATGCCTCTAAACCTGTTTTCCAGAAATGGGGAAACACTGTGTGGACGTGGGGTAAGTCCACACAACGTCGGTGCTACCTACATTATGTGGACGTCTTTTGTTCGGAAGTCCACACTGCGTATGTAAGACAAACTCACCCACCCACCCACACACACACCCACCCACCCACCCACCCACGGAAGGACAAGGCGGAAACAGTATGCCCCTTCGGCTTCGCCGCGGGGCATAAAAATATTTGACGTTTACAGCAAAATTCACCAGTTTTAAAATGTGGTCAACTTCTGAGAAAAATCACGAAATATTCGTGAACAGGGCGAGTCAGAGTGATCTAGACCCAAATTAAAGAAAATATTTAAAACTATTTAGCAATTATCAAACCAAGTGCAAATTAGACATGTTATAGGCTGGTATTTTGGACATATATTTGGTGAAAGTTTCATGTATGTACATGTATATTGTACCATTTTGAAGAAAAGCGCTAGCAAAGAGCACTAAAAAACACTCCGACCATGGTTCCACTGTTCAACAAACTTACTGAAATCGCATCCTGATGTAAAGCAGTGTAATAACAAATAAAAACCTAGTCATGGTGACTGACTCACTTGAAGTTACTGACACATTTAAAGGCAAAACCATGCAATTCTGTGTGCAGACTGGAAAATGAGCCACTTCAATGAAAATGGCATTTTATAACTCCTCACCACAGCCGCTACCGTAATTTGAAAAAAAAAAAATCAAAATTCCTGTGGAAGACAAGGTAATAACCATTCATATGAAACACTCAGTTTTCTTATATACTCTACCGGTATTTGCCACCACACAAAAAATGGTAAACTTGGGTCCAGATCATTCTGGCTCACCCTGTACAATGTACATAAACCAGTCTGTACAGTGAATCAGAAAAAAAATACAATTTGCATTGTGAACTGAATCAGGAAAAAGTGCATTTTTATATTGTTAATGGCAAACATTTATGAACCCGGAAAAGTATGTTTTATCATCTTCCTAAATGTCAATGTAAACAGTGTCCAGCAATCAACCATTGTCAACAACCAATGAAAAATAAAAAGGTCTCACCGCCGCCTAGCACATGTAAGTATACGATCCTGAGCCAAGAGGTTTGAACCAAGTTCTTACAAGATCAAGCAAGAAAGACTCACCAAGCTATAGATAACGTACTGCTTTCTCAGTCTCACTCTTTCACTTTCTCTCCAATGGACAACAAGACACCTCAGCCCGGCGCAAAAGAGGAACACGCAATTTGAGGCGGTGCTAAAACAAGAAGCCAACATCTTATATAGCAGGACGCGTCCATCGGACAATGTGCCCTTAAAATTAGTCCTGAAAAGGGTAGGACTTAATCAGTGCTTTCCCTGCTTATCAGCGATATGAAAATTTGTGAGCAGCGAGAAGGAATTTTTTTTTTTTTTTTAGCCTCACCAGCTGGGGAAAGAAGATTAGATAAAAGTGAACAGCACGCCCAGCCCAGAACATTAGGATAGTTGTACATGGACTACAGTACATGAAATATGACATGCAAGTGGGACCATGCGTCATAAAAAAAACTTTATCAGCAAATCTTAATATACATGTAGTTACTTGGGATGCATGCGCGGGTCTAGAAAATTCCATCACGTAAAAGAAGTTTTCTAACCTAAAAAAGAGGAATACTTTCGGGGGAAATGAAGGACTAGGCTAAAGGTTAAAAAGGAAACAATGGAGGTGGAGGTACCGGTACATCTCATATTTGAATGAATATCAAACTTCTACTTGAAAAGTTTGGACCTGATTCTTGTTTAATTATCCCATGAATGTGAGCAACCCATGTGTTGCTATGGGATTGACCAATCAGCAACAAGGACTCCAGTTGCTTGATTGACCCCTTTACGTGGTGAATCAGAACTTTTAAATTTTGCATTGTGTAAAATGTCCCAAACTTCACAATGTATAACAATGTCAGCTCTACAGCCACCAAGTTCTTCTGTCCTGCAATTATCTTTGGGTTGTTTTAGAGTTTTCAAAGCAGACTTTTCAGAAACTGTGAAGGTTTATGGAGTGAATGTTTACAGACTTTTCATCGATCTCAGGAAATACTCCTCCCCAACGGTCACCTGGCAGAAGTTTCACTCAGTACCCTGATTTTATTCCCTTGATTTTCATCAAACCCACAAGGGACGGCCGTCAAGTTCACAAACTGACCAAGTTTACACGTTGACATTACGGGGTTAATAGCGGCAAATTAATTGCGCAGTCGGCTGACTATTGCTAGCTGCGGGTACCGGTAGCTGCACTGCACGGGGAGGGAGAGAAAAAATCAGTTCACAGGCAGAGTTTCCTTATCTCGGCTATCTGGTGTGACACACATGTCCCACTTCTAATTCATTCATATCCCCCCGGTGTCATCTTACAAGATCGTTGGGCCCAGTCAACCTTAACTCGGCAGGCCACTTAGCGGAGGGGGGTACACAGAGGGGAGGGAAGCTGGTCCTCTCGATAAGGTAATACAAACTTCCAGGTAACATCCTGTTGCTCTTAAAAGACCTGTCCCCGGGATTGAGCAAGGGCCGGGGAGCGTGTAATACACGCTGTTTTAGGGACGATTAACAACTTGCAGGGGACTTAATCAAGATGTTTGGCTTGGCTTTTTCCCTGACCCATAAATCATGGGGACTTGGAGGGGGAGGGGAAAAAACAGACCCAGACAGAAAAAGGTTTTGGAGATTTCTCTCAAATGGCTTGACCCAAGGGAGGGAGGGGGGGGGGACTAGGGAGACAGCACAGTTCATTTCTACACCTTCCTTCTGTAATTGATGATGTTTTAAAAGGTGAACTTAGCAATTGACTGGAGCGGGCTGTGAACTTTGCGAACTCCGGAACGCTAGTGTACGGGTGCTCTACCAACTGAGCCACCCAGCCCTCTGTTGACTGTTTTCCCATTTCTGTCAATGTCATTGTTAACCACTTCGCGCCGGGAATATTTTCGCCGAAAATTTCGAAATTTTCACAAAACGCCACAAATACTGCTTTGCAAGAGTCATGTCAATGTAAATTTGTATGATATTTCTTGCCAAAACCGCATGTTTTAATACTCCGGAGTGTGCTCTGTAGCGTAAATTGTACAATAGGCCATGCACAGCGGCCAATTCAAGATCAACACACGGTCCACCTCCACAGACTTCACGGACTCTGTGTGTGTGTACAAAAGACATGAGTGATTAGCATGTTTAGACGTCACCCGGAGGCGAGCTAGTCAAGGCAATCTTGAAGTCTTAACTCATAAAAACAGCCATCAGAATGATCTAGACCCAAATTAAAGAAAATATTAACAAATATTTAGCAATTATCAAACCAAGTGCAAATAAGATATGTTATAGGCTGGTATTTTGGACATATACATGTATTTGGTGAAAGTTTCATGTATATGTACATTGTACCATTTTGAAGAAAAGCGCTAGCAAAGAGCACTAAAAAACACTTTTTACCATGTTTCCACGGTTTAACAAACTTACTGAAATCATAATTTAATCGCATACTGATGTGAAGCAGTGTAATAACAAACAAAAACCTAGTCATGGTGACTGACTCACTTGAAGTTACTGACACATTTAAAGGCAAAACCAAGCAATTCTGTGTGAAGACTGGAAAATGAGCCACTTCAACTAAAAAATTGCATTTTATAACTCCTCACCACAGCCGCTAATTTGAAAAAAAAAAAAAATCAAAATTCCTGTGGAAGACAAGGTAATAACCATTCATATGAAACACTCAGTTTTCTTATATACTCTACCGGTATTTGCCACCACACAAAAAATGGTAAACTTGGGTCCAGATCATTCTGGCTCACCCTGTACAATGTACATAAACCAGTCTGTACGAAATTTTCACAAAACGCCACAAATACTGCTTTGCAAGAGTCATGTCAATGTAAATTTGTATGATATTTCTTGCCAAAACCGCATGTTTTAATACTCCGGAGTGTGCTCTGTAGCGTAAATTGTACAATAGGCCATGCACAGCGGCCAATTCAAGATCAACACACGGTCCACCTCCACAGACTTCACGGACTCTGTGTGTGTGTACAAAAGACATGAGTGATTAGCATGTTTAGACGTCACCCGGAGGCGAGCTAGTCAAGGCAATCTTGAAGTCTTAACTCATAAAAACAGCCATCAGTGCGTGTTCTCATGTCCTCCGATGCAAACTGGTTAAAGAAAATGACAAAAGGCTGTCAGAAAAGAAAAAAAACAACAGGAAAACTGAATATTTCAATTTAATACAGATTTAGCTCTTTAAATCTCAACCTTTCAATTGATTTTTTTTTTTTACTTGGGGTTCTTCATGAAAGGAATGGCCTTTAGACAGAATGGTGAATTTGTATGGCTGATAGTGATAGCGTCCAACAGTGGATATCAGTCCGGGCCACCAATCCCGGATCAGACAGTCCTAAGCTCCCCGAGGGTCCTGAGGCTGATTGGCTGAAGATAAATGACAGGTTAGATTACATGTTGGCAAGAACAAAACAAGCCCAAAGGGGGGAAAATGTGGCTCACACAAAAGTAAAGTTTGTTAGCTGTTCAAAACAACAAAATCAGCGTCCCCACCTTCCCAACAAAAAAAAAGAGAATTTTAATAACGATATGGTTAAAAAGTAATTGTCCAAACGCTGTAAGTTTTGCCTTCAAAGAACATGCCTACATGTACTGTATGTACATTGCCTAAAATTTTTTAGACCAATGCAATAAAATAAAACAATTACCAAGTACTACATGGTACAAGTAATGCATTACACTATTCAGCACAAATTATTTTTTATAGCCATGTTACCCAAAAATTCAAGCGTTTCATACTCAAGCTCCTACAAAAATTCACTGCCCACTTCTTCACGATTGCCCAGGAAATTTAACCTTAACTCTCTAAAATGTTTTTAAAAAATCATATTAAAAATTGAGGATTCAGAACTAAAGGGATAGGCCTAATTATTGTCCAAGAATGAACTTAGTGGTACATTTCCAATATTTAAACCAACACAACACTGCCAATGCAGGTGGTGGGGCCTTGCTATTACATTTGTATCAACTGACACACATGGTGAACGTTAGTAGTAAAAGCTCAACGACCTTTTGAACAAAACTCAAACCAAGTTGCCGTATTATTTTCATCAATTGGCAATTCAAAGTGCAGAAATTGCATGCAAATTTTCAAGAATGTCCTCGAGACTTTTGGAGACCCACAAATATATCGCCCCTTATATGCACGGCATGCATGGGGGGCATATCATGAATATCATCTCATATACACTGGCAGATTGCAGAGAGTGATTAATGTGCGCGACTGCGGCGGCCTTATCACGGGGTGCGATCACGCACACCACTCTGAAATTAAAATGGGGAGAGATAGGGCCTACGACACAAAGGTCAGACGCATTTATTTCCAACGGCTTGGGCACCGCTGGAAGATCGCTATCCCACGGATCCGAATCTCGCTGATGGTATCTGCACATCCCGCCGTCGACCAATCGCAGCGAGGAGTATTTCGCCACGCTAAATATGGAAGGGACTGAGATCAATCTTCTGATAGCGCCGCTTGGCGTGGGGCTTATCGGCGGGGCTTATCTCTCCGCACTCATGTTCAGTGTTCTTTGGGCAGCAAATATCCTATAAGCCATTCCTAAGCTCAACATGGCACACTCTTACTGGTACAAGTAATGTAGTGAGCCACAACATTCCACAAACACATGAAACACACAATATTATAGCACTCATTTTGAAACATGTTTGCAAAATGTTCGGCAATTCAAGTGGTTTCCAGAAACCAGTGGTGGGATTTAAATCCGGATTTTTTTAAAAATTCGGTTTAAATTCCTCTATTTGGTTTCACTTTGGAAACGGGATATTCGAAACCAACCTTAAAAAAATTAAGCCTTCCTTTTTTTGTGTGACACAGGCTAAAGAAAACAACTGGAACATCCCCCAATTTGTTCCATGGTCTCTGATTGTAACTGCACACTTGCTAGTGGTCTTCTTGGTATTGCCTGCCCATTCGACTTACATTTGTACCAGACAGTTCCCATCCATTTGTTCAACATTGCAGCCCTGGAGTGTTTTTGTTACTTGCCCAGTGGTCATTGAATCTGGCAAAATACCTTACTTGTCACTTTCTGTTGGCATTACTGCAGGCTGGATGGGAACCTCTGATGAAATCAGGTTTGACCGCTCTTCGGTTTGAAAAAATGTAGGCCATAACCGGATTTTGAAATCTCCGATTTTCTCCCATGACTATACATGTACCAGAAACTATCAAAACTTCTCTGGAGCTTCACGCATTTTTTTTGTGGGATCTGGCCGTGTCAACAAATTTGAACTAGGTTGTAGGTTTTACAGTACAACTACTTGTAATGAAGGATATTTTGCTCGCTTTTCAAATCTATCAAAAACCGACAGAAATCATTCACTTTGGATGTCGCTACATTCAGCAGTGTTCAGATATACATTCAGATTTTTACTGAAATTAATGACGATGCATGACTTCTTTTTTTACAATTTTGTGTGAGTTACATTGTGGAGACCAAAGTCGGAAGCCAAGTAATATGAGGCAGTGAGATATGAGGCAGTGAGACTAACAGTCCAGTAAGGCATTTCTGTGATAATTTGGTAGTTTTGTCCTTTGATGTTTGCAAATGTTGTATACTCCCTTTAAGAGCTCAGTGAATAAAACCTGAAAATTTATGCATTTTTCAAATCTTATCCATCATCTAGTAATGGTCAAGGAGATTCCGGACAAGGAGTTCTGGATCATTTGTCTGAATCATTAATTAGATACCATGGTTAATTGGCTCTGTCGTGGATGTTACATTTTCTTCCATTTTCCTCCAGATAGTCCGCTGACCAGAGGTTCAACCTATCAAAGGCCCCGCCAACTGTACCAGCTCTCGACTGTTATCAAGGTGTCTCTCTGCTACAAATCTTCCTAACTGTCACAGATAACAGAGTCCATATCAATCGTTTCAAAGACCACTAGAAATTGGGTTGATGTATATATTTCTAAGTCTGAATGGTACAATCTTTTTCAGGGTATCTCCACCAAACTTTTTAACCCTCATGTAGCTTCAAATGTTCAAGGGTCACACGGAACAGACACACCGGAGATTGTTCAGGATTCAGTTATCTGTTCCTCAGATAAAGTTTATCAGCGACTTTTTGTTGTCCGCAGTACTCGTGAAAATAACAAGTGTCTTTTATCGCTCTTTGGGTTGGGTACGGTTTATAAAAAAAAAAAAAGCCTGGCAAAGATTATGGAGGGATGATAAAAATATTGATGACTCAGACTCGGTAATCAGCCGGCCAGGGCCATGAATAAAAGATGCCACGTTTATGGACAAAAGAGAGAAATGTAGTAAGATTCCACCCTCCTGTTTATTTTCAAAATTAAAAACCACTGTTGTTGAATCTTGAATTTACTTGAAATTGTTCCTGCTACTTTTTGGAAACAACAAAAATCATCCTAAAAAAAAAAACGAAAAGAATTTTTGGAACTACATGTATTTAATAGACATTTTGAAGTTTTGACCACAATTGGCAAGCTTTAAAAAAAAAAAATAGGGCCGAAAATGGGATAAGCATCTATCTTGATGGCCAATGAACCAAGATTCCAACCTTAGCCTATATTTGGTTCCAAAAGTTTGCTGATCTTGAGAATTGCTTGAAACATGTGACTCTCTTTCAGATAAAATTTATCTTGACTGCAAACAAGTATTTATCTGATTCAGTGATAAGTTGGAGTATTAAATTCTGCCATGACGTCATATGAAATATTCCAATGTTTCTAAGGGGGGGGATGGTTTAACTTGCTTTAAAAATTCACAATTACCCTACTTACATTAATTTATTAAGTACCTTACAGTCATGCAAAAAGAAATGAATGATTATGAATAAAATTGTGCCTGCAACTCACATCTGTACAAGTTTCCATTTTATTGTTAATGCCACTGGTGTATGGGTCATATTGCTTTTGTCTTCACAGAAAATTTTGGGGAACAATGAAATAATTTTTTCCCCCAGACAGTTAATGTTAGAGGCAACAGGCTTACATGTATAAGCATGAATTTGGTAGTTAGTATTTTATAGCAAATACACTGTTCTGTTTAAAGTTTTGCGTTCATAGATGCCGGAAAAAAAGCAAGGAGAAAAGATGTTCTTGTAGTCTGGTTACCTGACCCTACTTAAGATGAAACAGAGCACTATATATGTCTACGTCGGGGAATTGTCAGGCCAGGGAACCAGGCTAGCTGGCTTGCACCCGTTCATGAAACCGATTGCAAACAACATGCGCACTAACTAAATTTGGTAAATTGGAGGCAGTATTTGAAAAAGTCATTTTTTGATAGAAAATTTCCACTTTTCTTGAAAATGACAGCACACCAGATGCCATAATTTCACTAGATGCTTGAGACTACTATTCACTTACATTCAAGTACCGGTAAGTAAAGTATTTCATAATAATTTGTTAGTTTTTTTTATGTTTGCAAATGTTGTATATTACCTTTAAAAGTTAATGTGCAGCAACTGTCAAAAATGTCAATGTTTTTAATCTGTAGGGAACATCTATTCAGTATGAAAGAAAACTCAATTTTGCCAACAGAACACTTTTGTCAATGACATAACTTATCTTTAAATCTAGAAAATTGAAGTAATCCAACTTTGATGAAAAGTTTATCGCTAAAATGAAAGGCTATATTAAAAGAATTAAAAAAATCTTGGATGATGTGTTATAACATGCAGGTAAAACACATTCAAAATGCCTTCAATAAGTGAAATGTACATGTAGTTAATTAATACGGTTAAAAAAAAAAAAAAAAAATGCAGGTCCAAATACCCAACGCAGTGTACTCCTTGCATTGTACATAATCGTTTGAAATGCAAATTAACATCAGCCTGTACTTATTAAGCCATTTATGAACCTCCTTCATTGCACATCTGTACCACCGACTGTTTGTACAAAAATTAATTCAATTTTTAAACTTCGACTCCCACCAAAAAAAGAGCTGATGCTCCAATTAGAAAATAGCAGATCCAGAGATAAAAGAAAAATATGAAACAGCTGGGGGGGGGGGACACATTTTGTTTTTCAACTATAATCCATCTGCATCACAGTCACACTTTGAAAATCTAGTCCAAGAATGCGTCTTAGGGCAGAACGTTTTCAGGTTATTCTGAGAGAGAAAACTCAGGGACATTAATTACTCAGTCTTTCTTTTAATAAGATACCCAATGACAACTCCGAAAAAGAAGAGAACAGTTAAAGAGAACGGAAGAAAATGCAACTTACCCCGACTGAGTTTGGCCGCAGACAGATTAAGTTCGTTTTTTTTTATCGGAGGGCCCAGCTGCCAACAAACACAGACTCGCAAACAGTGCATGTGGACCTGGGAACTCTCGGAGTATTCATGGACGTGAGCTCATGTCACAGCACTGCTAGCCTTGCCACGGCCCGTGTGTGTGTGTGCGTACTGTATGAGCTGCAATGATAGGATCAATAGCACTATATTATTCCATCAGCATTCTGACATTATCATTTATCAATGATCCTTATCAGCGCCATGTATTTCTGGCCTACAGTGATAAGCCGCCTTGGCTGTGGCCCTGTTGTTAACCTTTTTTATCAAAATACCATCTGGTGGAAATTCAGATAGGGTGCGCCCCGCAAGAGTAATCTTATTTCAAAGTCCATCCGGGGAAAGAGATAATTTTTTTTTTCTTTCTTCCTGAAAAGAAGGAAAAACAGACGAAGACAAAAAAATGAAAGAGAACTTGTGATAAATTTCTGAGGTCTTTCGACCTTATCAAAGTTGCGCAAGTTTTATCTAGTAACTAAGAACTTTGGTTCACTGAGGTTATAAAGTTCAAATCTATTAAGTATATTATTCTCTGGATCTGATGAGATGTCTTTGGAGTTTGTTATCTCGAGATTCCAAACTTTTGGCTCATTCTTTTGGTAAATCAGAGGTACTTTTGCATTAAAAAAAAATCCACTGCAGTCTAGTTGTAGCACAAGTAGAATGCACAAGTTTTCAATTAATCTGCATAGAAAAACTCATGGGTGACATTGTACACTATCTAGAACAAGTTTACTCAAACTTTAAATTAAATTCTACATTGTGCCTTAACAAAATCTGGGACTTCATTGCAAGAGAACTGCAATTTGCTTAGTCGCCCATCGTTAAATTGCCTCATCTAGGCAAGACGCTTGTTTTGAACTGCACCATCAGAACGTTCAAGAGGACATTTCGGACATTATAAAACAGTCACTAAATAAACTGGTTTCTTATTTTCCTTAAAAGTGCACAGAATTTTATACTGGGTTTGTCTTTTGCCAGCGTAGTATACTCAGTGTTGCCCAAGTATTCAACATCAGGATCTTATTTGGCTCTTGGCAACCAGACTATTGGCCAAATGGCATGAATGGCTCTAAGACTTTCTTTCTTTTCTTTTCTTTTTAATCCTTCAAAGCCATGGATTTCAAGAAAGCATATTATAATAAAGAAAAGACACTTTAATGTTTTTGCCTTTTTGGGGACTTATCTAAACATTTGGCTATGAATGTATGATACATACTGTTGTACAAGCAGGAAAAGTCACTTTATGTGTTTGAAATCATTTACTAACATAATTAGGGTAAAAATTCCATACTGGGCCACCACTTTACCTACCGCCAAACACATCAATTTTCATCTCACCTTGTGATTTTACCCAAGAGGAATCCAGGAAGCTCTGGAAATGCGAAAAGAATTAGGGCCTAGGCAAAATGTGTTTTTAGAGCACATTTCGGATGCACACGTCGTGCAGAACTAAGTTGAAAATTATAGCTCCATGGTTGAAGCATGGAGCTATAAAAGTAGCCGGTCAAAACTGATTGAAGTGTCTGGAAGACAGCCGTACGTTATACGCATGACATCGAAAGTAAAGAAGAGAGCAGGGTTTTGATTTATTTTTTGGACACCCTGAATTTTACATTTACGAGCGTACATTGCTGTCGAGCTGGCGGCGAATAGTCGCGTCTAGACCCGTGAACGTGGCTTGTAAACTACGCCACGTTCACGGGTCTAAGTCGCGTCAAACTTAGTGGATTGTAAATGGGAAAACACATTACTGTTGCCGAATTATAAAAGCATTGAAAGAACCATCATTCATCAACTTACAGTTACAGCAGTTTGTTCATCTCGGTCCCGAGTCCGGTCGCCAACGGTCCACTTCCGCGACAAGCTGTGTACATTTTGACATAATGCCATGGACGTTCTTGCAGCAACACGTGCTATGCGCTACACATGTCGATGTCACGCTGCACGGAAAGTGAGGGCGCACGGCAATAGTTCGCAATCAAATGCAAAATGATTTTCAGCAGATATCACATGACCGCTGCAGTAACTGGAATTTAGTGCTTCCCAGATATGCAGGTCATGTTGCGGAAACTAAATAAAAACATCAACTACACATTCCAAATATAATATTTATAATTTAAAGAGAAGATACATTTGCAAACATCAAATATCTTACTGGATTGTTAGGGAATGACAGTCCAAAGCATCCTGTAAAGTTGTGGCTCCTGGTGTGCTGACATTTTGAAGAAATACTGTATTTTTCCAATGCTGGTCGGCCGACCAGCGTTGGAGAAAACTGGCTTTTTTTTTAAAAAAATGCTCCGAATTGTTCATATTTAGTTCGTCTGCATTTTCTTTGCAATTGATTACACACCTGTGAAGACTACAAGCCAGCTAGACTGAGTCTCTGATCTTACAATTCCCCAGTCTATAAATTGCTCCGTTTCATCTCAAGTGGGGTCAAGGGAACCAGACTACAAGAATATGATTGGTTTTCTTGGTTTTTCCAGCGTCTACGAACCCAAAACAATATTTGCTATAACAGACTCATCCTCCAAATCCATTTATTTCTGAAAATTGCAGAAAAGCAAATGTTGAACATTCCCTTTAAGAGCGTCTACTTGATGTTTCTATTTTTATCAACAATTGTGCACTTAATTACATGTACATGTGTATAGTGTTTTTATATTTATACCATGGAGCTGTAGCGGGGCATATGATCAACGTCAATGTAGAATGACAATATTTCATTTTGAACAAAAAAAAATAAAACACGAAACGCAGAAATTTATTGTACATGTACATGTAATATGCTGCAATTTTATTCATTTTAATTAAACAAAAATGAAAACAAGCTAAATTGTGTCTTCCTGAAAAAAAGAAAATGTCCACCCACACATCTCCATTTTAAACACAACTTTTCTAAGCCAATGTTCGACTCACAATTTTTCCAAGTTGAACACATTTCCCAAGATTTCTTTAAAATGAACTCAAAATTAACGTAAACTTGAAGCCTCCACAAATTCCACTCAAAATCCAGGCCTTATCTTACCACTGCTGAAACATGAATCCCAAAAACATCTCTTTGCTCAATTTTTCGCAAAATAAGTTTGTAAAACCTTATTGATCTAAGACATTATATGGCTGCGAACTCAATAGAAATAAGAAATGTAAAGCTACTGCAAACTGAGGCGTGACATTTCTCTTTCATAAAAGCAATTTGCCTACAACATTCTGATAGGAGGAAAATGAAGGACCTGCTCATGCATAAATTTGTGCAATACGTGTGCAATACGTGTCCCACTGGGCGCTCGAAAGTGTTAACTTAAAAGCGCCCTCTCTGTTCGTGCACGGAGCCCAGACTCGTGATTTACTTTCAGTTAGTGCGAACTTTTAGATTTTGCTGCAGATTATACGCACACAGTTATATTGTCAGAAAGCCATTCATTGGAAAGTCAGTATACGATTTTGAAACAATCCACTGCTGTTTTTCAGTTAACGATACCATTGAGAAAACAAGAATCTTGTATACGACACACAACTACAAAAATACAGAAAGTACGCACAAGTGTGGAAATCTTAGTGGGTATTTAAACATGTGAATCAAGTTTTCAGCAGAATTAGCCTGATCAATTTACAAACATAGTGAAATCACAAAAGTGAAGTGTTTTTTTTTTTACATAGCACAGATACAGATACATGTATACAGAGTGGTAATGCAGAATTGAATTCACTGACAAATTTACAAACGAACTAAGTTACTTTTTTTGTTACCCAAGAAACTAAAGAGTGCTGGAAGGAAAACTAGAATTACGCAAACGTTAAAAAGACCAACAAAGTGCACAGACAAACACAAGTTGAGTTTTTCTAAGCTTAGCAAGCAATTAACAAAAAGTGTCAGATTTCCCTTCCGTGTCAGAAGGGAATGTGGGTAGGAATTTCTGAAGTACAGTGCCTACAATAGACCGGTTGCATTCAGCAGCTATCTTTGCAATATTTCATTATATTGGGTGCGTTCGAGTAGCTCACCCGTATCAACTCGGGTAGCCCCTGTGCCGTTCAATTAGCTCCGACGTCATTCTCGGGGCTCACCTGGGTCAGCCACCACACACAGACCCTGCTCGTGGAGCAGATTCACTGGTGGAAATACGTCACACTCATCAGTTGTTCATTCCAAGAAACGGACAAATATGGACTCAAAAATCAACTTTACTGATGTCTTAAGGTGATTATTTATTAAGTTCATAACAACGTTAGAGGCTATAATTCCAGCCCAACTTTGTGGTTTTTTTTTCAACTGACGGACAAGCAGTACATCTCAATCTGAGACCCAGTGCGTAACAGGCATTTTGTCAGTTCAGTGGCTCAACCATTGCTACCGACATCGCGAGAGGAACGTGATGGCCCACGGTTGAGTGTTCGATTAGCCCAGCTGTTGTGGCTAACCCCTCTGCCTTTACCCGAGTCGATCCGGGTGAGCTACTGGAACACAACCTTTAATTCGAAACCAAATAAAAGCACAAGTTGTCTACTTATGCGTATTCCCGTGAAACAACAGCACGCATCTCAAAGATTGCTGCCATGCAATGCATCTATTGGAGACAACTCTCCAAACTGAATTGAATCAAGGCAAACGATATCCCAGTCTTAACAATGGCTTCTGTATGAATTTCCAAAGAACAAAAGGGTGTGACATTGAAAAAAAAATTCGAAGATTTTACGGAGCTACTAAGCACGGACTCTGCAAATTCCATGAAAAGTCCCTACACCTTAAAATTTCACTTTTAGCCTGTTAATCTTGTCATGGTTAGCAGGACTTTTTGTAAAACCTTAGCATGTGTGCTTAGCATCTCCACAGACTTAGATGGCAACGCTGTCTGCCTCAAGCAGAGACTTTCTCTGAATCCTCCATGTAGATGCGGGTCTGATGAGTGGTGGCCACGTGTTTGACAAGACTCCAGCAGGTCGGGCTCTCCTCCTTGCAGTACGCGCAAGTCCAAGACGATGGTTCTGTTACAAGAAAAAAAATTCAGGTATTCTTTGAAATTCTTTTATAATGCTATCAGTGCCTCGGCCAGAGTACAGTTGCTCTGTCCATGCTATTTTCAAATTTCATAAAAAATAGGTGGGCTTTGGGGGTGTTTTTTCTGCTTATTTTTCTAGCAATACAAAACTTCTTCAGAGATGCTGAACGGAAAAAACATGCGACAACATTTACTTATGGAATAATTACTGTACAAACTTCAAATAATTTACTTCAAATTATTATCTTTTTGTGCATTAGGGGAAAAAGCAACCCACTATGAAAGCCTTTTAGAGGGATGCAGATTTCAAAAATAAAAATATAAAATGGGCACACATTTTCATGGGGAGTCGGGTTGGCCTAGCGGTACTTTCCTCGCCTTCCACTGCTGTGACCCAGGTTCGAATCCCGCCTGGGCCAATATGTGGATTGGGTTTTCAGTCCGTACCTGATTCCGTGGGTTTCCCCAGAATATTCTTCTGGAATTTTCCTCCCACCTCTAAAAACTGTAATTTCTTCTCATTGTCTCCTCTGTACAGGTTTCTTCAGGCTTGCGAGCTACAGTGCCTGGGGCGCTTTTAAGGAATCCTTGGTTTCATTACCAGAAATAAATAAATAATAATAACAATGATGTTGTGATCATGAATTCGGGTCAAGTTGTGCTGTCACTTCAAAAGTATTAAACTTGTACGAGTTATCTTGTCTTCTTCACTGTGCGTAACAAAATTATAACAGAAACAGCGCCCTTCATAGAATGAAAAATCAAGAAGAAATTTGTGCAGGTTTTCTAATGGACAGCGATGTCACAACTTTCCCCGAATGTGCAATCACAATGTGATTATGTGAATATGAGTGCCTGAAGAGATTGTCACATCAAAAGTGGTGTGTGACAAAAGTGGTATTTGACATCAAACTTTTATTGATAACAAAAGAGTTGTCGCGACATACCATCGCCTTCTGTGTCCATCTGGGAGTTCTCCATGAAGCGTCGGACCTTCTTGGCGGCTGGGGGACCTGCCTGGCCGGCTGCTGGAATCAGTGGCAGAGTAGCTGGGTCGACATACCCGCTGCTGGCAAATGGGACAAAAACAAAACGCTTCCCGTCAAGTTTACAGCCCAAAGGTGTTATACTCCGCACAAAACTTGGCTTGAAAATGGCAAACAAACGTGATTCGATATACAAAAAAAGACTAGGTTTGCCTAGTTGACCCGGACCCGAAACTCTCAGTTTAGTACTTTATTTATACTCAGTGACTCAGTCACTCAGACTGACTCAGAAATAGTCAGTCACTGAGGTTTTTTTTTCCCCTGATATTTTCCCGAGAAATTTCCAAAGTTCCATGAGAAATAGTTGCAATGGACACAACTTGGACAAAACTGGCCCCAAAAAACTTTCTTTTCTGGGTCACTGTCAAATTCCCTGAGTTTTTCCCAACTGGCAAAACGGAAAACTCATTTTCCAGATTTTCCCTGATTTTCAGAGTGACTGGGAACTGTGAATGGACTGGACCTTCGAGTCCAGCCAAAAAAAGAGTTGACAGTGGTGGTGAAAATCCTGTGTTTACCTGCAGTGCTTCACAGGAAATATTTGAAATCTGGGTTCTTTTTAGCCACTGCCAAATCATGTTGTACTATGTTTACAATTAAACAGTAGTTTAATGTGTGTTTTTTTTGGTGGGGGGGGGGGGGGGAGAGACACATGCAATTTAAATTTGAATTCTGAAGTTAAAGATAGTTTCTGAATGAATGTGTTGGTAAATTGCATTAACAATGGAAGAAAAAAGGACAGTTTACATCCCGCCACCAACAAGTCTGCTTTTGGATATGCCTGCCACATTAACAGTGAACAAGAACCCAGTGGCCTTCGTAACCGGTTCTGTCAAAAGAATTGAGCAAATAAATCGGCAGGTAGCAAAAGAAATGCTAATTATCAACTGCAACAGTTTCCTCTCACCCGTTGTAATATGCTGGATTCTGAACTCTCTTGAAGCCTTTTGCACGGTTTGGATTCGGATCACTGACTATGTTGATATCTGCAAGAGAGAAACATTTTATGTTCAGTCGGAAGTTTCCTGGGGTAGTGAAAATTGGCCGATTAAGTTTGGAGTGAGGTGGACTACCACCCAATACATGTACCATGAACTCATCTAATTACAGATTTCACCCACTCAGCTGTTTATTTCTAAATTTACAAATATTTTCAAAATGCTAGCCTCTCTGTTTTTAGTGCTCAAGGATTCAGGATTCTAAACGATTCAGGAAAACTCCTGGCATAACTACCTAGGAAGCTGGCATTGATCTAAATTTGGACAGAATGTAGTATCCATACGCCACTTCTTTGGTTATGTACAAAGTCTAGGGAGAGTTGGGTGCATTTGCTAAGTATTTTGTAACAAAATTGGAAATGTTTCTCAGTCCTAGATTCATGTTTTTTCCACATTTTTGCATTGACTGACCTTCACTGAGATGATAAATGGTGGAAAAAAAGTGGCACAGAGATGCTAAATTCTTTCCCCAAATTCCTGCAGTCGAGATACGTGTGCTGGATCAAAAGTACATCACATGTCCGGTCACAGATAAATCCCAAGTTAATTCACAAGTCCAGTCACAAGTAACAGGAGATGAACAGTAACAAAAGAATTTGAATAGCTTGTGAGTTGACTTGGGTCTGGATGACTTGTGATTGTCATGTGACGAACGACTGATGCCGACTTGCGGTCCATCACAAGTACCTCAAATCATCATCATCATCATCATTTTATCATTTGGCAGCCGAGGCAGGAGCATTGGCGAGCACCCTCCACAAGGACTTGTCGTTCACTAGGACTGGCAGGTCTGCCATTTCCACATCAAGGTTTTCACACATGGGTTGTGGGTATTTTTTCTTGGTTTCCCCCCTGGTGTGTAGGTGTCCACAGGATGAATCCAGACACTGGTTCTCCTGTGTGCCGGTAGCAGTGTCCAGCTAGATGAAGGCGGATCTTATTTGAGAGCCTGTCTATGCCCCGCACAGTTCTTTGTTGGTCAAATTGACCAAATTACCCTCAAATACACAACTGTAGCTATGAAAGGAAGGCTAAAAAAAAGATACGAACCCATGGGTTGGAAGTTGAGAACTCTCCCTTGCTCCATTCTGCAAGCCTGTCTGGCCTCCTCTTTCGTGCTGTACTGGAGGAAGGCGAACCCCTTGTGCAGGGAGATCCCGATGATCTGCCCGTGGCGCGAGAAAATCTCCTCCAGCTTGTCCTGAGTCAGGGAGTCCGGGTTCAGGTTGCCCACAAAGAGGCGCGACTCCCTGGACTTGAGGTCGTTGCTGTTGGTGTTGTTGCTGATGGTGGACATCTGGCGGGGGGCGGCATAACGGTTAAAGCCCACGTGGTTGAAACCGAAGCCGGGGTTGCCACCGTAGTAGCGGTTCATTGTTGGATCCTAAACGAGTGTTCAAAAGGAAACCAAAGTGAAGCCCCTCCCAGACTAAAAGGAGTTTAGATTGTTAACACCCCCATTACATTTTGGTACAGGCCAGACAGGAGAACATGTACATGCATAGAGCAAGGACAACAGACTGTTGTCCTTGCTCTATGGTACATGCAAGCACACCTGTTAACTTAAATTGTACAGTTCTATACAGTTGATCTGTTTGTTCTTGTCCACCATTACAGGAAAAAAAAATTGTTGAAGAGGTACTTTTGTGACCTCGAGAAGGCTATAGTGGTGGGATTAAAATCCAGATTTGCAAAATTCGTTTGAATTCCACTATTCGGTTTGGATTTTGGAAACCGGATATTCGAAACCAACGTTTCAAAAATTTCAGCCTTCCATTTTTGTGACACAAGCTAAAGAATACAACAGCGACATTCCCCAATTTGCTCCATGGTCTCTGATTGTAAGGTTTTGCATTTCCTCGCAGGCGGTCTTCTTGGTTCATGAGTAGCCTGCCCATTCGACTGATCAGAGAGTTCCCAACTTTTTTTCCCCCAAACATTACAGCTCTGGAGTGTTTTTGTATAAAGCCCAGTGTTCACTGAGTCCAACACTATTTAACCAATTATCGAGGAAGGCATTGCATCGACACCTCACTCGTCACTTTTTGTTGGCGTAACTGTGAGCTGAATGCGAGCTTTCGGAGAAATCGGATGACCCTTATTCGGACAAAAAAAGGATAGCCAGAGTTTGAAATCTCCGATTCCCCCATCACAAGTAGGTACCAAAGAATATTCATGCATACATGTTTTGCACACTGCCACTGGACAGTGGTTGGAATAATTCATTCAATACATGAAACAAGAGCTTTATTCCGGTTTTGCTTTTGGCAAAGATTTGAATAGGCACTCAGTATGTTTGCCTTTCTCCATCCACTGGGCTATTAGAACTAATTTGGCCAAAACTGGTGCACAGGGTCAATAAATTTGGCATCCAATCTGTAAGCATCCTACTTTTTGTTTTTAAATTGCATCAGTAAATTTAACCTTGGTCGAGGTGTTCGACGATAAAGTCTGATGATCGATGGTTGGTCGCAAACAATACACTTACACGTTTTGTTCGAAGCACGAACAGCGACCTCACGCGGCTAGGCTACAATATGCAAATCAGGTGGGGCTGAATGAATGTCTTGGAACAACCATAACCATAATTTATGTTATACTGTCGCTGGATTTATATGAAGTTATATTTGGTCTGCGGACTCCAAACTTTTTGGAGAATGAAGAGCTAGCTCGATGTCCATGTAAAATATGAGCCTCCACGACCAAGCACTGAGTAATAATCTCATCTTTATTCGCATATTGGGTCGTCGTTGGAAATCCAGTGACAAAATAAAGAAAAATATCAGCCAAAGCCCACGGATGTAAACAGGCGTTCATTCAACACCACCTGATTTGCATATTGTAGCCTAGCCGCTTGGGGTCGCTGTTCGCGTTTCAAACAGTACATACGTGCGAGTGCATAGCGCGTGGCTGCTGTATATGTCAGTGGCACTGATCATCAGACACTACCACTGCATGCCTTGACTAAGGCTACAGTAAATTAAAAATCATATTCTGTGATTGTAGTTTTTGCCAATGGGTGATTAACAATAAATAATGAACGGTGTGCTTTGTAAAATTAAACTTACCATGTCTGAAGGAACTGCAAATTGCACATAAGTGCACAGCTTGTGAACCTTGCTTTCAAGAATGATTGATTATGTGTAGACCATGGAGAGATTCAGCAAAATGAAGATTATTTTTTATTGCATTTTCATTGAGGGCGCTCAGTGTTTCAGAGCACGGGGTACTAAGGCTTTCTTTAATTTGGTGGTGGTTCCTCCCGCATTAGTTTTGATGGAACAAAACTAACTTACTTCAAAGATAATTTTTATGAGAAAGTGAAGCTGTATTGACTCCAAAGGCAGTACACATGCGAGCAGTAGCTCAGATGTGTGTACAGCAGAACAGTGCTTGGCCAACAACTAATTTACGAGAGCCAGTTTGTAGGACAGTAAGTTAATATCCCACTAGCGTGAGCAAAACACGGGATAATGCAGTGCATCTGTGTCTCACATGCCACTAGGCGGAAGGCCGTGTGGTATATGGGGCACAGACGCACTACATTATCCCATGTTCCCCCCGAGCACGAACAGGATAACAAATTTATCTTCAAGCAAACTTGATGCACAGATGCAACACGCTTGTCCTACACGAACTCTTCAACAGTTCACCTATTACACGTGCGTGCAGTAGGAATAGCGCATGCATCTTAGAATAGCGCAATACGTGGAGTGCGATATGGACCATGGCATTAGGTATATATCACACTGTTGTTGCCCTGGATCGACTAATCGAGATCAAGGATTCAAGTTCGCTGGAAGATTCTAACACATATGCACGGACTGGTTTGTGCAAGTGTATGCACATTTTCCATCTTCCAAGTGCACAAACCTGTCTTCGGAGAAGAATGTAGGCGCATGGCATCAACGGTGCTTGATTCTGTTTACTTTCATTTTTACCATAAGGCCAAAAAAAAAAGCCTCCGGTTTTTGGTACATGGAGCTTGCCCCAAAAGTGGTGCGACGACGCGGCTTTTTTTGACTTCCCCCCCCCCCCCCATAAAAAAAACACGTTAAAATTGTGCAGCAGCAGGGTTCCTGTCAAACAAGCAAGTTTGGCGGTTTTGAGACATCATCTTACATTGAAAAAAAAAAAGTTTTTAATTTTGCTGATGCGCATGGCTAGGGCGACACGCGCGCATACCAGAAACCGAATACTTTTTTGGGGGGCCTAATGACTACAACGTATACTTTAGAGATGATGAAATCTGTCATCACAATCTGACAAACTTGAGTCCTCAAAGAAATGTCACAAAATTTGTGATGGAAATACCCGTTCCCCAAGTTTTAAAGGCAGGAACTTGAACCCCCAAATAGTTGTTGGCCCATGTTTTAAACAGTGCTCAGAATGAACTGCCGAGTCACAATTTCCCAAACCCCTAGTCTTGGGTAAAGATGTTGCGATCGTGATCACCTGCCGCCGCAAGAGGGCATTATCACAACAAAGTGACAAACCACTAATTACATGTACATGTATGAGGGAACCGCTATCTCCCCTTGAAAAATGCTTGTGTTACTACTGTAGGCAAATACGGTCCATTTTCAGTCGCACACGAACTGAATTCAACAAAAGAGTTGCCATGAAGATGCACACAAGTTGGGTAGAATCTTGTATACAACAATGTACTCAGTACTGGCAAAAATTTGGTTTGGTTTGGAGTCAATATGCAATGTTTTGAATGCACGCTGCATGCACAAGGCGAAAACGGGTGCATGCGCGTGGCACGGATACTACAAGATTCCCAAGACGATATTGGTTGGATTAATGAACCCTTTTATACTTGATACACTTTCGTACCACATTTTGTCATCCAGGAATTTCTCTTATCAAGTTGGGTTGAAAATGTTAACATGTACACATGACAAACCACCGTTTTAAATATTTTACAAGTCTACATCCAGACGCCCGCCAAAAACTAAACTGTTTAGCAAAATAATGTGCTCATTGTTGCTCTGTTCATAATTTGGACAAACTTGTGTGCCCACAATACATGTAGAAAAAAAATGAAAATGTGATAGCAACTCATTAACCCCAACCCTCAATCCCACAAATGGTTTTGGAGAATTTTTAAAAGGATGGAGGATGAATGGCAAAAAATTGTTGCTTCATTTTGGAGGATGCATTGTGTCGAGTTCGTAGGCTGTACCCTGCATTGTTTATGTTCAGCCACGCATAACTGAGCCCCCGATCTATGCTCAATATCATCAGCGCTGCCTCAACCCATTTATAACAGCGACTGTTTTGAAGGATTGAGGTAATGGTCACCCCTCAACATATTGGAAAATAACAGATGATTTCGGAGGATTGAGGCTGAATCCAATTTTGACATTGTGGCAATTGCAGGATTTTGTAAGACCGAGGATGGTTCCTACTATGTAATAGGGCCTAGGGGGTTAGGGTTAAACGCTCGGTGTGTAAAAATTCTAGGCCGATTTTGGGATTGAAATTACACAAGCTGAAGAGGATGCAACAAAACGTTTTGGCAGACTACAAGTCAGTTAGTATATTGAAAATGGGGCAAAGGTCAGACATTCGGATGAGCCTTTCCAATAAAATCTTTGGGAAGCAAAACCCAATTCAAGGTTTTTCGTAAAGAAATCACCTCCACGTAATTCAAAATTTTCAAAAACAAAAATTGAAATACAAACTTACAAAAAACACTTCACAAAAATTTTCAGGGGGGAAAAAATAAAAAAAAGTACTCACCGTCTTTTAAAAGGGATGTCAAAAATGTCTGCAAAAAGGTCTTGAAAAATGACTCCAAAAACGTCACCAAAAAAGTCGCAGAAAAATGTCACGACGATATTGAAAAAACAGCAAAACTGCAAGTTTAAAAAATGAAAAAACAGAAGAAAAAAAATGTCAGCATGGAGCAGAAAAATGAGGCTCCAACTACATGTAGACATACATGTAAATACAGATATGCAAGTTTGGAAATATCTTTAAAACAACTTTAATAAAAACACACAACACTACAAATGAAAGGTTCCACACAGCTGGTTTGTGATTATTTTTTTTAATTTCCAAAACTTTCCAACATTTACAAATATAAGAGTATATTACAGCTTATTTGAATAACTTATAAAGACAAAAATGTCTTTAAGACTGATCCATTATGACCCACCCCACAGCGTTTCGACCAATCACAGCCATAATTTATGTCCGACATGTGTGCACAGAAGTTGGACATGGGTGCAAGTAAGTGTTGAATGTCCCCTGCAGCTAGAACAGTGTGGTACTGGTAAGGCGCACGTGGTGTTGTCTGAATGCGCAGTGGGCAGGGGGCATACCGGATCGGGAACTTCTAGTGCCATTTAACCATAGAGCTATATTAAATTTGTAGAGCGCTGACTCGATGTACAAAGTGATGCGTGCTGGGCGCATCCATGTTTGTGCACAAACCTATGGAAAACTCCAAATTTTGTACGGCTATTTGCATATCTGCATTTGTATTCTATACAGGTGCATTATTGAAGGTGATGCGCTCATAACCGAAACGCACAATCAGTACAAGAGCATTTCATTTTGCTTTGCGCAAACAACGCAAACGCGTGCGCATATCTGCTGCAGCTGATTTTTGCTGTGACGTTTTTTAACCGCCATGGCGTGCTTAAGTTGTTTGCGTATGTTGTTCTTGCACGTTACATTTAGAGCAGACTTTCAAAATCCACTCCATCTAATTTAATTATGTTCTACAAACACGCACATGAATTCAAAACGTCTGCGCACAGGACGGCTTCAAAGTATCTCCGCGCGTAAGAATGAAGTTAGCACCCTAGTAATTTAATATAGCTCTATGCATTTAACACATCTGTAAGGGGTAACTAAGTTGTTGCTGACGTTTCGAACTTCCAAGACCAACAAAATGCAACACAAATGGTATACGTGTACTCTTGGAAATTCCTTACTAGTCGAATTCGACAAGGTGGATGAGATAAATCACTGTAAATTTACACATACATTACAAACATTTGTACAAGGGCCAAGTTTCATGGGGCTGAATATGTTGCCTCATAATCTGAGAAAGCATACAAAAACATCATTACATGTACAGTCGACTCCCGTGAATACAAACTCAGTCGGACCTAGCCAAAACGTTTGTTACATCAGAATTAAAAAGGAGCATCGGTCCCATTTCATTGTAAACAGTCGGGACCCATGACTTAATGTTTGCTTTAACCAGAATTTGTATTAACAGACTTTGTATCAACAAAGAGTTGACTGTATCAGTTTTCAGATTGCCAAAAGCAAATCTCTCATGGCTTGTAACCTCTCTGCAGGAATCCTTTTTTTCCTTCGTATACTGGGCATATTTACGAGCTCCATAGAACAAGCCCCCAGTCACCTCTTCTTACATTTTGAAATGCAGCACCTGAATCACTGCAACTGGAACAGATAGTCGACTGCAGTCCAAGTTCAGCATTAGTCAAGGCCTACATAGGCTAATGTAATGACTTATAACATGAGAAAGAATATAGTATTCAGACACCACTTTGTTAGATAAAAAGTCTACAATGAGTCGTGTGAGTTTGCAAATTATTTTCAAACAAAACTGAATTTACTGCATGGTTCCATATTAATTTTTGTTCTTTCAACAAGTTTGCAACAACTTATCATTGGAGTGAAATACATGGAAAAAGTGGTATTATGATACTGCATTCCTCCTACACTTAAGAAAATTTAAACGGTCAGCAAAAACTTAGCATAATAAACATTGCAGCTAACTTGTATACAAATAATAACTACATGCATTAAAAAATCGATCACCTACATGTACATGTATCTTACCTTTATACAATTACATGACACATGGAGCAGCAAAACTACTTGATAACTGTGCACAAAGTCCGACTATTATTAGACGGCCAAGGAGTCAAGTATTTTTGCACAAATGCAGAATACCCCACCACAAGTACTATGGCTTTGCAGTGTTGCTTGGTTCAAAGATTGCCACTGCTACTATTTTGTGTTCAACATTTTGGCCCAAGGATCCACACTCATCAGGTCCAGGACTTGGACTTGTACTTTTTTTTCAGCAGGCCCCATTTACCTTGCTGGCTTACATGTGGGTGGCTTTGGACGATTTGGGAAATTTAAAGTCGGAACAATTTTATGGAAAGAATGTTGCATCCTGACACCACTTTTTTCATCATTTTCATCTCAATGAAGGTCAGTCATTGCAAAAATGTTGAAAAGACATGAATCTGGAACTGAGAAACATTTCCAATTTTGTTAGAAAATACTTCGAAAATGCACTCGACTCTCCATAGACTTTGTACACAACCAAAAAAAGTGGCGTCAGGATGCACCATTCTTTCCAATTTTATATTGCCAAATATTTTATAACCAAGGTCACTTTTCAAAGATTTGCTATATGCAAGGCCCTTACGCCCCCGGGCATTTTTACAGATAACTCCCAGCTCAAAAATGTGCAGTGAAGGTACCCTATGTTGCATTACATTGTGGGACCATTTGAAGGTAGGTATGATGCTAGCCCTAGAATGTAATTGTGTGGTATTTTTTATCATTTATGCCACTTTTGGGATACTTGAGCAAGTGAACATGCATGCCAAGTATCAGGCTGAAGGATTCCCGTGGAAAAATGCCACAATTTCCCTAACTTTTCAAGGTCATGTGGGTAGGCCGTGGTCATAGAATGGAGCTAGAATTAAGGACAATGATATGGAGAAAATGTAAGTTTTAAGCATTTCAGTCATAATCTGCACTCTGAATTGGTGTGCAAAATAATCAACACTTCATTCTGCATTAAATGTACACATTTCAAGGACAAAAAAATGGAAACAGTTACATATCCGGCCGCCACTTTTTTCAATAAATTTAGGAGTGCCAAAAAGTTTTGTCCTACATCGTTATTTCCTCTACTTTCCCTTCTCGACTCTCACCCCTATCCTTCACTTACGACCATTCATTGGTCTTGCTGGGAATCGAACCTGGAGGGCGAGAAACTTTCTAATTAAACACACGAGTCTTTATCTGCTTTTATTGCCGTTGCGGGTCCATTTGATATATTTAAGGTGCCTGTTGAATAAGCTAAATATTCATGAGAAATGAAATATTCATGAGGTAGGCCATATCGCATATTATTGGCTAGTGCATTGTCAAGTGCACTACTTCCAGACTCTTCAAGTTCAATATGGCTGCCACTGGCTGCAGCTGCCTATCGGCTGTTCGAACAATGTGTGCACCCAAAATGTGCTCTTTTTAAAAAAAAAAAAACACCACATTTTTCCTCAGACTAAGTCGATCATGTTTTCAGTTTTCCCAAGCCTAATGCCTGGATTTATCGACCATGAAAACACAAGGTGAGGTGAAGATAATTGTGTTCGGCAGTGAATAACTCATAAGTGGTGGCCAGATTGGAACTCTTCCCAAAGCAAAAAAATCCCTGCTTAGTTTAATCAATTCTTCTTCGGCTTTCCAAGCATTTGCTTAGGCATTTGCAGAATCCGTGGGAATCCAAACTTGAATTGAATGTTTCTTAGGCCTATGTCTTTTTCTACAAACCACATCAAAAACAAATGGATATTTATACGATCAATTTATTTATAGGCCTAGCCCCCTACCATAGACTCGACTGTCAATAACAAAAGTGTCGTTTATAGGATGTCCCAGAATGCAACACGCAGTGTAGCTTCACTGCATTCACGGCTGCCGCATTCACACGTTTACCAAGCACGTTCATCGTCCATCGACGACGTCATCGTTAACACTCATCATGTGGCCAATTTTCTACCTTAATCTCCACCATTTATAAAACCACCTACGCATCTACGAAACCATTAAAATAGGCTATGATACAAGACAAGGCTGCTGACGCATAAAAAAACTCACCAGCTTCAAAAATCAACGATATTAAACACAATTTTCTAAATTTCTGTTCGTCGAAAAACTCCCAGCTCCACTCACGAAAAGCACACGATCTACAGTGTAGCGCATGCGCAGAAGTACAAGTACAGCGTCTGGCACAGTGCACGGGGGGACACCTACATAAAATAACCTGGGACATTGTTTCACCTATTACATGTAGTAGGTCAGATCGCAACTAACAGTTGTATTGCGCTCATATTATATGCTTGGCATGTTCTATCTGTAGCCTTAAGTTATGCTACCTCCATGGTTGTACTTGGCATGTTCTATCTAGCCTCCTTTTTATAGCTCAATGTTTATAGCAAGAAAACAGATGGAAGTAGTTGATTCCAGTAAAAATTGTTTAACACAATTTATTACAACAATGAAACATTTCAGTAACAGTTTTCCAGAAAATAAAAAAAAATAAAAAAAGATAACTGAAAAAACCCAACATGCATGAACAAAACACAAATAACACACTTTTAGAGCTTGGCAATTTTCAATATTTATTTTGAATGTTTATTTTGCCTTCAGGATTCAACAGATCATAAACAATAATATGATCTATAAGGATCTAGTATAACTATAGATCATAACGATTTACAGTTCTATATTTAATATATAAAAAAAAAAATTGGATAAAACACCAAAAGTGACAGTTGGGAAAGCGTTCATATCTGATAACCTTTAGTACTTCTATACGCTACAGCTGCAAAATAAGGGCCGTTACTGAAAGTGCAAGATTTTACGGACTGGTAAAACACAAAGCATTTTTTAACTTTCTGACTCGGGATACAGGCAAAGAAAATGCAACTCGCATTCCAGACGGAAAGTTCCCCGGTCTTGCTCATGTTATCATTAAAACCCCGCTGAAAAAAAATGACGAAAGAAACTGAAAGTTGAATGCATCTTTTATGCATCTTAAAAAAGAATAATAACATTGATACAAACATTCTACAGATGAAGTATGGTTGCAGAAACACACATAAAATTGGTATCTTCAAGTTCAAAGTCTCCTTTCTAGACATTTTTTTTGCTATGTGAAAATAAGAATTATTTTAAACACATAATTTCCAGAATTTCATCGCACCCTATAAGAACTTATTTGATGGAAACTCGTTTGTGTGTATTTAATAATATTCAAGATAAACTTGAAGGCGCACTAAATTGAAAGCTTTTTTTTTTTAATTAAGCGTCTGGGACACACGAGCAAGCTCCATGCAGCATCGTTGTCAATGGCCACTAAAATATCTCGCTAAAACATGCTAAAATCAATTTGGGGGGCGGGGAACAATATGAAAATCCAAAAAATTACCGAACTATTTATAAGTTCATTCTCTTACATTCTGAAATGTGCAAAATCATAAAAACGGAAAATAAATAACTGGTGTACACAGAGATTTTCTTGAGTAGCAAATGCTGAGTAAACATATTTTTCTACATGCATAATTCCGTCGGAATTCACATTCCGATTGCCCTCTCAATATAAATTCCATTGTGAATAGAGTGAAAAATACTACAAATGGACTTGTAAATAGTCTGCATATTAACATACACATCACCATTTCATGGTGTTTTACCGTGTGCTATTGAAATTGTCTGTGAAACTGGCGGTGAATTTGTTTCAAAATTCTACCGAGGTAAATCATTCCACATCAACAGTTTGACATTCTAAAGCAAATTCCTGAGTGTTTATGAGAAACCTTATGAAAAGAAATCACAAAGTTCCGATCTTTTCCTCCGAATTCTCGTCTGTAACATCTTTCAGAAGCGAACAGGCGTCCATTCATTTTTCAAACGAAAGTATCCTACTTTTAATGTGGACTTTCATACAACTAGATCCAGAGTGCAGAAAAAAAAATTAATTTATCTTTCTTCTGATATATCTTAAAAGTCTAACAGATGTTAAGTCAGCAAACGCAGTTAAAATTTTAAACCTTAATGTAGATGTCATGATCTCCATGTTCCTATATACAATTTCTTTTCCCCCAGGAAATGTGGTAGCATGTACACAATATAAAGTTTATAGCCCTTTCTTCTCTATTCAAGTTATCTACAAATAAAATACACTTTACAGTACATATCAATATAAGCGTTTACAACTATACTGCGAATGATTTTCAATTTTAACATTTTATTAAAACATTTTTGTTTTTAGGAATTTATACAATTGTTTACACATTTTTTTTTTTTTACAGTACATGTAAATATAGATAAAATACTGATGAGGTCTATAAACAGACGATTTAAAAACATCTTTATATTTTTTTTATCTTTAAAGTTCTTTCATAATCACACACTTTTATTGCTCTCCCACACACACCAGTCAAAATCCACCACACACAAAATCTCTGGAAATAAAATTTTATAAAATTCAGGTTTACAAAAATAAAAGGAAAAACAAAATGCATGGTATATTCTTATGAAAATTTCCATCAACAAAACAAAAACATTTCAAATTTAAATGCATGACCAGCTGTAAGTGTTTTTGCTTCATTGAACTGTAATTTTTCATAAGTTTTGACTGGTGCTGTTGTTTTTACCCTTCAAACATGCCCGGCCTTACACCACTCACCAAAATACAGACATGTTTCCTGTGAGTAGCTTCCTTCATCAGGTGAAAATAACCGCTTGTCTGCTTTACCCGTTTTCCTGTTTAAGCTTTTTTGTTTGTTTGCGGAAAGGAAAAAATGAACCACATTTATGTACATGTACACACCATCTTTAAATCCAATGGAACTTTGAATCGCAAACCAATCTTGATGTAAGACGTTTGTTTTAAGGAAATTTGTCTAAAAATAAAATTAAAAAAAAAAGCATTTACCTTTCTCTTTATGACTGATAGCCGGCTTGTAAAACCATGTTCAAAATAAGTCCCACGAAAAAAATTGTGTTAAAAAAATTTGCAGCAGCATATCCGAAATACGCAGCTAATGCTACACAAAAATGAACGCAAAAAGTCACATTTTACACAGTTTTCTAAACTACATTTGTATTTCACAACCTTAAACCAAAATTCTAGTAATATCTGTCTAACAAATTAATAAAAAGGTGCAAGCTTCACTTTTAACCCTATCAAGGCTACTAAAATTTACATTTGAGTTAGGGCAAACTGTTGTAGTTTTAATATGGATGGCACTCCTGGGCTATGAACATACAATGCAGATGTGTATGTACATTGTATACGACCAAGTGCGTAAAACATGTACATAGAAGTCTGTTCACTGATAGCACAAAAAGCTAACCTCTTCCTGTTACATGTTCTTTGTTCTTTTTAAAGGTAGAATACCAACAAAAAGTGTTCTAAATGTAAAGAGTCTAAGACGGATGCTTAATACCTAACCTGATGAAACTTTAGCTCAGAGAATGCTGCAAATTTCGATAAAAACAATATTCTAGGATCTCAATTTCAATTAAAGAGTTGCGAGTCATGTGTTGAATATTGCCCGAAATCAGCGTCCGGGTCACGTTTTTATTCAGCCGATTGCAGCTCCGCAATGTCAGGCACTAAACCGACGAATTATATCAACCACGCGCGCGTGGTGCGTCATGTCAACGCTTGTGCGTACCCATTCAAGGCTTCGCTGAATTAAATTCAAACGACTAACGAAAATTTCAAAAGATGCGTCTTTATACGCATCTTTGGAAATGACATTTTATTGCTTTCTCCAAAATGACAGCATGCCAGAAGGAATAATTTCACAGGGAGTTTAGTGCCACTACTATCTTTAAACCAAGTAGCTTTTTCAACAGTAATTTGGTCAGTTACCTTTTTGGATGGCTGCAAATGATGTACTCTACCTTTAAACACAGCCTGCCCTTACTTTGTTATAAATCACCAACTTCGTTTTTAATGTGAGGTTCAACTACGGGGCAATGTCATGTTTCTATTCAGAGTGTTGTTGCAAGTGGGAGCAGACACACGCGACTAGACACACATAAAAAGGGAAAAATAAAGGGGGTCGATCAGGTTAGCAGTGTTTCCTAAAAGGTTATGCTTTTTCCCCCGTTACATTATGAACCCTTGACGATCCTAAACATTTTCGTGTGAATTAACTCAAGTGGATTTTGCAATTTGTCAATTTATATTCCTGTTTGCAGTTCAAAATGGTCAGGAAAAAATTGTAGGCAATTTTCACTGAAATTGGAAATTAATTTTTATTTAAATTATAAAAAACAACAAGCTTTTGCCTTTTTTTTTTTATTAGTATACAGGGTTTTTTTGTGGCAAAAAATGTATAACCGTTAGGAAAAACATTTAACAAAGGCCTGATTTTGCTTTGTTACCCTAACCACCCCAAACCCTTCAGAATCCAACTGCATGTTTTCATTGTTTTGTTTGAGTCTGTTGGAGTGAGGATTGCACTAGTAAACTGATTATGCTTTACATGGGGTCAGGCATACCACCATAATTAGAGTCCAACAGTTTCGGTGTTGAGTTTACAATATGATGTTGGATTTTGCAAGAGTGAGAAAGGTAGGCTATTAACCCCAACTCCCTAGGCCTTTTGCTAGGATGCAGCCTCAATCCTGCAAAATCCTCCAATTGGTCACATGGAAAAACAGCATATAGCCTCAATCCTGCAAATTCCTTCATTATTTCTTGAATATTGTCAGTGGAGGGGTGACCACCGCCTGAATCCTGCAAAATCCTGCGGCAGTGACTGTCAATATGTTGAGGCTTGGCCAGTGACATCCTGGAGCAGTACAGAGGATTTCAAGTATAATCCAGGCCTATATTTATGCATGGCTGAGCAAAAACAACACAAGGTCCGGCCCAAGACCTTGACAAGGTGCATCCCACGAAATCAGTAACGCACTTTTGCCATGTAACCTCAATCCTCCAAATTCCTCCACTTTGGCAAAGAGGATTTTGAAGGATTCAGGGCGGTTAAGGTTAAATCACTGAAGGAAGTTAGGGTGAAGACAACTGGTATGTGGCACTTGGACATTGTTGTTTGACATTGTCGTTTGACTTTTAAGCTGACCACTACAGTCCAGATAATGAAAACCAAATTTAAAAATTAAAGGTGAACACCTGATCGGGCATTCTTCGCTTGTATAAATATCTGAAAGACCAAGTTAGTCTAGTTTCATGTACATGTACATTGTGTACATGAGAAATTTCCAGTCAATCCATAAAGCAAATACCTGGCACACTGCCAAAAACTTAACATACTGGGGGAAAAACCTTGACAATAACATATTGTCTACATTATATGATCGTCAGCAGTTATCCCTAGGCAGACAGTAAGGAAGGTACAATTATTATGTATAATTTTCCAGACGCAAGAGTTACATTCACCCGTACTTTTCCTATAATTCAGAGTGAAATCGCATAATGGCAATACACTAAACAATCCTCATCCAGTCAAACTCCAACACCAGGGTTTGTTGGAATCTGTTGGAGTGAGTACTGCACTAGTGATTATTGGGTTAAGCACACCACCATAATCAGTTTGGGTGTAGAATTTACCATGATGTTGGAATTTGCAGGAGTGAGAAAGGTTCTCAGCAAATCACTCAAGGGAGATAGGGTTAATCTCAATTTTCATCTTTTTTTTTTTACAAAGGGAACACTACTTGTTCCTATTTTCTCTCAGCATCTTGCTGAACCCATCGAAGTCCAACAACTAGAAAGGCCTTTCCACACTGTCCAAACAGTCTGTTTGACCTGGATCGAGCCTGAACTGTTACTTTTCAAATTTCCTAAGCTGCTGGTCAACTGTGCCTTATCTTTCCGACCGTTGCCTCCTGAACGCAACAGAACCCAACCGAATCTAACAAAATCCAGCAGGAGTAGACAAGGATTTTTACCGCTCAATCCAAAAGAATCTGACATACATGTAAATGCAAAATAGTTGGATCCTGTTGGAGCAGCGTTGGGGGGGGGGGGGGGGCTCTAGTCAATGTGCATTGTGCATGCAAGGTTACTATTCCTAAAATGGGAACATGTTTCGAATCAGAAATTCACGATGTTTCTAAGAAGTGCTCAAAGTGGTCAAGGCTATATGTTGGGAGATTTAAGACATTCCTTTTTATACATTTGACAGAAAATGACAGTAACATGAACTGAAGAGAAGACTTCTTTAAATCCCATGCTATGCACCTAAGATGTATTTTGTTGTATTAATATCAACTGCATGTATTGCTTGACATCATGGCTTTGTTTTATCTGTTGACTACCCCTTCCCCATGCCAAAAACATTTTTCAAACTACACAGATTTTTAAGGATTTAAAGGGCCCATGAAATGAATTTTTCTTCTTAATATATTTCTGCAACTTTCTACTCCTCTTACATATATTAAAAATATTTGACATCTCTTTTTGGTATGAGTTATTGAAAAGTGCACTTCTTTAAACATTTAAAATTATCCACGCTTCTCAAGACAACTGAGGGCGCTGTTGCTGTGATGTCATTTCAGGAAGACACTGTTCAGTTTAGGGGTTTTCTGTGCAAATTGTGACCCCAAAAATTTGCTCATTGAAAACATCTGTGAGAAAAGTTTGCTCACTGGCTTACAGCCATGTACTGACACAACAGCGAATCATCACAGAAAAGAAATTTTACGACAGCAAAATATTCACATTTCTGGCAACTTTTGGTGCTAAAACAACTGATGAAATTAAGGTTTCTGCCTAAAATGACATCACACTTTTGCTCATGAATATGGAAATTTGAATGAGCATAAAAACCAAATGCACCAAACTTCCCTTGACAATAGCACAAAAAAATTGAAGATAAGGTTGAATGGGACACAAAGATGCATTTTCTAGGATTGCATTAAAAAAAATTACATTGCATGGGCCCTTTAAGTTAAGGCTAGTGTAGTGTGGAAAATTGGACTCTTATGAAATAGGATTTCATGGGTTGTATTGTGCATGCTTAAGTGAAGATAATTCGGACAGTGTTAGGTCACGCGTGAAGGATAAGAGCCCATATAAGGTCAAAGAGACCGGATTCCATAGGAGTCTTAATTTCATATGACACCGGTTCATACTCAGCACAAATGCCAATGGAAATTTGTGACGTCATGTCAAATAATTGCATTTTGTCGCAAAGTTCCTGCTCTTTTTAACTCTGGTGAATTTGGCGTGACATCACATTCGCTTCATTTTGGCATTTGCATTAAGCATGACCTGGCCTCAAAAGGAATCGACTCAGCACAAATGCCAATGCAAATTTTTGACGTCATGTCAAATAATTGCATTTTGTCACAAAGTTCCCACTATTTTTAACTCTGGTGAATTTTGCGTGACATCACATTTGCTTCATTTTGGCATTTGCATTAAGCATGACCTGGCCTCAAAAGGAATCGATGTTCCCCATAAAGTATTGTGATAGGAGTTACAAACTCTTATTTCACTGTGACTCAGTTGGTTTTGTGGATAACCCATACTTCTCTTGCTCTGCAGCTAACTGAGCCTGGTGCATTGGATCTGACCATCGACGCTTCAGCGGCTGCAAAGGTTTGCCGTCCGTCCTCGGTGACAATTTCGGACTCTTTTCTTGGGCCAGGGTGTTGGCTGTCCGTACCAGAACCATGTTTGCATTGCTATCCGTCTGCGCAGTGAGCTTTCCAGCAATCGCTGGCTGCTCCATGGACACACTAGCACTCACCGGAGGCGGAACCGCAAACGCGTACTGTGAAGTGGATTCAAGATGGCTGCCATGTTGCTGGGCTTCGCGTTGCCAGGAGGTGTGGGATCGGGGGTCTGGCTTGTCTTCCCAGCCAGCGTCCTCCTGAACAGGTTCCAGAAGTCTTTGTCTCTTGGGTTCCGGGGACCAAGACGGTAACTCTTTCGGGGTACTTGAAAACACACTTTGCATTGGAATTTCCTGTTGTTGCTGTTGCTGTTGCTGCGGCGGCAGCATTGGCAGTTGTTGATACGTCTGTGTTTGATGCGACTGCAGTTGCTGATGCTGCTGCTGTGACAAGGGTTGCTCCGACAGCTGCGGTTGAAGCAACCACCTTCCGTTTTTGTCCTTGACAGTTAACGATACACACACGTCGCCGACTGCCAGTTTGTGGCAGCCGAGGTGGTAGCTCTTTAAGGATCGGTCAGGTTTGACCGCCGACCAACCTTGTCCAAAGACGAAAAATGGATGCTCCATGGGAGCCTCTAATGACACCTGCAAAACCAACGGAGAAAAACGTTTATTGTGAAAAGCTCCTAATTCGGCAAAGCATGAACATTTTTTTCAGGGAACCTTCCTGAATTCTCCAAAATCTGCCACTTTGCAGAAAACATTGACACATTGTTTGTATTTTGAAATCAATAGCATAGCTGCCAACTTTTCAAAATCCCAATTAGTAATCAACCCACGCGGTCATTTTCAACTGCTCGTTTTATCAAAAGCTTTACCAACATCGAGTATAGGTACATGGTTTACATGGACATGTACACATACATGTGCATACCCTTCTTGTTGTGAATAATAATGTACTGTAGGCCAAAAGATAATATAAAAAAAAAAAATATAAAAAAATAGTTTTAATGTCTGTATTTGTTTGTTGAAGTCAAATAAATAATAACAATAATAACATGTGCGCATATTTTTTTTTAGATGCATGCTATCGATGTGGAGTTTCGAGTTCGTATCAATGTTTTTACACACAATGATTTAGGGCCACCGTATGCAATAGAAATATCCCGCCAACATACCTTGCAAACGCATGCTGATTTATCTTTTCTGGACGTTGTGACAAATTCAAACTCTATTACCAATTATTCCAACCATACTCTTAATAAATTCCATGAATAAAAACTCGCACTGATGGGTCTTATCCCGGCAATAAGCGACCAATTGTGCTCACGATCGTCACTGAAAAGTACTCACATACAGTACACACAACCACACATCCACCAACCTCGTCCCCAGGGTGTCGAGCAGTACACGCCCACCACTACCTGCTCTCTCACCCTGGTATTGGATCATTTGCATGTGCAAGATTTTTGAACAGGTATGCAAATGAGGAACAATCTGGTGCCTGGATATGCGTTACACATTAGCGTTTGTTTTTGTATGCGGTGTCTGGGGTAAAAACAGAGTCAATTCGTAGCAGCGCGAGCACGGCGTGAGTTACGAAAACACCATTTTTGAAATCAAACTGTTACGATCTTATCGAGACAACATGCAGTATCATATTTCATATTAATATGAGCAAATTGGAAAGGAAATTAGTATTTTCGAGAAGGCGTGGACGAATGATAGCGAAAACACGTACTGCACGTTGTGAATAATAGCACCAAGTACACGATAAAAATCCATTACTAGCCAATTGCGGTATCCAATCAGGATACAGGAAGAAAGTTTCCTATCCAGGGTTTACTATTGGAAACACGGTTGGAAATAAAGTAAGCACTGGGGACGAGGTTGCACATCCACGAGATGCACACAAATGACACACCATTGAAAAATAGTTTTAGTCTGGTCTTCAAGTACTCCACTGCGTACACTGCATTGATGTCTATCAGGTGCTTGACTGCATTCTTATTAAACTTGTCACCAGTCCATCCATTATCGCGACATTTCGCCAGACGTTTTCGGTCAAAAACGATACTTTACAAGTATTTTTTTTCTCGTTAGGTAGAAAATGGGAAATTTGTAATGTTTTAGTGGCAAATCGTATTTTCGTAATTTAACAAACAATTCGTAATAATTACGAAAAATTCGTAATAGTTGGCAGCTATGCAATAGTGGCACAGTTATAACTTTCTTTTAATAATATAGAACACAAAATCTGGATTAGTTTAGGGTATGTATGATAGGAACGCTATACAGGGTGAGTAAAAAAAACGAAACCCAAATGTCGGGACCATTGTTCTAGTGAAGTTCTGCATACAGCACTTTCAAAATCCAGGATATGAAAGTCCAATTCATAAGCTTTCTTTTAGTACAAGAATTATTCAAATCATTTATGTACTTTTCAAGTTACGGCATTTTAAACACAACTGCCGTTTTAAGGTTCTGTCCACGGATCACAAAAAAGTTGAGTGTTCTTTCAGCAAAACAAAAACAAATCACCTACGGATGTGTGTGAATTGGTTTAGTTTTGCTGAAAGAACGCACACCTTTTTAGTGATCCGTGGACAGAACTTTAAACGGTGGTTGTATTTAAAACTCCGTAACTTGAAAAGCACATGAGTGATGTGAACGATTCTTGTACTAAAAGAAAGCTTATGAATTTGGCTTTCATATCCTAGAGTTTGAAAGTGCTACATGCAGAACTTCACTAAAACAATGGTTCCGACATTTGGGTTTCGTTTTTTTTACTCACCCTGTACATATAAAGGGAGTTAGCAAACACAACATTGAATACATGAAACCTGTTAAAAAAATATGAGTACCTGAGCCTTGTGCTCCCCAACCAGGAAGCTAATGAGTGCCACACCATTGTCTGCATGCTCGCTGATCCGTACTACGGTACTGGAATCGATCTTAAGTCCCTCACACATCTCGGCACTTTGTACAAAGTCCTCCGTTCGGATGTCCTCCACGCGTTTCAACTCCCCGCTTGCAAGCTGAATAACTGATCCCAGCATGAAGTAAGAGGGTATGTTGCTAAATGCTGGCGGCACTGGTATCTGTGGGGCGGCCAGCAAATGTTGGACGCGTGAGCGGTCGGGCTCCAATGTTGAAGAATGCGCCATCATCTCCTGGGGTTGGGACGGGGTCTGATTGACCCTTTCAGCTGCTGATATTAGGTAAGACATTTGGCTCGGCATAGAGGTGGTCACCGCCGTTGTAGCCCCACCTTCCGTTTCTGCAGGCGGAGGGTGGACGATAGTTGGAGAGGGTCTGGCTTGTGGTGAGGGGCTCAGATGGAACCGGACATGTGGTGAATGCTGTGCTGCTGGTGGAACCGAGACGGTGTAAGCCCCTGTCCCCTCCGCACTTCCAGCCCAGCGGGAGTGCTCCCCTGAAGGATGTTCCTCTTGACCAGCTGGCCTGGATTTATCGCTGCCTTGAGGAATGGCAGAAATGACTGATTCATGACGCATGCTGGGTACTATGTAGGGCTTTCTGTCTGGCACAGACTGCCTCTCAACTGCTGCCAAATGGAGGTTTTCCGGGCGCGGGTCCTCTGGTTTATCAAACATCACATGTGGCTGAGTTGCAAAGGTCTGCCTCGGTGACGCTTCAGAGTGTCTCTGCGTGGATCTGTCTTCTCCTGTCCCCCTAATCAATTGTATACTGGAGACTGGCTCCTGCTCACTTCCTTTCTCTTGAGATTGATCAAGTCGGCTTGCCTCATCCTCGGTTCTAGGAGGAAAACTGAGTATACCACCACTCACAGGAACTAAACTTGTCAAAACATGGGGTCCACTTTGAAGAATGCCCGGAGCTGCAAGTTGCTGGTTAATGTACGCTACAGTGGGCAGCGACTCTTGTACAGCTCCTTTAGGTAACACATGAAGTCCAGGTACACCGGGGGTGAGCTGGGTACCGTACGGTAAAGGTATCACTCCATGTGGCAAGTAAGTCGTTGCAGGTAGACGGGTGCCTTGCGCTTGCTGCACTTGACTGCCCATGCTGGCTAACATGGCTGAATACGACTCGACTGTTGGATAGGGGCCAGGTCCAACAGCACCTTGGGCAGCTACCACGGGGTAACCGAGAGGATACCCACTTAGGTATGGACCGTAGGCCGGTACCGTTGACACTTGAACAGCTGAAGGGCTGGCATATGCAGGGAACTGCTGTGGTGTAATAGCTGCCGATGTGTATAATGGTGCAAACAACCCAGACTGGTAAATCTGGGGTCGGCTGGGTGAAGGGGCAGTGGGTAGCTTGTACAAATGTCCCATGTCTGCCAGAGCTGATGGGGTAACCAGTGGCACAACTTGCTGACTCGTCCCAGGGGCTTCTGTCAGTGATTGGCTATGGGTATGCTTCAGCCAGTCCCCACTGTGTGAAGGTGCGGAATGGCTGATAAGGTTGCCACCATCTCTGGTCTCATGTCTGGCCACCTCTGGCTGGCTACTTCTCTCGTGTCTGTCAGCTGCGGTCCTCACAAAGTCCCCTTTGCTGCTTGAAGGGCCAAGATATGCCGGGCTCTTGTCCGAATCATTCTTGTTTCCCATTGAAGAGATCCGTGCTGCTTCAGGCGAGGGTGTGGAGTACAACGTTCTCTCCGAGATGGTTTGGAGGGTGCTCAACGGGCGCTCGACTCTCCATGGCTGGGCAAAGTTTGGCGGCCGGGAAGGATGGTGAGGTGTTTCTGAGGTAGCTTGATGAACTATGTCAGTTGCTTGGTATTGTAGTGGTGGCCCTGATTAAAAAAAACAACAACAAAAGAAGCATATTAATTTATCTCAAAGTAAATGTAGCCTAATCCTACAACGTCAGTTGGAAACCGTTACTGGGGGTAGGGAGGGGGAAGGGGAAGGGGAAGGGGAAGGGGAAGGAAGTCTGTGAGCAGTACCTGTGTGATGAAGGCCTATGTGCCTCTTCCACTCTTAACCATAACCTTCCCAAATCCTCCAAATCCTCTTTGCAAAATGGAGGATTTTGCAGGATTGAGGCTATATGGCAAAAATTGTGGCTGATTTTGGAAGATGCACTGTGTCAATATCTTGGGCCGGACCTTGTGTTGTTTATGTTCAGCCGCGCATAGATTCAGGCCTAGATTATACTTGGAATCCTCCGCACGGCTCCAGGATGTCACTGGCTCTGCATATTGACAGTGATTGCTGGAGGATTTTGCAGGATTGAGGCAGTGGTCACCCCTGCAAGGACCACACTCAAGAAATAACAGAGGATTTTCCAGGATTGAGGCTGTCTGCAATTTTTACATGGAGGCAGTTGGAGGATTTTGCAGGATTGAGGTTGCATCCTAGCAAAAATGCCTCTAGGGAGTTAGGGTTAATGAAAAGGGTGTGGTGCATGTACGGCTTATCTTAACTTGTCTGTTACATAAATACTGCTGATTACATTTTTGTACACATCTACATTTGTAAGTGGCCATCGTTTTCCGTTATGAAGCTAGATGGATGCATCCACTCCAATCCAATAATTTGGATTCAGACCATAATGTAAATTGAAAATACTCTCAGAATAGGGTTTTTTTGTTTGCAATTCTGATAGAAAAGCTTATTTTCCATTCTAAAAATTTTGTCTGAAGCACTAGTTAGTACACAATGTTATCATGTACATCTACTAGTACATGTAGCTTATGTCAAATCCAAACCAGACATGAACACAGCCGCGACAGCCCTTGGTATGCAGGGCATGAATCACCGCTGTACTATAAAGCCTAAAAGGTTTCATGTGTGTGTGTGGGCATGTGTTCACGAGTTGGTCACCTACGGTACAAAGCGGGTGAATGTCTGTGAAGCGGGCAACTCGCCAGCAAAGCGAGGCAACAGACAGTAACAGTCATTCAAATTTGCTTGAACGTATTACTAACCCTCTTATGCAAGCATTGCTTCGTGCCAAGTTGTCCTGTCAGTCAAAATCAATCAAGTGACTATTTTCAACAGTTAAAAGCTCCCAGCCTACATAAAGCAGGGATGACTGGCTGTGACTGTTGATGTAACTTTATGCAGTTATGCTTTGACTGTAGCTGACTGATAAGCCAGCTGTGCCTACAAGTCCTTCTAATTTGAAAATCAAAGGTGTGTGGAAAAATGCACACCTTGATTTTTCTAGGTGTGTGATTTTTCTGGGCGAGTGATTTTTCTAGGCGTTTCATGCTGTGGTCCAAACTGGGACTGAACAATCTGTTGTTTATAATATTCATCTTGGTTTACAGTAAAGCCATTTCAAGAGCTCACAGAAGTACATTTATGCAGTAAATAAATGCCGAGGTGTGCGGTACAGAGGGATTCAGGCGTGCGATTATTCCCACTTCTCGTGAAGCTTTTAGGCGTGCGATGGCGTGGGGGTGCGATCGCACGCCTCAAATCAGAAGGACTGTAGCCTACTTCTTGCCTTCTTTTGTCTGTTGACTGAATTTGACTAGTCGCAGTGCTTGCTTGAAATCTTATCTGACTGTTGGTGACTAGCCTGTGCAAAAGGCATGGCAGGGGAAGAGGATCAAGTTTTTGACTGTCTGTGACTGTTCAGATAGCAGGAGGGTTAAAACACGTACCTGGTCTCAGGAATCCTGCATGGTAAGCTGTGTTCCTCTCTCCTAATTCTTCCTTATCACTGCCCGAGCCCTGTTTGGACATGGTGTTCAATTTCCAGAGGGGGACGTGGGCCACTCAGCCCACGGCTATTCAGACACGAAGCGACTTTGAAGATTGGCATGGCCGACTTGTGTAATAGGGTCAGAGTTTCAGCTGCGGAAATAGAAGAGAAAACAAACAGAAACAGATAAAGTCTTTTGAGCTTACGTAAATTACTGAATATGAAAGGGAATATACAACATTTGCAAACATCCAAAAATAAAACTACCAAGTTTTTAAGAAATACCTTATTAGGATGTTGGTAAATGAGAGTCTAAAGCATCCTGTAAAAGTATGGCAACTGGTGTGAAGTCATTTTCAAGAAAATGGTATTTTTGTATACATTTCCAACGGTGGTCAGCCGACCACCGTTGGAAAAACCTAACTATATTTCAACTACTGCTCCAAATTTACCCTTTTTTCAGTCCAAATTTTGTTTGGTATTGGTTACATGTTCATGAACGGGTGCAGGCCAGCTAGACTGGTTCCCTTACCTTACAATTTTCTGGCAACTATAAATTGATCCATTTCATCTTTAGTGGAGTCAGGGAACCAGACTACTTGAACAATTTTGTTTTTCTTGGTTTTTCCAGCATTTTCGAACATAAAACTTCAAACATGTCAGTGTAACAATATTTGATATATTATACTAACCCCTCAAATACTCCATTTCTGAAAATTACAGCAAAAGCCAATGATGTACATTCCCTTTAAAGGGAAAATACAACATATGCAAACATAAAAAAAAAAAAACTACCAAATTAATATGAAATACCTTACTGGACTGTAAGTGATGACTGGACATCCTGTAAAATCATAGCACCTGGTGTGCCGACATTTTCAAGAAAAGTGGTATTTTGTATCAAATTCCAACAAACAAAAACTGGACTTTTTTTCAAATATTGCCCCCAATTTTCAATTTAGTCTGAATTTTGTTTGCAAGCGATTACACACATATGAAGGAGACAAGCCTTCTAGACTGGTTCCCTGATCTTACAATTCCCTGACGTCTATTAATTGCTCCATTTCAATTTAAGTGGGGTCAGGGAAAAAGACTACAAGCACACAATTGTTTTTCTTGGTTTTTCCAGCATCTACAAACACAAAACTTCAAACAAGTCAGTGTAACAATATTTGCTATAAAGTGCTAACTCCCCAAAATCCATCTATTTCTGAAAATTACAGCAAAAGCAAATGTTGTATATTCATGCCTTTAACCCTAACAGTACTCAACCCATCAAACCCCAATGGCATGTTTTGTTGGAATCTGTCAGGATGGGTACAGTACCCCTAAACTGACAGTCTTTTGGACTGGCACACCTCCAGAATCAATGTTAGAAATATGTGTGTGCAGTTTCCCATATGGTGTTGGAAATTGCCAGGATGGGTATGGTTCCTAGTAAATCATGCTAGGGAGTTAGGGTGAGGTCTAATAGCTGATCCACATGTGCACTTTCTTATGGGGAGCCATGATACACAGAAGGTGGGAACCAGGACAGAGCATGACAATCCCAATGATGGGAATGCTGTGAAAGGCAACTTGAGCACAAATGACTTGTTGGGGAGGGGGGTGTTTTTCATGGTTATTTTAATATTGCTCTGTTTTCAGTATATCCTGTGTTTCACAAATGACTGCTGTACTGTGTTTTTGTGATTTTTATCTTGACCAGTTGTGATACGGGGAGAAAAAGGCAATTTGTTGACTAAAACATGTTGAAATTGAACAACCGAATCCCCCAGCTCTAATTGTTAACATTTAGAACTGGGGTTTCCCAAGCTAAAAAAAGGCAACAACCTCACAAGTACAAATGTTTCGCTTCTGGGCAGGCACGTTGTTCTGGGACAGAAATTGAAACCAAAACAAATTCCGACAGACCGCAGGTTTCCAAAATACATACAGATGTACTGTACTGTACAGTCTTATCCAGTCCAACCACAGAATCACTGTACACTATGTGAAATCCCCTCTCCCCCCTCCTCCCTCCCCCACCATTTTGATGAAGCAATGACATGTTCGCACTATTTAATACTACATGTACTATTGGAAGGGGGAGAGGTATTTTGCACAATATACAAATATAACATGGTTTGTTTGCCTCAGGAACTAGTTTGTCAACTTCCAATACCTCGGGGAGCAAATATCGACTGTCCACCCGAAATAAACCGTACTATATTTGTTTTACTATACCTCACACATATTTAGTGGCCCAAATTTCCTGTTTCAGTATGCACCTCGCGGGCATAAAATCTTCAGAGAAACTTGTCCAGCTCACCAGAAGAATCTTATTACTCAACCCCAGAAAGGTCAGTTTGTTTGCAATACAGTAACTCCCAAGAGTTTATACCGATTACGGACAACTTTTCTTTAGTATAGGAGACATCTTTATTGTCCACAATATTCTCCAGTTCAGCATCATTGAGCTCGGGAAAACGCTACTTAACGTTTACACGTGTAACCATCTTTTCATGTGAAGCTAGGGCGCGCGTGCGTACTCACCCATGTGACAGTTTCTCGATTGCTTCATAAAGCGCATGCATGGGTAACGCGCGCTAAACAGCAAAAATAGCATCTTGCACTTGATGGTGAATAGACCAGACCGGCCAGTGAGAATTCGGCTCTCAATCATATATGAGGTACATGTATAGTATAGTGGTACATGCACAATGTATCCAACATTTAACATGGGGCACCAAGAGTGGATGGTTCTATATGGAGCCCATGACTGCACGGAATGGTGCTTCATATCCTTTATAAAGCTGTGGCACGGGTCAAGTCACGATTTGGCGTGTCAAACAATTTCTGAGGTGTGTCAAGTTTCTTCAGTAGGTGCATTACGATCGTAAAAGGTAGGTCAAAAACGTGGTGCATCACTCCTCTGATACGTGTATGGGGTGTGTAGATTCCATAAAAGGATGGCCCACTGTTGTGCAATGAGTGACACGCCCTTTCCATGGGTCAAGGGGTGCACCTTGCAGTTTATTAGAAAAAAGTGTGTGTTAAAACCATGGATGTAAAAAGGGGGACCAATTAATAAGGGGGGTCTTAAAACTTCATAGTCCACAAACATGACAAAGTTGCCGGGGCTAGGGATCGGTGGTGATAAAACAGTAACTGGCATTTAATACTGTACATGTAGTAATTTCTCATGCAAACCTTGAAACAGTATTCACAACTTTGTTCTCCACTAGTACTACTACAGCACTGCACTACATTTTCAGGAAACAAGTCCCAACACGAAAATGAAATCTTCACAAGGGGAATGCCCTTTCCACATATTTGTTTTACAAATTCCATTGATTTGTTCAATGGTTTGATCGCCTTTTTTTAATTTAAAAGTGCCTAGGTTTTGAATTTAAGTATGAAAATCCATCAGCTCAAAAATAGAGTGTTTAAAATTTGAACTTCGATTTTGGAAGAAAAAATTGTTCACTCATTCTGCATATGCACTGAGGGCGTGCAACAATCAAATTCTGAAAATCGATCAAAAATAGCTGTGTCGTCAAAACCATTTTACCTTCACGCCCCTCCACAACAAATATGAAGAATTTACAGAGAGAATCAACCAACACAGGATGGACCCCAGGCATTCACACTCACATACTTACGTCCAGTTACAACTGTCGTGAGAAAGAAGTCGTGAAAGACGACGAAATCTGAAGGGGATATCCAACAACCTTTCAGTATGTTACTAGCGGGTTTCATTCACAGCAGCAGTGTACAGTCGAGTCGCGAAATCGAGCACACCCGGTCATCACACAGAAAAGATACCCGACCGATGAATGACCTAACATAGACATAATGGACTCAAAGAAATTCTTTTTTAGGGGTGTCTTTTTAAAACATATCCTGATCTCATGAACATCAATAGATTGATCTGTTGTTTAAATTACGAATGATCACATCTATATTTATACATCTATATTTATAAAATAATATCACATATTTTAAGAAATTTTTTCATTTTTGTGCATGCATATTAAATTCCATCATTTTCACTTAACCTATGAACAAATGAATTGCTCTCAATAATCAGCTGGTGACACCGTTATGGATTTGACGGTCCCCATCAGGGACCCGACGGCTCGTGTCTGTCATACCGCGGTCATACATTCATACAATGAGATTTTATCTCATTTGCATATTGCTACTCCTTGCTGATTGGCTGGCAATTTCCCAGGTCAATATCAATCAAGGAATTGACCTATCACGATGCCAGGTTTTACTGACTACCGATTTGCGGTTCGGGAACCGACCGTCGCCAAGGTCAATAGGTTGTGCTCACATTAAAGTGCCGCCGAATTGTTTGCATACCAGCCGGCGCGACAACATATGAATGACACTGTGCATAAGTTGAATTACTTTTCTTTTGCCAAGCAAGGTCAAAATGTACTTCAGACCCTTTCTACTTCGAGGGAAGAGTTCTCTCTTTTTTTCATAAGGAATGAAACTGAAAGCAGTATAGTCTATGTACATTCCACCCAGACGTTAAAATTCTTTCGAAAAAAGGGGCCAAACGATGAATATGTCTGGATGAACATTCAGCATTATATCGTTTTACAATGTTTTACACTCTTTATGTCATCTGAAATGCAAGGAGGGACGGAATACAAGCTAATTTTATCATGATAATTTTTCATTATACTTCGAAGAAGTAATCCTTTAGGAAATGAATCTGTGAAAAAAACAATCAGAGATTTTCACTCTGTTCTTTCCAAAATGATTGAATTGTCAACAGATTTTATAATAATTTCTTAATGATACATAACAAACTTCATATCTTAAAATAAAAAAAAATCTCTTTTTGTGCACTATAGAGGTGGCACCCCCGGAAAAGTGGCCGTCCTCCAATACTGGTACCCGCCCTGACGACTCTTTTCGTATTTCGGAGATTAAACCGAGTTAAAAAATAAATCTCTTGTTAACCAGTGAACTATTTTTCGCTCGTGAAGTTAAGTACGCAGCACATATCGATAAACAAATGTAGGAATATTTCGCGTTTGTAGCAGCCGGTGAGTATTTAAAGTAGGCAAATACGTTCGGTATTTAGAAGTTGTATGCACAATGCAATCACATACCGAAGCATTAATCTGGTGCACGTGTATAATACAATGTAGTTGGATCGTAAAATAGACGACCGTGTCGGATCGTGCGAATGATGGTCAACTTGCCCCAAAATGTACTACAAATTAACCTGATCCTTACCAACTCGCCCCCTTGCCAGTTACCGGCTACATGCAAAGAATACAGGTCAACTCGTACGCGAACCAACTCGTACGCGACCAACTCGTACGCGGGTCAAATCGTACGCGAACCGACTCGTACGCGGACCGACTCGTACGCGGACCGACTCGTACGCGGACCAACTCGTACGCGGACCAACTCGTACGCGTGAGTTTAGACGATTGGTTTAGCTCACATGGACATATGAAATTAGGTTCGGTTACTCCTTGAACTATGAGGCTCCGCGTGAGCCTCATAGTTCTAGGAGTAAGGTTCGGTACGGTAGGTCGGCATAATTTTACCTTTTCTGAAAGATTGAGATTTTCAAATTAAATGTAGTTGATTTTTGAATCCGCCAGTGCTACTTACAGTAGAAGAATTCTGCGTGTTTTTTTTTTTTTACAAGTTCGCTTGATTGATTGGGAAGTTGTCTTCGCGATAACCAGTATGATTGGTTCCCGCCGCACCGCGCACTGTGTATAAAGAATGCATGATTGAATCGCTGTAACCTGTGTATGCCGCGGTACAATTGCTGGTTGGTTAGACAAGTAAAATGACAAGAAAACACCGATATTTGCGAGGTCTATTGTATAAAAAGGAGCTACTATAAAAAAAAAAAAGGAATATAGCATCACGCATGCTTATACAGTTGTACGGACAGTGTCCGCCAGTTTTTTGCTTGGGTCAGATAGTTTTTTAGTCCTAATTATTATATATCCAAATAATATTTTGTAAAAAAAGAAATGGGGAGTTGATTTTTATTTTTTGTTAAAATCAGAATTTTATATAATTTCACCGGAAATGCGAGGTTTCTTGGGTCAAATGCGATTTTCTTGGGTCAGAAAATTAATTTTTTGCTTGGGTCCGATAATTTTTTAGTCCTAATTATTATATATCCAAATTATATTTTGTAAATTAAAACAATGGGGAGGTGAATTTCATTGATTTTTAAAAATTAGAATTTTATTTAATTTCACCGGAAATTCGAGGTTGCCCTGAAAATAATTTTTTTTCTTGGGTCCGAAAATTAATTTTTAGCTTTGGTCCGATAATTTTGAGTCCTAATTATTATGTCTCCAAATTATATTTTGTAAAATAAAACAATGGGGAGGTGAATTTGATTTATTTTTAAAAAATTGAATTTTATTTAATATCACTGCAAATGCGTGGTGGCCCTGAAAAGGACCGATTGGGTTTTCAGTTAGACAGTGCAATTGTCTATTCTCTCACTCCCAATCACACACAACGGTCACACATTGAACTACGGACTACCCGTCACACTATTCCCAAATTCTTCCCAACCATGCCAACCCAATCCTCGAAACCACTCCTAAAACGGCCCGCGTACGAGTTGGTTCGCGTACGAGTTGGCTCGCGTACGAGTTGGCTCGCGTACGAGTTGGCACGCGTACGAGTTGGTTCGCGTACGAGTTGTCTCGCGTACGAGTTGACCAATCCGCGTACGAGTTGACTCGCGTACGAGTTGGTTCGCGTACGAGTTGACCTGTTTCCCATGCAAACACACGACCCCGGGGATTCGCTTGCCCATTGCCTTGCTAAGTTACTTGCCCCGGTCCTAAACCAAATTGCCCCAGGGGATTTGGGGGTGATCATAATAATGATCTTGCAGACTTTTGGTTTTCATTTGGTCGAAAATAAATACAATTTGTTCTTAATTTTTCATTTTTCACTCTTTGCCTTGCCTTATTCAATGTCATGTAGCTGGAGTTACCCAGCCCTGAGTTTTATCATTGGGTTGTCTATTAGGGCTGGAGCGCATTTTTCTCAAAACTTGTAGTATTTGCAAAAAAAATTTGAAAAATGTTCAATTTTGTCTCCATTACACACTAATTGCAACTGCAACTCACCCCAAACTTGCCTGGAATAACCATTACACAGGTCCTTGAAGTAAAAAACGATCCACGATGAAGATTCAGCCTCCAATTGCAGTGAAAACAGGAGGAATAACCGCTAACTTGACAACCTTGCTGGATTGGCCAGGACCGCTATTGGTTTGTGCACAAAAAAAATTGTGTACAATGAATGGCGGTCGATTACCATGCACGTACAGCTCGCTGGTACTAGGCGTTTTTGCGGTCGGTGCATGACGTGACGCGGAAGCGTAATACCCGATGACTGTTTCATGCATTAATAAGAGGTTCACTCGCATCACAGTGCGGTACTGGAACGGCAGTAACACTGCACTATGAATGCACGATAGCCGGCCAACTCGACGGTTGCCGTTCCAGTACCGCACTGTGATGCGAGTGAACCTCTTATTAATGCATGAAACAGTCATCGGGTATTACGCTTCCGCGTCACGTCATGCACCGACCGCAAAAACGCCTAGTACCAGCGAGCTGTACGTGCATGGTAATCGACCGCCATTCATTGTACACAATTTTTTTTGTGCACAAACCAATAGCGGTCCTGGCCAATCCAGCAAGGTTGTCAAGTTAGCGGTTATTCCTCCTGTTTTCACTGCAATTGGAGGCTGAATCTTCATCGTGGATCGTTTTTTACTTCAAGGACCTGTGTAATGGTTATTCCAGGCAAGTTTGGGGTGAGTTGCAGTTGCAATTAGTGTGTAATGGAGACAAAATTGAACATTTTTCAAATTTTTTTTGCAAATACTACAAGTTTTGAGAAAAATGCGCTCCAGCCCTAATAGACAACCCAATGATAAAACTCAGGGCTGGGTAACTCCAGCTAAATGTCATGAATGTTTATTGATTTGTTTTACTTTTTACTTTTTTTTACCAAGTTTTTATTAAAACACAGTTTTGGTTTAGGCTAAGTAAGTTATATTTCACTCCAAAAGTTGTTTGTGAATATCATTTTTCTTCTGTGATACTGATAATAATGAAAGCCTAATGTTATTTTCTGTAGTGTAAAGTGAAGTTGAAAATAGATATGCCCAAATTTTCCCCATTTTTAAAAAAAATATTTGCAATTACAACAAACGTAGTACAGAAAATGAAAGTGAGCAATTTCCCCTGATATTTTTGTTTGCAAAAATTGCACACTGATAAACAATATTATGACCACCTAATTTCACAGAATTTTTTTTTGGGGGGGGGCTGTAATTTGTAATTAGTTTTAAGTCCGATTACAACATTGTCATTGGTAGGCCTACAGACCCATTTCTTGTTCTATAGAACTTTGATTTATTGGAAAAATTATTTAAACAATTTTTAACTTAAGCCCAACTTTCATGCCACGTTTTCTGATGAAGCTATTTAAATTAAAGTTTTAGTTCTCCTTTTTTCTCCTATGGTAAATGGTCCGTGGGTACACCAAATGATTTATATTTTTGATGCATTGGACTTCACTAACTTTTAAAGGTACATGCAGACCAAAACGTCAAACCAAACCACAGGGACAGTTTACTTGTTTTTTTCTTCAAATGGAGCATTCTATTTCAGTTGCGTGAGGGGGAAATTATATAGAATTCAGGCTTGTACAGAATTACAGATTTTTTAAACATTTTTTTAGGGGAAGGGGTGCAACTCTATTTTCTTATCTAAGTTTTATTGTTTTGGAGGATTTGCCTCATTGCAAATTATTTTTAGTCCTAAATTTTCTGACAAAGTACAGTGGAACACTACAGCCAACTTGATAAATAAAATGCATAGACATGGGGATATTTTTATTGGCAAACAAATGATCAATAAAATGCTGTGTTTTTCTATCGGAATGCTTCTGCCAGATTACACAGAAAGTTCGGGTTCTAAAAATATTATTTAAAAATATGCAAACGGGTAGTGTACCCACCATTTTGAAGTTGGGTATCTGTCGTAACCCTAATCAAGTGAATGAAGTACATTGATATCACTGATGATATAAGAATGATATTATATTAGGATGAAAAAAACTCATATCAGAAACAGTTTATTATTTTATTGAAGTAAGGCGAAGTAAAAAAACAAAAACATGTTTCTCGTCCCCACCCGCTTCCTTTTTGGAGGCCGCCTGGATTTTTTAAATTATGTTTTATTTTTGAAAAATGCGGTAAAAAAACACCGAAAAAGTCCACAAATTCATCGGAAAATAAATTGTAGACCAATACAAGTCTAAATGACACTGTAAATATGTTCAGTTCTCTTGTCCAACTTATCTTTCATTTTAAAAGTGTCTTTGAACAGTGGAAACACCAACAATTGAATTGCAGGAAATTGTTTAAATGGCGGCCATCTTGAAACAAATAAAAAATAAAAAGCCCCGCTTCCTCCTTTTTTTCGAAAACCCGGACAAGAAACATGTTTGTTTTTTTATTCGGCCTTATATGTGCCTTCATGAAATTGAAAGTAGGTCACAATGTTTGATCTGTCACACAACCCAAGAAAACACTTTAGGATGTTTTTTTTTTTTTTTTTTTATTTGGACAATTTCAAAATCAGATAATGAGAATGTCTACAGGATCCGTTATTTATTGATTTTTATTTTCTTATTGTGTTTTATTATCTGTGTATCTACCCACAGTGTTTTTTTCATAACCAACGTGACATTTTTGGCAACTATTTTTGGAGCCTTTTTTGGGATCCTTTTTGCTGACATTTATTGAACAACATTTTTCACACAGTGAGTATTTTATTTTATTCAATTTATTTATTTATTTATCGAGTCTAATGATTGTTATTAGTCTGTCAATTTGTCATACTTCATATTAGGGTTTTATTTGTGTTCGCATCTGAAATCTTTTTGATCATTGTTTTTTGGAACCAAAATTGAATTTATTGGTGAGTTTTGGTCAGTATTATGGATTTCTATCATGAAGTGAATCACATACAAAATTTATCATGGCTTCATGAAAATCTTCATTAAGATGCATGTAGTTGTTTGAATAATTTGTTCCCCCGTAAAATACCATGCATTTTTATGCTGTTTTGTTTCTCTTTTTGTGTGTGATTTGTTAAATCTATTTGATTAGTAATTGGTTTTTTTTTTTTGCAATTGTTCATAAACATTTCCACGCACTGTAGTAAGGCTGCTACACTATGAACATGTTCGGCGGCCATAACCCCAGCGGATTTGGCTACGGACAGCACGGTGGCTTTGGCAGCCCACCGGGGGCCAATCCCCAATTCGCAGGCAGTCCCCACGGCGCGGGAGCAGGGGCCGCGGTGGGCCACGCCAACCAGTACGCCGGCCTGAGCCCCGGCATCAGCAACGTGACCAACCGCAACGACATGAAGTCGCGGGCCTCGCGCATCTTCATCGGCAACCTGAACACGGGCCAGGTGACCACGCAGGAGATCGTGAGCCGGTTCAGCAAGTACGGCCGCATCACGGGCGTATCCATCCACGAGGGCTACGGCTTTGTGCAGTACAACAATGAGCTGAATGCCAGGCAGGCAATCGAGGGCGAGTACGGAGCCATACTATCCCGTCAGCCAATCGGTGAGAGGGATTTTGCAGTACATGTATTTACACTCTCCTCATTCTATCTGCTGAACTTTGTAACAGATCTCTGCGGAGTTACACCCGTTGCAGGCTGACATTCTAGAGAAGCACCAAATTTAAGAATGCCAAGTATTAGACAATTTCAGAGTTCAGAGTCTTATATAGCGCACGTATCTACCAACAATTAGGTACTCAAGGCGCTGGAAATTATGTCTATTATTAAAGACAGGTAAACGAAGTTTATGAGAAATATGAGACCCATTATGTAGCACCTTACAAGGTGCTGCAGCGCATATTGCCATAAACTGCCAGAAACAGGGTAAGCATGGTCGGATTAGGGGTTAAGCATGGTCAGACTAGGGTTAAACAGTTAGGGTTAAGCATGGTCAGATTGAGAACAGATCATTACTCGGCATACAGTCTACAGGAAAAACTGCATAAAGCAATCATGTGCAGAAAAAAAAATCAACATTCAAGATGACTTTTTATCAATTGAACTTTATTACTTTTTTCCCTGTAGATGTGAGAATTGCAAGTGAACCAAACCCAAACCGGCCGAAGGGTTTCAAGAGAGTTCAAGGAAACGTCACAAGGTGTGAACATGTGTAAATTGTATGCTTAAAATAGGACCCAATTTTGTGGAGCTGAGCAGAATGCTGAGCAGAATGCCGAGCAGAAATCAACTGTAAACGAGGCAAAATTAGTAAATTGGCGAAAAAATTCCCCGCTAACCCGTGAAGTACGCTTACCGTAAGCACAGAATTTTCTGCTATAGTAAGTGCAGATTTTTTGCTAACGGTAAGCAGAGCCATGAAATTGTGTCCTGGGCGAGTTAGAGGTTATAGTACATTCAACATTGTCTGATTCAACTTGTGGTCTGGTTCCTAATCTCCCTCATCTATTTTTGTTCTCTACCTGAAACAGTGGTTACTTAGACCCGGCCACCCTGCCGGTCATTGTGCCCGCCGGCCCACCAGCAGCTAAGAAGCAGAAGACCTTCACCGGCAAAAAGGCGCAGCAGTTCGCTGGGCAGGGTGAGTATGCATGCTATGCAAATAGTTCTCGATATCCTGGAGGAAAAAAAATTGCCTGTTGTATTACTTTTTTGTTTATGAAGGCTTAAGGTAGTGGTGTAACCGGGGCCCACTTTGCTTGGGGAGGGGGAGGAACTTTTCTGGAGGAGGCACTCATTTGTTTTTTTATAGATAGGGAGACATAAAATAAAATTACTTGGACAAAAACCATGAGCAAAATCCATGAGGCAGCAGTTGATTAGAAAATGAGTTGACATCAATGCGCTAACCAGTGCGTGAACCAGAACAATGATAAACGACACACTTCGTTACTTTATTGTGTGTGCGTGGAGCTATTGTTGAATTGTTTACTTCTGTCATTGCACCACAATTTTGAAGAAAAAAGTCTTTACTGTGCTATACTGCATACGGGTCTCTGGAAAAATGCACCAAATTGGGTGCTCCGTGTCAACTTCAGTATACCCGTCTTTTCATTGTGCAGAGCCGCCCATATGGATGTGTGCATACTGCAAGGTGCATGTAGACAGCTGTTGGGGCTTGATGAGACACGTGGCCAGGGAACACCAGACACAGGTCTACATGGACGAGTTTTGACCGCGACAATGGCTTCCAGACCTGTGTACATACTGGCCCGGGGAAGGGATGGAGAAGGGTGGTCCGGGTAGTTAAAGTTGATTGAAAATAGTTCCTTAATATAAACTGTATCTATTCAAATTTTCAAATTGGTCTCCAAAGACACGGTTCCAAGTGTTAAGCCATTGTAGGACATGGATTTTCTTTTTTTTCAACTGTCAACAAAAACCGGAACTATGAGAAATTCTGGCCCTGGGTATACATGTAGATGACAGATTTGCTCTCTCGAACCTTTTCCTGAGAGAAGTTGGGTGCAGATCTGAAAGTTTTCAGCCTTGGAAGGTTTTCTTTTCCTTTTTTGTCCATCCGGTGGTCATAAAAATGGATGGATATGCTATTAAATCCTTTGTATGCAACCTCAGATTGACGAAGTGAAATTGTTTGCAGTACGTTTGTTCGTTCATCAACTCCCAACATGCTGTCTGCCTCACCTTTTGCACCGGCTCAGGCTCCACCGAATGCTCCACCTCTTGACGAGTTTCGGCTCCTCCTATTTCGCGTTCCTTTTCAGTACAGTCACCATCGTTCAATTTAGTCAAAGTCTGTCCAACAGTAATAAATGACCACTGGCTCAATAGAAATACAGATGAAGGCAAGCGTGTTCTTGTCCTTTTGAAATCTAGCACAAGGTCAACATGAATTCAATATCTACGCGTGTGTGTGCACAGATTGCTGTGTGGTTGCATACTAAAAAAGCTAAGCCTGAGGAAAGGCAGAATTATCAAGGCTACCTAGCTGCCCAGTCCAGAATGCCATTACACGTTTACTGCTCATTCTGATGAAGAATTGGTCACGCATACTTTGAGCGATTCGCACACAGACCAGAACACGCCTGTGGCGGGCCTCACACGCTGGCCTTGTTTGAGTGGTCTCGAAGTGCCAATCACTTTTTCATACAATAAGTGGAGTTTTTAAAGTTTTTGAGAAGGTCGTCTGACTCTGTCCTCATGCACGTACTTGGAAGGTCAGATCTTCAGGTCAAAGTCCAACGAAATCTCGTCTTTCTCCGCGACAGGCCCCGACCAGTGGATCTGCGCCTACTGCAAGGACGAGGCAGACGACGAGTGGGAGTTGATGAAGCACGTGGCCTTCAGCCACAAGACGCAAATCTACATCGACAATCCCGAGGAGTTGAAGACAGTGCAGGAGGGAACCGTGGGGTTTAACGGCGGCTATTAGAAGAGAGAGAGAGAGAGACAAAAAAAAGATAAATGTGTACCAAAAGTATACATCTGGTTGATATTTTGTTGCAAAATTGAATTCGAACACAAATATGTGAACATGAAATTGCGATGGCATGCTGTGAATTTGAAAACGTAGGACACATTTTAAGATGGGGGGGGGGGTCTAAACAAATACAACCGGTAAGACCAACTCAAATAATGAATGGAATTTTACCAAATTACAACTTAGATTTACAATATTAAAACAAAATAAAGTAAAAAATTGTTCGCTTATGTTGTTTGGTAAAATAAACAGATCACATGTAGTAATAACAAAATAACCTATTCAATGTCCTAAGTTACTTGGAAAAAAAAGGTTTATTTTCATTTGTTTCTAATTCTCTTCAGCCACACTGCATTCTATGCCATTTTATTTTTTTGTCTTAAGCTTTATGGTTACTTCAACATCCATGCGATATTTAAAATTGCATTTTTGCGGATATTGTCATTTATGTTTTTAATTTTTTGCTCGCATTGTTCACTAGGCCTGTTGTTCACTTGCCATTTTGAACCAATTTGTGGTTTGGTGAATACTTTTCTCCTTATATTTTCTTTTAAAACATAACAGTAGAGGGATCGGTGCAATTGAACTTTGGGGAACTACACCAATAATTATACTTCTTGGGAAAGAATGCTGCAATCTGACGCCACTTTTTTCTTCATATATCATCTCAATAAAGGTCAGTCATTGCAGAAATGTTGAAAAGACATGAATCTGGGACTGAGCAACATTTCCGATTTTGTTGGGAAAGACAGAAAATTGTCTTGACTCTCCATAGACTTTGTACACAACCGCTGAAGTGGCATCTGGATAATACATTCTTTCCACTTCTTGTAACAATTAAGTAATATTTGTGTACTACAAATGGTTGACACGCACCTATACAAATCTAGCCTGTCATTGAGCCTTGCAAAAGCGGGTCCGAGTAGAGGCCCGAGGATCATCCGAAAGTCAACAATGGGGTTCCGTTAATAAACATTAGCTCTGAAATATTGCATACATTGATTTATCTAAACTTTGTCTCAAGTGTGCATTTCAGATACAGCTCACATTTATGGTAATATTGTTAAGTATTAAAGACCAACTCTGACTTTAACTGGAAACGTGACAGGGCTTCGTACTGTACCGGTACTTTTGACACCCATGTTCTCATTGAAAGAAATCGGGCAGTCTAGATTGTATAAACTTGTACTGGTACATGTAATAACAAAAATAAACGTGATTAGATTTTTTTTTTTAAATGTGTACTTTAATGGTACTTTAGAATTGGGATGACGACAGAGTAGTGATACTCTACTCCTCAAAAGTATCTTTGCGAATGTATCAATGGATTGTGACATTCAAAGATGAATATTCATTACACTGTACATGTAAATGAAGCTATATTTTGAAAATGGGTGCCTGCTGCCACGGATTGGGTTAAACATTACGCCTTAACACCGATATTGACATTGCCAGTAAACAGACTTATAAACTGTAGTTTATATTTAAAGTTGAATTCCCTATGTTTCTCATGTTTTGTTGCCATTTATAGCTTGTTTATAACAATTAATGTATGTACAAATGTAAAAATTGACAAATGGCATGTAAATTGGCATATAAATTTGATGCTCCTTCCTTGCACCAAGTATCAATTCAATATGGTGATTGTTTCCTTGACATCTCGGATTGTAGATCTGTTCGGTACCACCTGTGGCTTTATAGAGAAAGTAGTATTTTGTGGATACCAAAGAATGAACAAAACCAATTCGGGCATGCTATCAATTCTGTCACGAAAGGCCCCCTTCAATGGCGAAAAAGCATTGTGCTAGCTATTGTTCAGAAAATCTGTCACAGGCAGTTGCTTTGGACAATAGCTTGCACAATGGTTTCTCCATTGAGGGGGGCCTTGTGAGTGTGCAGAGATCACATGCCGGGATTCGTCTTTACTGTTTTTCACATATGAATAGAACACTCTGAAGCAGGTTTCCGATATCAAAATGCTGCGTTCTATAACCGCCATGTTACGCGGACGCTCATTCTGATGGTAAACAACGCGTGCGTCGTGTGACCATCTCCCTTGCACGTTCTTATGCGCCCACAATGCGCGTTCACGTATTAAGTATGGCGGTTATTAGGACGCAGCGTTTTGATGTCAGAAATTTTGGACCATTACAGCATGGATATTTACAGGACTTCCTTTCACAAAATTTTGTGTATACAAGATTAACATCATCAGCTCCTTTCCTACACATCGTTTGCACTGTAGCCATCTTTAGAGGTCTGTTATGTTCAACTGGGATACGCATGAGTATACCATTTGTGCATTCATTGTTTATCTACTGAGATAAAACACACCTCAAAGATGCTGCCTAATGCAATCCATCTGTTGGACTGTGGGTATGAGTGGCCGAAGCCAAATTCACCAGCTTTTGAAACAAATTGTGATGAGGATTATCAACAATGTAAAAATATATTTAAAAACATCACTGTTTATACAAAATGATGTTAATGAAAATAAATGTACATCTGCAAGACTCAAATGATTGAGAGAAAAACAGGGGTTTTTACTTGTGTCTGTTTTAATGAGCATTGTGTATACAATTCAAATAGCCAAAACGCCTTAACCCCCCCCCAAAAAAAAGTCACTACTGAAAATGAAACTATTTTTGGTTTATAGAAAATCCATTTGTATACCAATTTGATGTGTAAATAAAACTGCACATTCCCGCAACCTCTCAACTGCCCACTTCCTCCCCCCCCCAAAAAAAACCTATTTTTATTAGTTGTGTAAAAAAAAAAAAAACACATCTCCGCTCCCTCCTCAAGGCCCCCCCCCCCCCCCACCACCACACACACAAGTGTGTAAACACCTTCATTCGTGCACCCCTATTGTCCCTCTGTTGTTTGTACTTCAACTTTTTAGGAAGACCTCCCATATGTTTTGTACACGATCATCAATCGTGGACCTTCGGGAATTGTGGACCCTATTGTCCTCTATTGTTCAATGTCCCCTATTGAATGCAAAAACAAACCCACGTACAAACACAGTGGTGTTATCCTATACTTGTGAGGACCTCCTATTGTTCCCTTCTTTTGTTCCTACCGTGTGTACTTTTTCTCAACAGGTCCCATAAGGTTTGTACAATAAAACCTCCTGAGGACTTGGCTCAGGTCCTCGGGTGTTATTGTTATCGCACACACCCCATTGTCCTAAGTCCTCAGTTGTAAAGAATAACAAGATTCCTACACACACACACAGGTGGGATATCAAAGAAACCCCAATTCCCATCTCGGCCACGGTGGGATTCGAACTGTTGCTTCAGTCTTGACCCTCCAAAAACCTCAATCAATCCCCGAGTGTTCTCCCTCGGAGTCTGTCTGCCTGCCTGGCACATCACTGTCCTGAGGTCGAGAGATGGGGAGAAGGTCGCCCCAGGCAGAGTACCTTGCGCACCGATAGAGCTCCCTGCAATATCAAAGGATAAAACGGGCATTGGGAAAGTGTGCCTTTAAAAACTAGGGGTGTGCTTTTATGGATACTTGTTCTGTACAAGATCAAAAACTGACCTCCCATGCTTGGCTCGAGTGATGATCGTTTCTTCCAACTGACCGTTGGAGCAACATAGCCTGCAGATTACATGCCGAGCACGCGGCAAAACTGGACGGACGATTCTTGGCCAGTGGTCAGTATTATCAACTGTACCAAAAAAGGGGGGAAAAACAGTATAAATCATCCAAAAAGTTTTAAACAAATCATGGTTCCATAAAGCATATCTCATACAGGGCTTCAGCTGAAGTATTTTTTAGTGTTCGGTGCACAGGACATTTTCCTATTTGCAGAAACGTTGTGCCATTCCAATCAGAAATGTACAACACAAACACATTCACTAATATCTTCTTTTTTTTAAAGCTCAGTGTTGCCCCGAGTGATTGTGAGAAAAAAAATCACTTGGGTTGGACTCGAACCCAAGACCTCCTGCTTACTAGCGCAGACATCTACCACTCGACCACCGAGTTTGCCAGCGTCAGCTGGCTGGTTTTGAATCTAATGTAGCAGTGGGTACCACAATAAAACTATTCATAAGTTTTTGACTTGAGTGAAAGGACAACTTTGCACAGAATGTATGTTTGCATAGGAGGGTTAAAGTCACCAACAATAATTCCATGTCATTTTTTTTAAATGTTGGAAACTATAATGTACATTTACCTGATGTTCTGGGACCTTTCCTGAGCACGAGGTAGCAGAATCGCTCCCTGGTCAACTCTGAGGAGTGCCCTCTTTTGTTGAAATCATGAAAGTCCTGCTCAAAGTTGCAAGGCGTTCCCGAGTTGTCTATGGTCCTTGGGCAGGATTGGTCATGTTGACACTACCAAAAAATCCAAAAATTCACAAATAGCTGAAAAACTGAATAGATCAACGTTATCGGTTCAATAAAAGGGGAGACGTAGTACATTAACCCTAACAGAAATCAACCCATCAAACCCCCACGGCATGTTTTGTTGGAATCTGTCAGGATGGGTACAGTACCCCTAAACTGACAGTCTTTTACATTGGGTTGGGGCACCTCCAAAATCAATATCACAAATATGTGTGTGCAGTTTTCCATATTGTGTTGGAATTTGCCAGGATGGGTATGGTTCCTAGTAAATCATGCCAGGGAGTTAGGGCCAAAAGGAATTTAACATGCCAAGTCATAAAGTCACGCTGATCCAAATTATTTTAAAGGATTTGAATTAAGAATATGAAACTATAAGTAGTGAAAATTACTTATCACTCACTGGAGCGAAGACATGACCAACAAGGTTTGTAGAATCCTCAGCCAATCCCAGCTCTCCCCTATCAACACCCCTGGCAACCCCTCTACCCGTCTCATTTCTGTTCTCTTCTCTCTGAAGGTCGTTGAGAATGAAATCCCTGGCCTCCATGAGAGTCTTGTAGCCTTCGTTGGTGCCGCACTCGACAAGGACCAAAAACTGGTCCGTTTTGCGCCATAACGTCCGGAGGGTGTTTAGCCGATCGGCACTGCTCGGTAACTCCAGTAAGGAGTAGGCGCTTATCGTCAAGTCATACTTCTTCTGTACAAAACAAACAAAATCAAAATTGAGATGTCAATGAATAGCCAAACCAAATTTAAATGTTAATTTATCTATGCCAAAAAATCCATCGTAAGTAATTAATTGTGACTCTTGCTACTATACAGGGTGAGTCAAACAAAAGGAAACTCAAATGGCAGGACCATTTTTTCCATAAAGTTCTGCATGTATCATTTCAAAATCTAGGATATGAAAGCCCAATTCGTAAGCTTTCTTTTAGTACGAGAGTCATTCAAATCACTCATGTACTTTTCAAGTTACGGAATTTTAAACACAACCACCGTTTTAAAGTTCTGTCCACGGATCACAAAAAAAGGTGCGTGTTCTTTCAGCAAAACGAAAACAATTCACGTACATTTCTATGTGAATTGTTTTCACATAGGGATGTTTCTACGAGACTTGAACCTTTTTTTTTTGAAAGGTACATTCGAATGCATGTGATCTAATAATTGTTGACAGCTTTGGCTCATAATTTTATAGCTTTGCTCACTTCACTGTTCGCAATATGTTTAAAGGGAATATACAACATTTGCTTTTGCTGTAATTTTCAGAAATGGATGGATTTGGGGGTAAAGCATTTTATAGCAAAAATTGTCACAATGACCTGTTTAAAGTTTTGTGTTCATAGATGCCGTAAAAACAAAGAAAAAATGCTGTTCTTGAAGTTTTGTTCCCTGACCCTATTCAGACCAAACGGAGGACTTTATAAATGTCGGGGAATTGTCAGGTCAGGAAACCAGTCTAGCTAGCTTGCACCCATTTGTAGATGTGTAACCGATTGCATACAAATTGTGGACTAATGTGGAACTAGGGGGAAAAAAGTAATTTATGTCCCAATGATTGTCGGCGGACCATCGTTGGAAATTGATAGAAAAAATTCCACTTTTCTTGAAAATGACAGCAAACCAAGTGCCATGATTTCATAGGATGCTTGTTGAGACTATTATTTACTAACAGTCAAGTAAGGTATGTCATAATGATTTGATAGGTTTTTTAAATGTTTGCAAATATTGTATATCACCTTTAAGTAAATCTGGGCAGATTTCCTTTGCTCCATGTCTCATTGAAAACTGAATAACTTTTGTAATGACAGAAAAATATCAATTTGAAACAAATATATTTAAGTTTTGGTGGAAATTTAAAAATAGCCCACGGTGAACAAAACTTTCGAATATTTTGTTTATTTTTCAAAATGGAGTGCTGACCTGTAGTGACATTGGCAAGAAGTGTCTGAAGTAGACCCCTTTGATGATGGAGTTATTTTCCTCATTCTCGGCTTCTTGTTCCCTCATGAGTGCCTCCGCCACGTCATGCATGGGTCTGGAGGTATCCACGCAGTAAAACTCTTTGATGGCATCGCCCCACAGGGTGTGTGCAGCCCTGCAGGTAAAAATAAGAGGGGCAGGTTTGCCTTTGCCATGGTTCATTTGAATAGCTTATGACTTGACTTGGGATTGAATGATCGTGACTGACTTGTGAGGAGTTGAGATGAACTCTACAACAACACTGCAGAAAAAAATTTCTGCCGAGCTTGACCAATGCAAATCTGATATTGCAGTCAATGACAATAGAATTTTGCCCTATTCAGTTTATTAACCCTAACCCCTTGGTAGTTCCTCAGGACAACCCTGCTAAATCCAACAGAGTCCAACCGGAGTTTCCTGCTCAATCCACTGTGCCTCATTTTCAGTTGTCTGCTGAATCCAACGGAGTCCAACTTGGCATTATAATTCGGTTTAGTTGCCTGCTGAGTCCAACATTTTGCATCAGGAATGTACACAAGGGGTTTACTGCTCAATCCAACAGGCTCCATCAGACTGACATAGTTGGATCCTGTGGGATTCAGCACGGTTAGGATTTTAAGTTTCTCAGAGGAAAGGTTGAATGTTGAATTCAACATGATGCTGCTCACCATGATGCTGTTCCGATACCAGAACCGAAGTCCAGCAGGTTCTGAGGGCTGAAGTCTGGAAGCCTCTTTTGGATCTTCAAAACAGAAAAGGAAGATTGTCTAAAACAAAAAATGGACTTATATGGAATGATCATAGAATGTAGCAGTGAGATAATAAAGATGACCATATGAAGCACATTGATACAAAAGTTGACTGCATGATGGCACTCCTGGACACATTTTTTAAACCAAAGAGATTTTTTTTATGGGGGGGGGGTTCTGCTACTGAAAACAATGTTTGTGACCAGGAGTAAATTAAATGTTAAAGTTATGGCATTCACACAAATTGAGAAGAAATTTGTTGGCTGAAAAAAAAAACATTTATTAAAGTTCTCTTTTTGGGCTTTGAACTTCGAAGTAATTCATAAATACCTGAGATAGTTTACCCATTCCTACTGGTCAAGAGACATCACGTGGTTGGCTTTAAACCACTGATGAAACACCCGCTGGCTTTAAATACAATTCCCGAGTTCAGCGCCACATCGCGCAGTACGTGCCGTGTGCGCCCCAATTTCCATATAAGGAGAGACTGGAGAGAGATTTTTAGCACTATGCACACGAGGTACGTACCACAGATATGGCAAGAGGGGTGCTTCACAAACCATGAAGTAAATTGTTGAACAAAATCATTGGAAATTTGTGAATTTTTGATTTTGTTTTCACTTTTTGGCTGAAAGGGATTTAGGAATGGGAATAAGTATGTGCTTGGTCGGTTTCAAACAAGTACATTTAAAACTGGCTAGGAGCCTGGACGCTGATAATGGCCCGAGTTGAAATCGGCGTCCAGACGTCTAGCCAGTTTTAAAGCTATAGTCCATCATTTGCAGCCATCCGAAAAAGTAACTGGCGTATTATTGTTGAAAAACATACTTGGTTGAAAGATAGTAAGTGGACTAAACTCCCTGTGAAATTAATCTTTCTGGCAAGCTATCATTTTGAAGTAATCAACGAAAGAAGGCCTTTCCAACGGTGCGTCTTAAGACGCACCGTAGGAAAATTTTAATTAGTAGTTCGTTTTGTTATTCGGCGCAGCGCGCGCAAGCATTGGCACGACGCACAGGCACGCGCGGTTGCTATAATTCGTCGGATCATTGCGCGACATCGCGTATAGCTGCAATTCAAAACCATTCAAAACATGATTCAGCAACTGTTGATTTGAAATTGAGATCCTAGAATGCTGTTTTTCTCGGAATATACAGCTGAAGCTGAACTGAAACTTCATCAGGTTAGTTGCTCAGTATCCTTCATTAGATTTTGAACACTTTTGTTGCTTCAAACGAACAAAATGCACAAATTACAAATGATGGACTATATCTTTAAACGTACTTGGTTTTTACCGGCCAAGTACATATTTATTCCCTTATTACAATTGATCTGTGTACCTCTTGGAGCACCCTGTAGATTGTGGCATAGTTTGGTGCTATCCTGGCTAGGGTGTAGGCACACACTGTAACTTCATCATACCTGAGGCACGTAAGAAAAACAATATCTAGTAGTGGTATCTGATTTATCTAAAAGCAAAACCCTCTTGAATAAACCATGACAAGATTATTTAAAATTGACTACAAGATTTGTTGCAAAGTGGCGTTGCAACCTTGTGTTGCAAACTTGTGTTGATGAATAGAGGAATGGGTTTAATACAGGCAAGAAATAATTTCAAAGAAACAGAATTCGTGAAACTCCAGTGAACATGTACTAAAAGGTTTAAAATTGCTGCCTGAGCAAATGTTTTCTTCAAACCGCAAATTTCTATTCCACCAGCTCCACGAAATTGGCCACAGAGCTAGATTCATTCCAAATTAAGCTTGATTCGTACTTCATGTGACTTTGAGAGCGAAGCGAATTCATTAGGGGTAACACATTCAAACGATGATTAATTGACGTCATGACATTCGCTTCACTTTCCCATTCGGGTGAAGAAAGATTTGGCCTTTATAGACTCAGATTCAAAACTGAAGTGAAGTATTGGGGCCCAATTTTACAGGCAAGCAAGGAATGTTGGCTTTTGCACATGCGCAGAATTTTTTAGCTAGCGCTGTTAGCACAGAATGGCAATCGTAAGTGCAGGAGATCTGTGGTTATCGGAGTCATAGAACTGCTAAGCATGAACAAGTAGGCGTAGTAACAACAGATGACCAGCTCCTATGTCATGTGCTATGTAAAGGTTGAGATTGTTTCTCAGCTGATTTTGGGTCAACAATCTGCTGAGCAAGAAAATGTGCAAAGCACTATTTTCTGCTTAGCGGCAGTGTTGTAGTCGAGTCCATCACAAGTCCCTGCAAGTCCAGCACAAGTCCATCACAAGTCCTTTAATCTCAAGTCAAGTCACTAGCTATTCAAATGAACTGTCCAACTCGGTCCGTGTCAACTCGGTCCCAAGTCAACTCGGTCCCGTGTCAACTTGGTCCGAAACCAACTCGGTCCCAAGTCAACTCGGTCCCAAGTCAACTCGGTCCCAAGTCAACTTGGTCCCAGGTCAACTCTGTCATTTATTAGTTAAGAGGCCTATTAATTCCCTGCAGGCTATATAGACCGGCCACACAGCCTAGAAATCCACGTTAAACAAACAGAGAAAACTTAACATTAGCCGGCGACCACTATGGGCTGGTGCACATAATGCATCACCCAACGCTCAAGATGAGATTGTTGCGAAAAATTTCAAGTGTTTGTGTATATTTTTCCATAGGGACTAAGTCGATTTGGGACCTAGTTGACCTGGGGCCTAGCTGATCTTGGACCGAGTTGACCTGGGACCGAGTTGACCTGGGACCGAGTTGACCTAGGACCTAGCTGATCTTGGACCGAGTTGACCTGGGCCTGAGTTGACTCGGGACCGACTTGATTTGGGACCAAGTTGACTCGGACCGAGTTGGTTTCGGACCGAGTTGACCTGAAACCGTAACAAAAGCCTTCCTTTGTCATTGTTCACCCTTTACATGGACTTGTGCCAGGACTTGTAAAAGGACTCGTGAAAGGACTTGTGATGGACTCGACTACAACACTGCTTAGCAGCTCCACAGAATTGGGCCAAGTTATACTGCATGCAATGAAGCTCCAGCATACCCACTAAATATAAAGCAAACCACACGATCTATGAAGACAAATGGGTTTGCTTTTTTAAAGAGATCCTTGGACCGCTGCCTATATTTCTGACTACTCACGTGATGGGCTGCCAATGGTAGACGTGTCTCCGCAAAGTGTTCATGACGGAAGACACTTTCTTTTTGCGGTCTTTGGGTAGGTCATGACTGTATAACATTTCCTCATCAAGGTCTTGAAAAAAATGTAAACAGATAATAAATAAATCATACATCAAACTTTTACGGGGATTAGTCCCCACAAACATTTACTTTACTCTGGCAAATAACAAGGCAAATGAAACAGACAAAAATCAATTTGAAATCTTCATTTCTTCAGTACTGGTTTTATTCAACCAAAATATGCATCAATCGTTTTTAAGTGGTTACTGTCCTCACCTTACAACGCCTTGCTGGGTTCGATTCCTGTCCTGGTCCACATGTGGATTGGGTTTTCAGTCCCTACCTGATTCTGTGGGTTTTCCCCAGAATATTCTTCTGGGGTTTTTCCTCCCACCTCTAAAACTGTAACTTCCTCTCACTGTCTTCTCTCTACATGTTTCTGCAAGCTTTCGAGCTACAGTGCCTAGGGCACTTTTGAGGAATCCTTGTTTTCATTACCAGAAAGAAAGAAAGAAATGAAGTAAGTCCACCCATAATGAATAAAGAAGCCTCATAACCCCTGTGTTGTAGTCAAGTCCGTCACAAGTAAGGTCAAGAGTCTTGTGACGGACTTGTAAGGACTTGTGGTAGACTTGTGATTGACCTTGTGAGGACTTGTGACTGGCTTGTGAGGACTTGTGATGGACTTGGCTTTCCTACCCTCCACTCCTTGTATCCTTGCATACTCCTGTGCCTTGGCCCTCAGCCCTGCTTCCTCCAGAGGTTGTTGTCTGCTCCACAGGTAATTCCCGAGTGCTGTGGCCCGCGGCTTAAGCTGTTTCACTGGCTTGTCTGATGAACAAAAAAGTATTCATACCTCAAGTTACAAAAGTGTTACAAAACTGTGAGTCAGTGTGTTACCCTATAACCTTCCTCGATCCTCCATAGTCCTCCGAGTGGTTTTTGGAGGATTTTGGAGGATTGAGGCTGAATGCAACATACAATTTAGGAGGATTGAGGAGGACTGAGGGCACGTGGACCATTCAGTATTGGTTGATTTTGGAGGATTGAGGCTGAATGGTGTTTGAAGAAGAGGAGGATTTTGAAGGAGTGAAGATGAATGCTAAGATGATGGGCTGTTAGAGGATTTTGAAGGATTGAGGCAGTAGGTATCCTTCATTTGAGGCAGTGGGTATCTTTCGTTTTGGAGGATTTTGAAGAATTGAAGATGGTTCCTAGCAAAAAGGGCCTAGGGGTTTAGGATTAAGTTAAACTTAATGTGTCTTTGTATGACAACTGTTCACCATGCTTAAAATGTCAGGAAAATTATTCTGGTCAACAATATGAAACTCGTTCAGTGCATTTGAAGGATTTGCACTCTTATATTTATATTCAAGTTGATGAATGAGTGGTACTTTTTAACCCTAACTCCCTAGCATGATTTACTAGGAACCATACCCATCCTGGCAAACTCCAACACTGTATGGGAAACTGTGCATACATATTTCTGACTTAGTTTCTGGAGGTGTGCCAACCCAATGTAAAAGACTGTCAGTTTAGGGGTACTGTAGCCATCCAGACAGATTCCAACAATACATGCTGTTGGGGTTCGATGGGTTGAGTTCAGTTAGGGTAAAGAAATCTGAGAAAAAAAATCAGTGAGACTTTCTGGAGAAAGTTCTCTATTCAGGAAACAAAGGCCTTATTTTGAGATATTCTTTTTTTTTCCAATGTTTAAAATAAAGAGTGACACCAACTTAAAAGCCTACATGTAGATAAGACTGATTTTCTGTATGTTTGGTACAAAGAACACTGTATGCTTTTAGTATGTTTAGTTTTGGACTCCCGATAATATTTGTGAAAAATTTGAAAAGGCTGTAGACAAGGGTAATAGAACTATTGGGTAAGACAAACAGATGAATCAACTTTCACTTTAATACCAGCCAGGTATTGGTTGAGGTTCTGCAGTAAAGCATCAGGAAGTTTGACATTTTTGGGTCGCATGATCCCGGGATGTTTTCTGAATGTTTTCAACTCAGTTAAGGAGTCATCAACGGTGGTCTGGTAGTTCGTCACTGTGGCTAGCTACAAAATATGCACAGAAAAATTTAGATTATATATGGCTGTGGATATTGCACCAGATCCGGCTTTCTTTTAGTAAGCAATATTAAGCCTGAACGGCACTGAACATGCGTAGTGACCGTTTTGGGAAGAATTCCATACATGGACATCACTAATTCCTCCCTGCAATGACCTATCAGGTTGATAACATGTCCTAAAAAGTCTAATTTAGCAGGGAAAATATAGAAGCATCTGAGAAAACACTTAAAATTGTTCAGACCATTCTCATAGGGTTTGTGCACAGGGTGTCAAGTGATGTCCAGGTATGGAATTCTTTCCCAAATGACACTTGCTGCTCGACAATGGTGGTAATTTTAATCGAAGTGGCTATCGTTACGGCAGCCGTTGTTTAGCGCCCTCTACGATACTTTTTTGATACTCACGCAGGTATATAATTATTTGTTTCCCCACGATTTAGCGAGCAGTGCGACAGCTCAGTCAATAAAGGGTAGGATTTTGCACCGCAAGGTTGCGGGTTCGTAGCTCAGTTTTGCACTCGAATTTTTTTCCTTTTCTAACCTGAGGCTTTGGAGGATTTTTTTTAAAAGGGAAATAAAGTCCGAATTTCATAACGTTCAAATTCACTTTTTTCCTTCTAATTTTATATTTTCTTCTCATGTTTTTATAAAAGTTGCAGTAGTCCGTAACGATAGAAAATGGGAAATGCGTTACGGCTGCCGTAACGATAGCCACTGCGAATTTTAATAGGCCTACATAATATAATGAAGGCATACTCATCTCTGCATAAAAGAGGGCACTGTAAGATCTCTCCGACTAAATACTGTTTACTAATAAAAAGCCGGATCCGCAATATAGGCCTATCCACTATCATTTAAATAATAAAACAAAACTACTACTAAATCACTACAGAATCACAAAACCTACATTCTTTTCTGGAAATTTTTTATTATTTCCAATTCAAACCACAAAAGGTGCACTATACATGCTTTATCATATATGTATGTCTATCCCTTTTGAAACTTATGAAACATTTACAGTTGGGAAAAAATGTTGCAACCTGACACCACTTCCGCGATTGTGTACAAAGTCTATGGAGAGTCAAGACAATTTTCTAAGTATTTCCTAACAAAAGTGGAAATGTTTCTCAATCTCAGTCCCAGATTTATGTCTTCTCATGCTAATCATCATTTTTGCACTTATTGACCTTTTATTAAATGTTCATCGAGATTGTTTGAGGTGACGTCAGGTTGCAACATTTTTTCCTACAGTTTTAATAGTATACACCCTCAACTACACACTCCCCCACATTTCCGACTGGGTCTGGGCATGGAGCTATATAACTTTTTTAGCCCCATAAATGTGGCCTATTTACTGGACTGCCTCCGTAAACATAGGCCACACATCCACATGTACAAAAATCGTGTCGACTTTGCCAAATTTTGATTTTCACATTTAGGCTTAGTTTGTAGGATTTTTTTGCTTTAGAAGCATACTCACCCTCTTTTTATAGGCTAGTCAGAAAGTGCTGCCTTTTTCAGATGTCTAATTTTTGTGAAATTTCATGTTGAAATTTTGATACGCAAACGTGTAAAAATGAATCTGGAAATTTCACGAAAAATATACATCTGAAAAAGGCAGCAATTTCTGATTAGCTTATAAAGAGGTAGCCCCATAAATGTGGCCTATTTACTGGACTGCCTCCGTAAACATAGGCCACACATCCACATGTACAAAAAACGTGTCGACTTTGCCAAATTTTGATTTTCACATTTAGGCTTACTTTTTACGTTTTTTTTTTTGCTTTAGAAGCATTCTCACCCTCTATATAGGCTAATCAGAAAGTGCTGCCTTTTTCAGATGTCCATTTTTCGTGAAATTTCCAGATGCACACGTTTGCACACGTTTGCGTATCAAAATTTCAACATGAAATTTCACAAAAATTAAACATCTGAAAAAGGCAGCACTTTCTGATTAGCCTATATAGGGGGTGAGAATGCTTCTAAAGCAAAAAAAATCTACAAAGTAAGCCTAAATGTGAAAATCAAAATTTGGCAAAGTCGACACGTTTTTTGTACATGTGGATGTGTGGCCTATGTTTACGGAGGCAGTCCAGTAAATAGGCCACATTTATGGGGCTAATAAAGAGGGTGAGTATGCTTCTAAAGCAAAAAAACCCTACAAACTAAGCCTAAAATGTGAAAATCAAAATTTGGCAAAATCGACACGATTTTTGTACATGTGGATGTGTGGCCTATGTTTACGGAGGCAGTCCAGTAAATAGGCCACATTTATGGGGCTATAACTTTTTATACATGCAGCTCCATGGTCTGGGCCGAGGCCCGGGCCGGGCCGCGCCACGTGCCAACGGCAATTGGCAACGCGTAACAGTAACAGTAACAACATGCATATGCGTAACGTAACGTAACGTTGGTAATTAAGACAAACATTTCACTGCTCTGTTAAAAATTCAAAGATGGTTCCACTGTAAGTCTCCATATAAACTCACCCATCTCTTCAAATCTGATCTCAAGCCGATGAAATTTAATTTTCGCTTCCCAACAAGTAGCCGAAACATGCTGTCCATGGGGGCTGCCATCTTGCTTTTAGTCTGTTTCCCAACCGTTACGTTTGATTCAGCGTGTAAGAAGCATGCGATAATGTGGGTTACCAGATTCACATTTTCTCATGAAAGTTCAAAGGTCAATAATTTACATAAAGTTGTGGGACGTGCCGTTCGATCGTCTGCTCGCCGCCGGTCTTGAAATAATCATGAAAATCGTCACTTGCAGAGCTCCTGTGAATATAGCAGTCATCAAATATTGTAAGATATGGCTATAGATCGTACTGAATCACAAACCGTAGTATTTTAGTTCTTAAATCAGCACAAAAAAGGTGTATTTGGTTGTGCTAATACTGAGAACGGCAGTGCATTTGATTTGTACTGAATTTGTAGGCCAAATTTAGTTAGGCCTAGCCGGACCAGAGTACCAGCATCTCTGCTGATGTCCCGTTTCTGCTGGTCTGATTCTTTCCTACATGGATGCATATACTCAAGGATGATGATTTACAAATCACTTGATTCAAACTTTTATTTTAATTGATATTTGAATTTGATTTTTTTATTGTTGTCATTTCACATTTATTATTCTTTTTAAGCTTTGTATTTTATTATTGTGATTTGTTTTTATTTTTGTTGTTGGTGTCCCTCCCCCTTTCCCATTTCTCCATTGCTGTTAATAAACGTTTTGAGGATTTAGCACTGTTAGGGTTATGATTCAAGTTTGTATTTTAGTTATGACTTCTGAGGTATTTTTTATTATTAATATTAATGTATGGAAATGTAAATGTGGGTAAATTGATATTCTCTTAAACTCATTCAAGAATTCAAAAAAATATAGTACATGTTGTGTAGGGTTGAAGGTTATAGTGAGGCAAAGCTTTCGATTTGAAGACTTGGACTGGGGAATTTTGAGGATCATCATCCACAAAACATGGATAGTGACTTCAATATTATATGGTATTTGTGATCAATAATAATATTTTTTTCAACTAGTCCTTTTCTACTTGATGTGTTTGATTTCTTTCATTGTTCTTCGTTTTTTTATTTGTCCATTTATTGTAGGGGGAAAGAGAAATGAAAAGCTGATTCTTCCCGTCAACTCTTCTCTGAGTGCAACGCTTCATCTTGACCAGCTCTGCACCAAGACCACTGTGGCTGCAAGCAGTGCATTCCAGGCTGATAGGATATGGCTCAACGGAAAGTAAATAGTCAACAACGCTCTGCTAAATTGTCAAAAAGTCTTGAAAATGACAACAGTAATGGTGATCATGTAGTGTAGGGCCCCGTTCCTATTAGTATAAGAGAACCAAATCCATTTTTAATTTATTTGACTTACCAAACTAGTTGGTAACATTAAGAACAAACAGGTATGTCGTACGGTAGATAGAGGGCAGAGTTTTGAATTTTTTAGGGAAATTTGGGGGTAAATGACGATGGCGACGACAAAATGCAACACGAAAAAAAGAATGTGATCACCGCAATGTACCGTGAATGCGCAATAACGCGCTGAATCGCACGGCACCAACCGTAACTGCGTACGAAAATCGCAAATTCTACCCCATGAAACTGTTCAAAATTACAACCAAAAAATTGTGTCATTAGAATTGAGAGAAGTACAGTTGGAAGTGCAAGAAGTAGCACTTGTCGTCAGTTGTGCATTCACCCTCCTGCTATTTGAACAGTTACAGACAGTCAAAAAAATGAATCCTCTTCCCTGCCATGCCTTTTATACAGGCTAGTCACCAACAGTCGGATCATATTTGAAGCAAGCACTGTGACAAGTCAGATTCAGTCAACAGACATAAGCAGGCAAGAAGTAGTCACAGCTGGCTTATCAATTACCTACAGTCAAAGCACAGCTGTATAAAGTTACATAAACAGTCACAGCCAGTCAATCCTGCCGTACGTAGGGTGTATGGGAGCTCTTAACTGTTGAAAGCAGTCGCTTTATTGATTTTGACTGAAAGGACAACTTTTCAAAGAATGTCTGTTTGCATAGGAGGGCTCATTACAATTTGGAGACAGCTTATTAAATAACCATAAAAGAAATGAAGGTTTTGGATTTCACTGACTTCTCAAAACCCAAACTAGTTATTTTCAAATTGAGTTCATCTTATTGTATTAGAAAGTAAAGCCGTCTTTGATTTTATTTAAATTTTATTTCCAGGGAGCAGTCATTAGACAATCCACGCTTGCAGAAATGCCTTCGAGAAAGTAAGTATATGCACCATTGTTTTCATCTTTCTCAACATGTCTGGAAGTATTTGAATATATATACACATGTAGAGAGCATCCTCACACTCTGGACCAGTATGGCCAGTCATCAAATTTCAAAAATCCCAAGATGACCTCTGAAAAAAATCCATGATTTCACAAGATATCAGGATTATGTATTAAAATAGCAGCACATACCCTATTTTTATGTGAATGGGGCTCACAAAGTGCTTTAGTTTACATTTTGCACATGTGCAATCCATACTTTCGTGTGTTCACAATACGCCAAAAAAATTCCCAAGGCTTCATTGAAACATTCCCAAGGCCTAACGTAAATTCCCAAGATCTTGGGAAAAATCCCAAGGTCTTTTTTCATCTGTGATATGCATGAGTAGACACTTTGTACTTTCATTGTCTCTGAATTTAAATAAAACTTGTCCTCAGTTGGGGGGGGGGGGGGGGGGGGGGGCGGGCTCCATGGAAGCTGTGTACATGTATTTTGTTCAGCTCAACTTGGGCACTGCAACTTACACTGAGCTATCAAAAAAATTTGAAGAAAAATGCATTACTTGCGTCAGCTCAATTTGCTCTGTTTTATTCGTATTTTTAAAGTTCGTCAAAGAGCGCGTAAGCGGAAGAGTTCCCCATCCAAGGATGCCGGTTTGCCAGTTGGGGGCGGAGGCTCCGCCCCCGAGGAGATGCTCGATTGGCACGTGCACATCTGCTCTGAGAATAACTTCCCAACGGCAGCCGGACTTGCCTCATCTGCTGCTGGCTATGCTTGTCTGGGTGAGGTATTTTTGAAATAAATTATAAAAAAAAGTTAATCAAAAAAACAAATTAGTAGATATGTTAATTAAAGTTGGGAACTTATTATCAGCTTATTGAACATCATTGATTTCAAAACAGATGGTGAAACCATTAAAATTTTTAAAATTTCCAACACTTTTTTTTTTGGTGGGGGTAATTTTCCCCACAGTTGCATCTCTTGCAAAAGTCTACGGTGTAGAAGGCAATATCTCAGACATAGCCAGGCAGGGCTCGGGCAGCGCGTGTCGCAGCATGTACGGCGGCTTTGTGCAGTGGCTGATGGGAAGGAAGAAAGATGGAGAGGACAGCATCGCAAAGCAAGTTGTTTCAGAAGACTACTGGCCCAAGATCCGCATACTCATATTGGTGGTGAGTGCCACAATGAAATACCTTCTTTCCCACTGCTAGTGGAAATTAAATAGTTAGAGCTTTTGTGAAAAAATCTCTTAAAGTGCCTCCCAGTTCTTACCCCTGATCATCAGGTTGTAAAATCAGATCTAATGCAGCAGTTCAAACATCAGTGCAAATCTACCCTTGCAGGTGCCCATTTAAACTAAACTAAAATTAAACTGATACAAGCTATGCTTTTAAGGTTTTGCCACCTCTAGTGGCCTTTATATGTTTAAGTACTTATATTACTTTTTCATTTCTGTCATGAAGAGGAAATAAATGTGATTTGATTTGATTTGAAACTCCTGGGTGGAGAGGGGCAATTGTGGCAAAGGAGCTTGCTCAAGGGTAATGGGCGTGGCTCATTAGCATGATGCAACAAAACAATTGTAAGGGTACTTGTGATAGGTCACAAGTCCATCAGAAGTCCATCAGAAGTTCATCGCAAGTCCATCACAAGTCTATCACAAGACCATCACAAGTCAATCACAGGTCATCACAAGTCAACCACAGGTCATCACAAGTCAATCACAAGTCATCCCAAGTCATCACAAGTCAACTCACAAGCGATTCAAATAACCTGTGACAAACGCATTCCTTTGTTATTGTCAATCTTCTACAACTTGTGACTACTTGTGAATTGACTTGTGATGTATCGACACAAGTACCTTACAACACTGAATATTATTGACTGGGGGTTGTGGCACATGTGTGGTTTTTACACCCTTGCAGACACACGGCACCCTCGGCTTTGCCTCAGTAGACTGGCTACAATTTGAATGTAGGTTGAAAAGATGATTTCCGATTTTGGTTATTGTGGATGTTTCCTCTTAGGTGAGCGACCAGAAGAAAGCTACCAGCAGCACCACGGGCATGCAGGCCACTGTTCAGACGAGCCCGCTACTCAAGTATCGAGCCGACGTCATCGTACCGGAGAGAATGGTCGCTATGGCAACTGCAATCAAGGAGAGGAATTTTGAAACATTTGCAGAATTGACAATGAAGGTACGAAAGATTTTCTTGGTAGTTAAACAATTTTTTTTACAATGATGGTGAGTTATCGACAGATTAGAAAAAAAAATACGAAATGGGCTAAAAAGTGTGGTGATTTTTTTATCAGGAAAATAGTTTTGAAAAGCCATTTCTACCCCGTCTTATCGTCCCTCAGTATAAAACCAAGGTCTTACATTTGTATCATAAATTATTCTGTGTGGAAAGCAGATTAAACCATGCCCTAATGTATAGAACTCTACACAATTTTTAAAAGGAGATGCCTTAAATGTGGCGTGAAATAATTACTCAGACGTTCTAACTTTCAGGTTTCAGTTTGAAGTACAACTTATTTGCCTTTTTACTCTAGGACAGCAACCAGTTTCACGCAGTGTGTCTGGACACCCATCCACCCATCTCCTACATGAACGATACCTCCAGAACCATCGTCAGGCTGGTGCATGCCTACAACGCATTCTACAATCAAACCAAAGTAAAAAAATGTGATGTTTGACCATTTCAGTGAAAAAAAAAAATTAAACCCGTTTACACATATTCCAAAACTTTCAACAGAAATTAAATTTTAAAGAGACTTTTGTATTTACCCACTCTGTCTTTATTTTACACAGAATCAAGGATGCCTGTAAACAGGTCTTATTTGCAAAGCATTAGACCTTAGTGTTGATATTCCATTGGTTTGCTCTTTGAGTCGTTTCCGAATGACTGAAACAGTCGACCTTTTGATTTAGTAGCTCCTAAAAGTTTCAAGTGTTGAATTTTTCACGAAATTAATTCAAATGTTGAAAGGAATCACCTCCACTCTGGAACGCCAGTTTAAAACAATTGATACTCAACTACAAGACAATTAGACTTCTCAAGCACTTGTCTTTGCCTTCTTCATATTTCAGCTCTACTATTGGAGACTTGTGTATTAGCATTGTTTTTTTATTATTATTCCTCTTGCCAGGCAGCGTACACCTTTGATGCTGGCCCCAATGCCGTTCTCTTCACCTTAGAGGATGATGTTGAAGAGCTTCTGTCTCTCATCACTCACTTCTTTCCTCAAGGAGAGGAGACCAACGGAGCATCATTCATCCGAGGACTGCCAGTAGATATCAAGACACCAAGCCAGGTAAATATTCAAACAAAACAAACAAATCAGCAGGGATTGCCTCAGTTATTGTATCCTTAACCCCATGCGCTCGGGAAGCGGTCATGGCCGCGGCCGCTAATCCTCATTGGAATGCAGTTGCCAGCTGTGGTATGCCATGGCACATGGCTAGTGGGTAGTTCCACAGCTGCTGCTTTTGTGCAGTCCCGCTACCACACAAAGGCTGTGCAGTCATGCGGGCCACTTGCTCTATGTGTGGAGGAATGTCCCCATTATAACCCGTGCTTAAGGGGTTAACTGGGCAACCTTCCACACGTCCTAGTGTTGACATGGAACTTTGGTCCCTGTTCCACGTCAAAGTCCTAGCTGCCCTGCCTGTTACTTTCTGCATTGCCCAAAATTGCCCAGGAACTGATTCATCGGGGTATAAATACAATGCAATATAATGTAATCAAGTGCTAATTAGTTAATTATGCCATCAAGAGAATGCCAACACCAAGACTATGCCAACATAGTTGCACAGTTGACTGCAACTTTTCAGCCTCGGTCTTGTTAGAAGATGATTCTACATATAAAAAGTCTATAAATTGCAGTATCGTACCCCAAATTTCACAAACGTGAAAAAGTACCGACTTTAGCGAATAAATTAAACCCTTTGGTTAAAAATGAAATACAAAGATGAAAATAGAAAAAAAGTCCTTACTCAGGGTCCACTTTTATTACTGGCCAGTTTTAAGCACCTATCAGCGGTGTTTAAAAAGGTTGTTTTACACCACCATGTGATTGGCTTTACTAATGGAAATGGCCAAATTATCCCAGCTGTTTGTGGATACAGAGTAACGTAATGTAATACAAGTGCCAATGGGTTCAGTTGAGTTTTTCTTTCGTTTCTTTGAACAGGAGCTGAAGGCCGCGGTGACCTTTGACCCCTTGCCCAACAGCCTACGGTATATCATCCACACCCAGGTTGGGCCGGGACCGGAGACCGTGGAGGACCAATCCCAACACTTGTTGGACCAGGACGGACAGCCAAAGAATTTGCCAAAGTGAAATGCTTCCTCTAAGTTTCCTGAAATAGATTGAAATACTCAGGTGTAGATGAACGGATCTTACGAAGTTAGTTAGTCTGTCAGTTGGTTATCCGGTTCGTTAGTGTGACGTCAGTTCATTTTAAACCACGCCCACTGGCCATTAGGTAGCATTGGAACCATTGGAACCAGAAGCTATCGCAACTTGAGAGCTTATCCAATGGGCGCTAGTAATCAGTGGTGCGCGCGCATGTATGACGTTTTTACTAACGAACCGGATGGATCACAAAAGTGTTTTGAAATGTAAACATGAAATTTTACTATGCAAATGTATTTACTTGAATATACCCCCTTGCAGATAAGATGTCAATGTAAGGGGTCTATTCCAAATTTCAATCATGCAACAGAAAGGTTTATTTCTATTTAAATGTGGGGTATTTTCTAGACTTTTCTGAATTTAATGCACGAACTTATGCTGGTATGCATAACAGCGGTTCTGGAAATGTGTAACAGTCAAAGGGAAGCAAGTGATAAAAACATGCTGGTATTTCATGGGAATATATACTGGTACAATAAAAAGATGAATGAGAATAGTTTATAAAATTTTTTGCATGTAGTTTGGGGAATGGCTGAAAGTTCCTTTTATTTTTTATCCTAAAGGATGTTCAAAAACAATATGCAACTTAAAAGAATTAACAAACTCGAAAAACAAAATACAACATAATATTTGTTAGTATAATGTGCTGGCATTATTGATCATGCAACAAAAAAATGTAAAAAAAAAAACTACAATTTTATTTATAATTCAAGCCACTATCATGATTCATCATTGTAACAGTTTACAAATCAAAATGATAGATAAAAATGCTCTAATTTATGCTTTCCTTTAATCTCAGTGTCGATAAAATATTTTAATTTAAGTATGGAAATACAGTATTTCTTGTCATTGTTAATGTCAAAATTGTTTTGGAGAATGCATGTTAAAAGAAATTGAATGGTTTTCAATTTTCTTTTTCAGTTCATTAATAAAATGAAGTCTTTCAGAGTCAATAAAAGTGCCTCTTTGTAGAACCAAATAAACAATTATGGTATGTCTCACAAACTGACAATATTCAAAGTTGCTTTAATATACTAGTGCTTTCATTGTAAAAGTAGTAAAGTCTGTCTGGAGCCTATGTGGCCCATCAGGCCGGCGTTTATCTCCCGTTTCAGTAGCATGAAATCACTGAGAATATTTCTACTCCCCCTGGATGGGATGCTAGTCCATCGCAGGTTACTCCCAGCTAATGCCGTTTATACTCCTGGGTGGAGAGAGGCAAGTGGGGGTGAAGTGGCTTGCACAAGGACACAACATATGACCAGCAGCTGGATTCGAACCCCTGACCCTCTGATCATGAGTCACTAACTCTAACCACCAGGCCACACTCCCCAGTGCTTTCATAAAAAGTGTATTTTTGCATCCATCAGTACGCTGTGATGAGCAGTTTGGGTGTGTACCCTTTGGCTGAAATTGAGTTATAAATGCACAAACTGTCAACTCCAAATTGAATTCAAAGGAATGTTAAATGTCATTATCCAAATACATTCCTCCCGATACTCGAAAGCCTGGGTTCTTGGACTAGTGTCTCGTTTCATAGGCCTAATAGACCCCCTTCCTACTAGTCAATCAAACAGTGCCCGCTGACCAATTCGATCACGATGTTTGGTCAGGTGACCACAGTAGCCCAGTCAAACTTGGTAACAAGCACTGTGAAAAATGTACCAAACCAAAGGTGGGCGGGGCCTATGTCCCAATCTGGAACAATGGACACTCGCTGCCTGCCAGTCAAACAATCCACAATGACCAATCGGATCACAACGTTTGGTCAGGTGACAATAGTACCTCAGTCAAACCTAGTCACAAGCACAGTGAGAAATGTACCCAAACCAAAGGTGGGCGGGACTTATGGCCTAATCCTGAATGGTCACACTAAAAAAAAACCAACTCCTGTCATACGACCTCAAATTTGAAATGGACGCTCCCGTGGGACGGGTTGAATGAGACGTCAAATTGCATCCGTGATCCAGGCGCCACCCTGGGGTTAGTCTTGATGAAGTACACCCCTTGCTTGGAGTGCCTGTCCCAGGCTAGGTCTCGGATGGGGGTAGGGGGGACGGGGCGCTGGAGTCCAGTGGAGACCCAGGTATCTTGGTCTAGCTGATACTCCATCCAGAGGGCAACGCCGTGGCAAGTACCTTGCCTGGAAAAACCAAAAATGAATGAAATATTTCATTATCATACCTCATGCATATTTATGGGCCAAATGGGCTTCCCTCATGTTCCATTGCATCAGGGAAGTAAAAGTGGCTATTCCCCTGACAAGATGCACTAATTATTGTATGACTGGGAAAAATAGTACTCCCAAGATTCGGAGAGTCAAGTTACTGCCTTCAACCTCGGCAACACAAGTTTGACTCCCAACCTGACCAACATGAGGATAGAGTTTTCTGATGTGCGTTCCCTGCAATATTTGTTGGGGATTTTCCACCCCACCCCTAAAACTAAACCTTTTTTTTGGGGGGGGGTGTGTTTTGGGGTTGAATAACTTCTGTTGGCATCTGCAGACATTGTAAATGTAATGCGAAATCAGAAGGTGAAATATTATTAACTGACCATGTTACTTTGCCCAAAAAATTGCATCAAAACTCAAAATTGATTTTGCCTTGTTGATTTCATCCAACTGGTTTTAGTACCAAAAACGTTATATATCGATACATGTTGATGTATCATAATACATATTCGTTGATTTGTTGATTTAGCATAATTACAAACATACTTGGTATTCATGATCATTCTCTTCTCATTTTTAGTACACAATTCTAAAGAATTGAACAATTAGGCTCACAATGGTAAAGTGTAGAGTAACAATGGTAAAGTGAAATGATATTTTCCATTGAGAACTCACCCAAGGATTTCGGCAGTCCCGCTCTGCGTCTGCGTATCGGTCGGTACAGGCTGACAGAAATCAAACTCCATCAGGTTGAAGTCTTGGCTCAGGGCTTGGCCTGGGTACTCCCATAGATGGTGGGGCTCTGTGGGTGCGTCACTGATGGCCGAGGAACTCTGTGTGGAATAAAACGGGGTGAGATGTGTGATATTTTAACCCTTGACTGACATAATCCACATGCACTGTGATTTCACAGCCCTCATGTGAGAAAAAAAAGATTCACCTTTATTTTACACCTGAAACTAATTTTGTTCTTACCTGTACAAGTCCATCAAAGGTCCGCACATCGAATCCCTCAATGTTGCCCACGGGGGCATGGAACTTCCACAGATGGTCAAATTCTGCGGCGACGCCCCTCAACCTGGCCCTGCTTGGTAGCACGAGGGCTCCCTCTGCCATGTGAGGGGAAAGGGCCGTTCGGGCGTACCAGAAGTGCAGGTTGTGCCAGGGGAGAATGCTGGTTAGGAAGAAGGGCTCGCCCATCAGAACGTCGATCTGGATGTGAAGAAATGAGATTCAACTACAAGCAAGTGACGTCAAGACCGATCATTTGCATTTATCCAAAAAATAAATTTATTTTCAAAAAGCTTATTTGAATTGAGTGTAAATTATGCAGGACTTCTCAAGTTTCTTTTCAAGAGGATGAACGCCAAGCTAGAAAGGGCTTGTTCCAGCAAAAATGCCCCAAACTTTTACGGACTCTTCAAAAAGTTTACTGAGTTACCTGTTATAGCCCCAAAACAAAACGAGATTCTTCCGCAGTCTTGAGACAGTTTGAGAGAAAACTATGGTTAAAACACACCTATCTTCGCACGAACTCATGTTAGTCAACGACGGTACAGACAATTATGTTGTACATATTCGGGACCAGTCTCCCAAGTCTGTCGCATGGCTGGTTACAATATAGCCGTGCACATCATAATGAACTGCAGGGAGTCAGGACCAAGAAGTTTCATGATGATGTTTTAATAATCTTTGCCTAGGGAGGTACGCACGTTTTTGTCAGTGCATGCGAAAGTAAGGTCACAAATCAACCACGAGTAGACGACCAATGTCTTCAACTGAACTTACTACTGGCTGATGAATTTTTAAGCCAGAAACTTAAAACCTAATTTTAATTGTTACATTTTTTTCATAAAAACTCAGTAACTGAATGCAACACATACTTTCTGACCCTTGAAGAAATCCTGGGGTAGATTGAGTGCGCTCTCATCAGACAGGATTACTTCCTCAGTGAGATTGTTGCCCTTAATTATGTCTTGCATCACTCGGTGAGTCATGAAGTTTGGCTCAAGACTGTACACCTTGATAAAAAAAGAGAAGACAGAGAGAGAGAAAAATCAGGAAAAATAATCTGGAGAACCAATATACATACCTAGCGACATTTTACATCAATCAAGCTCCAAAATTCAAGATTCTGCCTATATTAGTGAAGTCAAACTGATTGGAATCCCAGCTAGAACAAAGTTTGGCATTTGGTAAGCCAATTAAAGGTAGGGTCCATCATTTGCAGCTATCCAAAAAGTAAGTGACGTAATTATTGTGGAAAAGCATACTTGGTTTAAAGATAGTAATGAGACTAAAGTCCCTGTGAAATTACTCTTTCTGGCAAGCTGTCATATTGAAGAAATCAATGAAGGAAGGCCTTTCCGACGATGCGTCTAAAGACGCATTCTTGGAAATTTCCGTTAGTAGTTCGTTTTTAATTCGGCGAAATGCGCACAAGCGTTGACAAGATGCACACACGCGCGGTTGCTATAATTCGTCGGTTTAGTGCGCGACATCGCATAGCTGCAATCGGCTCAGTGAGGACGTGTCTCGGACGCTGAATTCAGGCCCAATTCAAAACAAGACTCAGCAACTTTTGATTTCAAATCGAGATCCTAGATATTGTTTTCTCGGAATATACAGCATTCACTGAGCTGAAACTTCATCAGGTTAGTTGTTCAGCACCCTTCTTTAGAATTTGAGCACTTTTGTTGTTTCAAACGAACATAATGCCAAATTACAAATTATGGACTTACCTTTAAGTTAACTAACCACTACAACGGCAAGGTAGATAAGATTAAGACGTTTGCCACCCTTCACAAGAAGGCTCATATGCTTCACTTAAACTGGGTATAATGTCAACCACAATTAGGGCTAAGTCCAAATTACTTTGCTACCGCTTGCAATTACACACGGGTCTTTGGAAGCAGCTGAAGCCACTTCCTATAGACAATGTGTTAATGCTAGCCTTAGCCAAGTTATTCAGATGCGGCTTTATACATTACAGTTAGTCAGTTACATTTCCCGACCACACACTGCAGAAACATCTGCCCTTACCTGTTTGGCTCCCAGCCTAGCTGCGATGAGAGGCAGCATCGATCCATCGCTTACACTGACACACAACGTCTTGTCGTTCACAACCTGTTGAGAGATAACAGGGATGAGGAATATTACGTCTCATCAGTTGCTACCTATAAATGTGATGCGATCAAGTTAAGTGAGTCGTTTGTCGACACTGGTCAATTGGTGTTTTTTTTACAGATTTAAATCTCAGCATTACTGCTGTGAAAATCGCATGCTGGTGCCATCTTTAGTTCAGAAATTATGGAAGTAGGAACACCAAGAGATGTGATGAAGTGATGTGATGAAGTGGCCCTATTTTGGTCTGAATCTCCAAATGAAAGTTCCTGCCATGGAACTGGGACCTGACCCAAGGAAAAGTTGCATGCTAGCCTTAAACACTTGACCAATGAGCTTGCTGGAGCCTGCTGGCCAGTTCGAATCTCATATAGCAATGGGTAATGTCATCGCATCATTGTTCTTCCGTTAGGTGAAGTGATTTTTCTATAATGGGAAGACAAGTTATCAAACCTTTCTTAGAGCCTGAGTGAAGGTTTCCGTCCGTGCTGCATCGTTCAGCATGCCTATCCGAGGCCGACTCCAGGCGACATGCGCACCGCAGTGACAAACCGGCCTCTCTGGCTCCACGTTGGGTTTTGGTGACTGGCTCACATTGAACCACAGGCTGTAGTCATCGTGGGACAGAGTGACATGAAGCGGCTCTCCTACAATCAGAACGTGAACATTTTTTTTAGTAGGCACAAAATCTTGAATCCTATAAATCTACAACATTGATCTGCGTCAACTGTACCTTTTATACTCGTACAAGAATGGGTTTGCTCAACAATGGCAAATCTACTAGTACACATACAACGACAATCATTTCAGAAGCTTCAAACTGGATTATTCATGCTCTATTTGGATTGATAAAAGTGCAACAAGGTACATTATATAACTGACATGCAGATCCTTGTCATTTGATTGGTAGAACTCACATCACGTGACATTCATTATTGCTCCTATTCACGCGGGGGCTAGAAAAGTCCCATTCGCCCATGGGGAATGGGATTTACTATTCAACAGTTAGGATCATCCTTGTTCCATGGCGCGGGTTTTTGTGTGCAAATTCTAAACACATAGAGAGAGTTCTAAACACACACACACACCTTTGCGCACCTGCAGGGGTTGGTCCAAGAAGTAGACGGCCTGCATCCAGTGGTCCCTCCACTGAGCGTCCAAACCCTCGGGATGGGCCCACGTGGGTGCGGTGCTAAGTCGAATCTCCCCCTCCGTGTCCATGCTCAAGTCCCACCACATGAAGACACCGTGGCACATCCCGTCCGACTCCGCCGCAGTTTCAACAGTCGCGGCTCGACGCTCGGCAAAGTCCCCAGTGCTGAAGTTGAATTCGATCATGTCCAAGGGAGCCGTGATCGGCCGGAACTGGTCGGGCGACACCTGGCTGAGCTGCACGTCGTGGACTGAGGCCGCGCCCGAGCAGGCGGCCATCTTGGCCAGAGGCCTGATGACGTCGTCGCGACCGGCGATTTGGATTGGCTGGAGTTTGTGCCAGTTCCAGACGAGACCTGACTGAATGACTTGTGCCCAGACCGTGGCTGAATGGGGAATACAGATGGAGTCTTTCTGGAAAATTAAACAGCATGAAGCCCTTTTAGGTCATTAAAATCAAAGTGAATAAAAAATGCCTTATATCAACTGCAGTATTAACAAAAACTTTGTCTGCAATACATTGGCAGTTTAACCATTCAAAACAATACAAGATGTAAATATGATAAAGACATTCACACTGTCTTCATTTAAACTGAATATCTCAAATTTGAAACGACTCAACAATGTCCACCCTCTTTTCAAGCAAGATCTCCAACTTTGGAAATCACTTGGAAAACAGAAACTTTGTATAAACACAAATACTTTTCCTGGGGGAATTTCACTTTGGCTGGTCCCCACAGGGCCACTATTGTCCTCTTTGTAGCAGCTTTGCTTACAGGACCCATGCAATATAATATTTTTAACGCTATCCTTGAAAATGCACCTTTAAATCCAGTTTAACTTAATTTTTTTTATTTTTCGCCTTGCCATTTTTAAGAGTATTTTGGTGCCTTTTTGTTTTTTCTCCTAATGCCAATTTTCATATTCATGAGCAAAATTGTGATGTCATTCCAGGAACAAACCTCAATGTTTCAGGTATTTCAGCACAAAAAGTTGCTAGAAGTCTTTTCTTTGTGATTGTTGTGTAATTACTAGAAGTACTATGAGCAGCCCTTTCTCACAGATGTTTTCAATGAGCAAATTTCGGTTTCACAATTTGAACAGAAAACCCCTAATCTAAACAGTGTCTTCTCGAAATGACATCATAGCAACAGCGCCCTCAGTTGTCAAAAAAAAGCATGGACAGTTTTAAATGTTTTAAAAAAGAGCACTTTTAAATATGTTTGTTACACTTACGGAGTAGGAGGTTGCATAAAATGTGTTCCTAAGAAAAATGTCATCGCATGGACCCTTTAAGCCTCGCCTTAGCCCAGACGTTTGACAAGCTATGTCCTACAGACCAAATTAGTAAGGGACCAGCTTTGCAAGACTTGTCTAGTCTTTTTTTGGGGGGGGGGGAGGGGGGGGGAAGGCAGGGGTGAGGGGGAGAGTATAACCTACCTCGAGTAAATGTCGGTGAGCATGGAGGTACGTCGGCACAGCCCCTTCACCTATGAGCTCGGTATCAAACACCTCAGCTGGCAGAATGTTGCCCTTGTGTGGCATGTCACCTTCTGGAAAGAGCAAGATAAAATTCATGTCATGCCATATGTGACCTGTCTGTCACCACAAAATGTGCATAAAAAAGTCCAATAAAAAAGCTACAGTGGAACGCCGCTATAACGAACATCGCGGAATCCACAGAAGTTGTTCGTAATAGCAATTGTTCGGTATAGCGATATTTAAGCTGCCGGTGCTCTGGTACTAATTTTTTTAAAAATAGCGCCCTTCAGAATTTCACCCTGCACGCCCTGGTACTTCTAGTTACTGAGAGATGACTTTGAACATGAGTCATACCGACTATTGAATAATGTAAATACACAGAGTGTGAGCTTACTACCGGTATCTACAGCAATAAGTGGCTTTCCCTTCTATTCCTTGGGGAAATAACAGCCACTTTTCGCTTTTTTGTTGACGTTTTTCAACAGCAATATTTGTCAATTTTGTTCACAAAAATCAAGAGCCAAGGATGATGTTCGGTATAGCCGAATGCTCGGTATAGCGGTGTTCAGTATAACGACGTTCCACTGTAGTTTGAAGTACCTATTTTCATCCTGTTTAATTAGTTGACTGTTTATTCATTGCACAGCGGAGTTTTACGTTTACGTGCCATTTGCTCGAAAAAAATAGTTTCACAAGTTCGTTTTAGTTGGCGGTCTGTATTTTCGTTGCTGAACTCAGTACCCTCAAGTGTTATATACCAATAGACAGCTCTTGTTCTGCAGAATCCAGAAATATAAAGATCTCAATTCTCAAAAAAAAATATCAAATTTCGTGCTTATTTTGTGGTGACAGAATCTGCCACTTTGCAATAAACCACTGGCACATTATATGCATTTTCTTGGGCCCATGACAAGTAAAAATGGCTGGATTCTACCTTCTTAAATCCTATACCATTTTTGAAAAAGACAAAAATGTATCGGCTAATCTTTATAATCAAGTCAGACATCACAAAAAACTGACTCTTGAGAGTCATTTGTACAATATTTGTATGATACTTCTCACCGTTACTTCCTATTTTGCAACACTCCGAAGCCCTGCCATGGAGTGATATTTGCTATGACAACAGGCCGTGTACAGCGGCCAAGGTCAAGTTCAAAATACGGTGAGTACAAAACCAATGTCGTGTGTACATGTTCACAGTCGGAGTCTTATGCAAATCTTGATGGCTTAACCCGTCATCCGCCCCTGTAAATATACACTGTCCTCCAGCGTTAACTGGTTAATTAAGATATCCCACAACTGAAGTTTTACCTAGTCCAACAGTGACCTCCGTTGACCTTTTGGCTATTATGTTGATTCTTTCCGCAAAACCGTTCTTGGCGATGATATTCTTGGCGACTTTTGCAATAGGTTCAAATGCCTAGAAAAACAATTAATAACCAACAAAGCAGAATGTTTTAAGCAGAATGCAATAAAACTGTCTGTGGGCCATACTTTTCTAACATGCTGTAAGAATATGAGTTTGGGGTTGAAACACAAAATCTAAGGTTGAATAGTTGTAAACATACATAAAGTTGTATTTCGCTATGATTTGAAAATTACATATTTGGCAAACTGAATTGGTTGAAAAAAGTTGCTCAATTGCACTACTTTTTGAAACCCACAACATCCACAAAATGGTGTCGCTCAGTAGCCTGAGTCTGTGTTAACAACTGGGGGGGGGGGGGGGGGTGATGATGCCCCCAAAATCCTGAAACTTCCCTGACGTTGCACATTCAAAAAGTATGTTGGGGGGGGGGGGGGTTGTGCAGACACCATATGACACTAGTCGATGCTGTTCATAAAGACAGATCTGGCACCTTTTTTTTTACTTGTTCATATTTTGACATTGACATATTTTGATAATTGGCTAAAACAAATGTGCTTAATTGCTACAGAAAGGGGGGGGGGGTGTACCAATGGCCCCTCCCCACCTCCACCCCCCTCCCCAGGTCAAAAAGTCGGGGGGGAGGGGGATATAACCCAATCCACTCCGGGATTTGCTGTCACTAAAATAATGCCCTTTTTCGCTCAAATTGTGAACTATTGCCACATTATTCTTCACGAGACCGTCCATACCTCGCAAGCATAAACAGTGTCCGCGCCACTCTCTGCCGCCATCATCGACAGTAGGCCGGTTCCGGTGCCGATGTCAAGAACATTGGCCTTCTTTCCCCTGGCATGCATGAGCTTGATGGCACGTCTGATACCTTCATAGTACTTCTTATTCTGCAAAAGTCATTTAAAAAAAACCTAAACACTTAAATAAAACAGTTGAATGTTAAATAGTTGTAAAGCGCACTTTTTTTAAAGCTACTTATAAATGCTTAACAATTAACACAAGTATAGATATGTACCCAAAGCAGCGTTGCTAATATCGCAAGCATCATGACTTTGGGTGTGATCCCTGGCTACATCATACATGGCATGCACACGGGTTTACAGCTTCTAGCTGACTAGTGCCCCTTGAACAAAGATATTGATAAATTTGGGAACTTTAAAATAAAAACAAATAAATGCTACTGCTTGGGCCCATTTGAATTTGAGACTCTTCCAACAAGTTTAAATAGGTTAAGGAGAGAATGTTGCAACCTGACGCTACTTCAGTAGTTGTGTACAAAGTGTATGGAGAGTCAAGACAATGGAGAGTCAAGACAATTGGAAATGTTTCTCAGTCTCAGATTCATGTCTCATTATCATTTTTGCATTGACGGACCTTCATTGAGATTATATATGAAGAAAAAAGCAGCATCAGGTTGCAACATTCTTTCCCAAGTGAATTAGGAATTCCAAACTTTGTGACAAAATCTGTCCTTCCACTGACATACTCTCTCATCATCGTGCAGCATATCAGTGTACGCCGACCGCGCAATCTCCTGATGATAGTCGTACGTCGAGTCCTCCACCACCCACTCGCTAGTACCGGTGGTCGGGTTGACTCTCGACAGAATCGCAGACATCGGTGATGCCTTGGACGGACAGAATGGCCCACTACAATGGCCCCGTAATGTATCAATACTAGAAGCCAATGGTTGACTAGGTGCTCTTAAAAGACGGGCAAGAGTCAAGTTCATCGAGAAAGAGAGCTGTAATTCTGTGGAATACGAATCAAATCAATTTGTCCAATAAAGTTACCTTTAAAGGGAATATACATCATTTGCTTTTACTGTAATTTTCAGAAATGGATGGAATTGGGGGTTGGAAATATACAGCAAATATAGTTACACTGCCTTTTTTGAGGTTTTGGGTTCGAAAATGCTATAAAAACCAAGAAAAACAATCATTCTCCTGTAGTCTGGTTCCCTGACTCCATATAAGAAGAAACAGAGCAGTTTACATACATTGGGGAATTGTAAGGTCAGGGAACCAGTCTAGCTGGCTCGTACCCGTTCATAGGTTTGTAATCGATTGCAAACAAGTGCGATGGTCAATTGGTTTTTTCCAACGCTGATCGGCCGATCAGCGTTGGAAATTGATAAAAAAATGCCACTTTTCTTGAAAATGACAGTATACCAGGTGCCATGATTTTACAGGATGCTTTACACTGTCATTCACTAACAGTCCAGCAAGGTATTTCAAAATGATTTGGTAGTTTTATTTTTTGATGTTTGCAAATGTTGTATTTTCCCTTTAAAATTAATTTGCAGGACGTCATGTCAAACTGCCCAACTATGAAACACCTACTTGTAAAAAAATATATTAAAGAGTAGGCCTAGGCCTATATTGAAATTGTCATTTTGGCATTAACCCTCCTGTTGTTTAAAAGGTCACATCGAAGTTTCCTTCCACTTCCCCTGGTATACTTTTAACAAACCAATGGGTCACTTGACCAATATTGACCCAAGTAACAACATGGCTCAGAATGCATGTTTTTATGATAACTAAAACTGTGGTACATTAACATCCTTTGGCTTGGCCTCAAGTGCAAAAATATGTTAAACAAAAGGGTCCTTTAAAAATTGAATTGAGAACTCAAACCTTGCCGGTGAAATACTGAGGACCTTGGAGTAGCAAATTCGGAAAGATTCCCATATCTGGCCATCACTAATTTTTTAATCAGCCATCAGAAAGTGATATGTCCTAAAAAGTCCAAATTAGCGGGGACAACATTGTAGTATTTACTGAGAAAATACTTAGAAATTTTCAGACCAGTCTCATAGGGGAGTCAGATTGGCGTAGCGGTACTTTCCTCGCCTCCTACCGCTATGACCCGGGTTCGAATCCTGCCTGGGCCAACATGTGGCACATATGACTACATGAAACAGTCATTGATTAAGCGCAACTTGTTTTTCTTCAATAGTGACGTCACACATGCGCGCGATGAATTATGCATCAGTCATGTCCATGAAATGGACTGTACAACTCGGCAGACACATTTAATTGTGAGCAGTAAGTTCAGACTTCAGAAATTACCGGTTGTTTGGAAGGATTTAAGGGGTCTTATAGAATGTCATGAATGTGTGGATCTATCCAAGGTTACTGTCTTTCTCATTTGTATTCTCTTTACCTTTTTTGGGGGGGCCTTTTGCCCTCGCGAGGGTATGCACAAAATGCATACCGTGTCATGTCACCAAAGTATGCCAAATCGGTGGAGTGTTTGTACGGAGGGTAGGGCCAACCGTAGTTCAACGCTCCACTCAGTAGAGCTGCTACTACTACAGACTGGGACCGTGAGTGCATAAAAACGTGCAAAATTACTACTGACGTTTTTTTACTCACCATTTGGCTAGTTAATGCCCACACAACACATACATCAAAATGCTATAGTTGCAAGCATGTCACCTGCAAAATTTGAGACCTTAAATCCAATTTTAAGGCAAGGTTTTGGCAGTTCAAAAACCTCCCACGTCATTCTCCATGCTCTGGAAATATATGTGTGATTCCCAATGTATTCTGGGTAGGTGTAGGAAGAGCCTTGCAGCTTACTTGTTTTTTAATCAATGGCCAAATGAACATAGCGCCCTCTGCTAAAAAATGAAACATTTTGCATTCACTCAGATCAACAAGAGGGCGCTGTTTTATCTACACGATGAAAATGTTATAGCTGAGGAGTCTTTTTGCACAATGCATTGCAGTACACATCAACGTGATGTTTCACGTATGCATTTTGATAACTCTCTGCAAAATTAGAATTAAAAGCTGAATTTTTGGTGATGCAATGCTCACAACAGCAACTTTGCTAGGCAGAAGTTTCGGGAATTATTGAAGAAACTGTAGTTAGTAAGAAGCTTGCAAATTTGATTCACACTGGTTTTATCATGCAGCACAAAGTTTTGCACGATATGGATACCTTAAGTTTTGGGACTCTCATACACTAGTATTGAGAGTCCCAAATTTTCGGACTACTACTACTACTAGTGCGATTACTATGCAATTACTAGTGCGCCCCACGTATGTATGTCGGGGGGAATGTTCGGGGATTGTCACTTAAATTTTGCCAAAGGGATGGGGATTTTGTCACTTCAAAAGTGACAATCCCCACGTCTTGGGTGGGGCAGTCGGGGGGGGGGGGAGCTAGCCTAGGAGTGGGGAATACTTTTTAGGCGCATAATTATTAATTAATGCCGAGTCCAAATCCACAACAAGAGCAGTCTCATCATTAACCTTTGCACAATAACAGCCACCAATACACAAACCACATGGTACTGCTGCTAGGTACATTAAATCAATTACACTTCTGAACAATTAATTAGGCCTATGCCGAAAATAACGTTTCCTCACCTTCAGCACCATGCTCAAAGTAGCTAGCAATGATCTCGACATCAGATATATTCGCACACAGTCAACACACGTGTACCTGAACTATTGAGGGCGCACTTCCGATTCCGGCGCTGCGCGAGTGGTAAATTCCTGCGCGCGGCGAGCTCATGCCAATTTTGAATACGAGGTCCTTGTCTCAACACCGTACTGCGTAGAAACGTTTGACGCAAGCCTTGGGATTTTTATTGGGAACATTTTAGGACTTACTTTTACGACCTCTAGCCTAAGTTCCTATAGATTAGCTTTACTTTGCTGTGGGGTTCGAACGCCCCTCCAAAAAAAAATAAAATAAATAATGCACGCCTGCATGTCAATGACAGTTAATTCTATTTTATAGTATTTAGCCCAATTGAATGGCATTTTAGAATTCAATCCTTAATGTACATTTTTGTGTTCCACTATCAGTAGTAGTCATATTGATCGAACGAAACTCAATATTGATTATAGTCCATTATTAAATATTCATTCATTTATGACACTGACCTTTGTTTCGTTTTTAATACTACCGGAGACCTGCCGAGCAGATGTAAATATCAAACTAAACCAAATTAAAAAAATAAAATAAATAGAGGCTAAAAAAAAAATCAAAAAGTTATGTGCTGGCCAAGCATTCAGGGATCGGACTGAGCCATAACAATGCCCCAGCCACTCCCTTAGGGCTCTTCCGGGATCTCGGCGTTCCCGGCCAATACACACTTCCATCCCTGTCCATCTGTAAAGTTATTCGCTGACGAGCAGCCACAAATGTCTAGTTAAACTAGAGTAACTTCACACAAGACACGATCATTTCAGAACAAGCTGGTGAACCCCGAAAGGTCAACTTTAATGTAACCAACAGAGGGCGGTGTTCAGTTTTAGAAACACATCACATCTCCCCCATACAAATTAAGTAAACATTAAACAAGTTGAACTTTGGGAACTTACATGTACATGTAGGAAACAAACAATAAGCTTGAGCAAAGTGTTACTGAACTTTATAAGGGAATACTGCAAAATGTGATTTACAAAAGGGAGGATTAGAGAACTATGGAAGGTGTTTGAATAAAGCAAATAAAGCAAATTTGAAAAAAGCACAAGCGTTTGTACATGAATTTAGACCATCTTGAAAAGCCACAAATCTGTTATTTACTGTCCATGCAATTTGGTGTACAACTTCAGCTTACAGGTCAAGTTTTTGAGTTGGTCTTACTACCCTGCCACTTCTAGTAGTAGTAGTCTGACCTACAGTCACGCTATCATATTTTACACTATGTTGTTTTGTCTCACTTGGTTCTTCAGGTTCTGCAGTCTGATGGATATTTTCATTCTGTGTGCTAGGAGAGACTAGGTTGGGCTGAGACAATGAATTCCCTTCAATGTCAGCATGTTCTTTGGAGTGAACAATGTGACGCCTATTTCTTCTATACACCTGTCCAGTTGGTGTCGCAACCATATAGCTTCTAGGGTTATCATGTTTTTCTGTCACCTTCCCTAACACCCATTGGCTGTGCGGATTTTGGAATCTAACTTGTTCCCCAGTGTGTAGTGTGCGCTTTGGCTTACTACATTTTGCGTCATAGTAGTGTTTTTGCACAGTCTGTCTCTCTTTGAGTTTGGCTTTCATGGGTGGGACTACTTGTGGTTGAAGAAGAGTCGATGAAGTGGGAAGTCGGCTTTTGAGCAAGCGACTATTGAGTAATTGTGCTGGTGCATAACCCTCTGTGCCATCGAGGGGTGTGTTGCGATATTCCAGCAGTGCCATATAAGGGTCCCTGCCAGACACCTTAGCCTTTTTCATGAGTGTTTTCACTGTTTGAATACAGCGCTCGGCTTGCCCGTTGCTTTGTGGGTACCTGGGGCTAGACGTGACATGCCTGAACTCCCACATGTTTTGGAAAGTTCTGAAGTCTTCGCATACAAATTGGCTTGCATTATCAGTAATCAACAGATCTGGTGTACCGGAGCGGGCAAATATAATTTTCAATTCATGTATGACCGAATGGGCTGTGAGATCTTGCAAGGCCTGTACTTCTGGAAATTTGGAGTAGTAGTCAACTACAAGCAGATAGTTCACTCCTCCTAAGTGGAACACATCTGCACCTAGTTTAGACCATGGTCTGTCAGGTATGTCATGTTGTATCATTGGTTCAGCAGGTTGAGTTTTCCTACTTGACTGAGGGCCAGGCACCATGTAAAAGCAAAGAGATAAGGGAGGAACAGGGCGGCCCCTAAGCCCTGATCCTCCGAGTGGACCACATGCCCTGAACCTGTACGAAGGCGCCAACCTGGACTTCGCAGACCGTCCCAGCAGCAGTGCTTACCGATTAAGCTAAGGTACTGTTGGTGATTTACGATAGGAAATTAAACATCTTATGTCCGGAGAAAAAAGGGCTACATTCAAAGAATTTTTTGCTGATGAACCCGCCCCCTGCGAAAATTCCTCGATCCGCCCCTGACACCTGTTGCGATCCACGCTTTTGGCGGGTCGTTTATATTCATCATCGGAAGTTTTGCAAGGTGTCAAAATGCCACTTATAAACAGACGAGCCATCAGCTGAATATCACGCTGCCTAGCTGCTGGGACGTGGCCCACAGGGCTAGCCTCACGCTGATCTGGGTCGGGCCTCCAACAAAAATTCCATACCACATTAATTTGTTCATTCTTGTCGATATCAAACGATAACGAACGAGACTCTGGCTTGCCAAATTAACAAAATAACACCAATAAGTTAAAGCACGCCCACAGAAATAAGCTTTGCTGAAAACTTTCAAGGCCTTCTGCTGATGGTGATTTTTTTTACAACCACGCAAGTTGCTGAACAGCATTTTCCGAAAATTTCCTCAGTCCAGTTAAGTTATTGGTCGCTCCTCCAAATTAATTGTAGAACAGGCGTTCGGCGCCAATTGCTTTTTTTTGTTTAAGGACCGCTGCGTAAAATGCACGAAAAAAAGAAAAGATTGATATCAGTGTTTCCAGAGCTCTCAAGGTGCGGAGTAGTGTTGTCCGAAAATTATTTCCCATTTTGTAATTAATAAAGGGCATGGATAATTGATCAAAATAAAAAAATATATCACAAATTGACGAAACACACAAATTGCACAGCAGGGGTGTGGCACATTATTAATTCCATTTTAGATCACTTCGTGAAAGCCAGGCGGAAAAGTTAATTGATATTAGATTTTTTCCGCAACCTTTATCTTCGTTAGTAATAACAATCAGGCGCATCCATGCGAGCACCACGGGAGAGAAATTAATATTTGACATATAGAAGCATGGAAAGAATATCAAATTAATTTCCGCAACATTTCCAAACTATCGGGACACGCCAAGTGCGCGGCAATTTGTTTTGCACGCGCTGTTTAATTATTTCGCGACATCCATGAGAGAGTTTAATTGATATTGCATTAGACAAGGTTGGGCGCCAAACTACCGACCAATCAAGGAACTCAAAACAACAAATGGAATCGCCCAAACACACAAGTTGCAGAGTCAGTGACAGCTTCGCGCATGCGTCAAGCGCTCAAAAAGAGGGGTATAAAAATCCGCAGTTGTGAGCGTGCATGACTTGTGTGGGTGCGGAGAGCGACGCGTTTCAAGGAAAGAGACCGTGCTTTATTAAAGGCGAGACACTTATTTGATGCGAATGAAAAGAGAGAGACAAATTGTTCCTGCTGAAAAGAGTTTGGAGTTCGACCATCAAACACACCTTGCACCGCAATCAGCCAGTCGGGAAGTCTCAAAAGTGAACATGGAAACCACAGTGTCATTGTCGTTTTCCGAGCTCCAGTCCAGCAACAACGAATCCTTGCTGGAGGAGGGCAGAAGCTGTGCGCTTGAAGCTACCGTCGTCTTAGATGCAACTAGGATCGAGTTTATCGACTCTATGCTGTTGTATTCTCGCTTACAAATCGTCTATATTTTCGTGGTGATACCGATCATAACATCACTGGCCGTCATCACCAATGGCAGTTACCTCTTTGTTGTTGCCAAGACTAAGTCAATGCACACTGTCATTAACATCTACCTGTGTAATCTTGCTGTGGCTGATGTTTTGTTTTTGCTCTCATCGTGTGGGATTTACATCTATTATTACTTCATTTCAGGCGGAGTATATGCAAATCTTCCAAACGCCGGCACATTGGACTGTAATTCAAGTCAATTTGCAAACATTTTCTACGTGACATCCGCGATTTTAATCGTTGCGGTTACTCTTGACAGATATTATGCCGTGTGCTACCCACTGAAGCATCGCATGTTCTCTAAAACTCGTGCAATCAAGATTACGATCGCTGCATGGGTCTTCGCAGTCTTGTATCGAGTGAAGGACGTACTCGTATTCTGGTACAAGACGAGGGTTTGTGTCATTTGGCCCGATTTGCCTCGGTACTCTGAGCTGTCACCTGTCTTGGGATACTGTGATACTATTTTCACCGAGGAAGTCCGTATTTTGGTGGTTCATTTCTTTGACCCCTTGCTCTTTGTCCTCATGATGTTGGCCAACTCTTTTATGTACTTCAAAATTGTGAAGGCTCTGAAAAACCGACCGGCACAGCGAGATGGCCAGCAAGGGTTGAGCGACAGCGCTGACCGGACGCGTCGCAGTGTTACCCGCATGCTTCTCGCCAATAGCATCGTTTTCTTTATTTTAACCGCTCCCGAATTCATTCAAAAAAGCCTCCATGGTCTCCAAAAATTCAAGGTAGAGTTGCCACCCGCACTGACAAATGTCGTGGGGTCCCATGTCACAAGTATAACTACGAATATCTTGGTCAACATCAACTCCATGGTCAATCCAATCATCTACAACGTCGCCAATTCCCGATACAGACAAGCTTACAGAGAGGCATTCCTACCGTGTCGTCAAACCGCCGATCGTCAACGTCGAAAACAACTGAGTGGTAACATTGTTGCCACCAATATGACTGTTGATTCCTGAAACATAATTATAGGGATATACATGTAGTATTAGAAGACGAGTTCGAATCTACGATCCTCACGTAAATTTGAACTCGGGCATACGCGGTCTGTTTGAAAACGGCCCAACTCCGACGCTTGCGACCTCACTTTCACACGGCTAGGTTACTTTGGTACTTTTTGTGATGCAACCTTCAGTCTTTTGTTCATTTTAGCTTACTACTAACAACAATTTGTGTCCGTCTAACTATTTTTGAAATAACTACAAAACCATGAAGTCAATTTTGAAAATGTTTGATTGTGCAGATATTCCTTACATCCTTGGCCTAAATCCCTATGATTTTTATTTAATTTCAGTAATGCATCACTGCGCAATGATCAGTAATGACCACAACAACATTTTTGGACACTGTGACCAAGTTCCTTGCCTTAATCAATTTCAGTGATTTGGTATGTAAGCTGTGTAATGTTATGCATGTTGTGAAAAAAGGGCTGATGTGGTTTGGATTGCATGGAAACATTTGCCCTTGAGCATTAAGCTTAGGTCTTGCCATGATGACTGATAGCTTAGGCAAATGATTCCAATCCCAGCCACGCAGCACTTTTCACAACATGACGGATTTTACACAACTAACTTAACACAGCATTGAAATTGATGAAGGCAATGAACTTGGACGCAGGATCCAAAAATGTTGTTGTGATCAATTGACAATTGTGTAGTGATGCATGAATGAAATGAAATGAAACTCAGTGGGGTTTTGGCCAAGGATAATGAGTATCTGCACAATCAAACAATTTCAAAACTGACTTCATGCGGTTTTGTAGTTATTTCAAAAATAGTCCGACGGACACTTTTGTTTGGGACATTTTACTATAGTATAGGCCTAGATCAGATATATAAATTGTTTATTGCATGTAAATCAGCCTCCTCGTCACGTGTAGCGGAATTATGTAAAGCTGTTAAAAAGTATCGTGATGTAAACAATTGGTAAAGATAATGTAATGTTAAGTATTCCTCACTTGTTACATGTTAGTGGAGTGCATTTTATTAAGCCTTTCAAATAAAAACACACATTGCATGTCCGTTGTTCAACACGCTTTGTTTAGGGTTAGAGTTTTCGGGGTAAGGATTTGAAGTTAATGGTGGGGTTTTAGGGTTGGGAAAGGTTTAGGGGTTAGGATTAGGGTGAGTTTAGAGTTTTAACGATTTTTTTGGGGATAGGTTGGATTAGAATAAGACCACAAATATTAACAAAATAGGAACTCGGCAGCCCAGTTTGTTTAAACGTTTTGGACAGTTAGTTATTTAAGGATGTGATGACGTAAGGGTGACGTCACAAAATTACGCATATTTTAAACAAGCACGTTTATTGTTTGTACTAGGTTTAATTTCGTGGGGTCCCATGTCACAATTATAACTACGAATATCTTGGTCAACATCAACTCCATGGTCAATTCAATCATCTACAACGACGCCAATTCCCGATATAGACAAGCTTACAGAGAGGCATTCCTACCGTGTCGTCAAACCGCCGATCGTCAACGTCGAAAACAACTGAGTGGTAACATTGTTGCCACCAATATGACTGTTGATTCCTGAAACATAATTATAGGGATATACATGTAGTATTAGAAGACGAGTTCGAATCTACGATCCTCACGTAAATTTGAACTCGGGCATACGCGGTCTGTTTGAAAACGGCCCAACTCCGACGCTTGCGACCTCACTTTCACACGGCTAGGTTACTTTGGTACTTTTTGTGATGCAACCTTCAGTCTTTTGTTCATTTTAGCTTACTACTAACAACAATTTGTGTCCGTCTAACTATTTTTGAAATAACTACAAAACCATGAAGTCAATTTTGAAAATGTTTGATTGTGCAGATATTCCTTACATCCTTGGCCTAAATCCCTATGAGTTTTATTTAATTTCAGTAATGCATCACTGCGCAATGATCAGTAATGATCACAACAACATTTTTGGACACTGTGACCAAGTTCCTTGCCTTAATCAATTTCAGTGATGTGGTATGTAAGCTGTGTAATATTATGCATGTTGTGATAAAAGGGCTGATGTGGTTTGGATTGCATGGAATCATTTGCCCTTGAGCATTAAGCTTAGGTCTTGCCATGATGACTGATAGCTTAGGCAAATGATTCCAATCCCAGCCACGCAGCATTTTTCACAACATGACGGATTTTACATTAATTTAACACATTTTGGCTAACTTAACACAGCATTGAAATTGATAAAGGCAATGAACTTGGTCGCAGGGTCCAAAAATGTTGTTGTGATCAATTGACAATTGTGTAGTGATGCGTGAATGAAATGAAATGAAACCCAGTGGGGTTTTGGCCAAGGGTAATCTGCACAATCAAACAATTTCAAAACTGACTTCATGCGGTTTTGTAGTTATTCCAAAAATAGTCCGACCGTACACTTTTGTTTGGGACATTTTACTATAGTATAGATCAGATATATAAATTGTTTATTGCATGTAAATCAGCCTCCTCGTCACGTGTAGCGGAATTATGTAAAGCTGTTAAACAGTATCGTGATGTAAACAATTGGTAAAGATAATGAAATGTTAAGTATTCCTCACTTGTTACATGTTAGTGGAGTGCATTTTATTAAGCCTTTCAAATAAAAACACAAATTGCATGTTTGTTGTTCAACATGCTTTTTTGAGGGTTAGAGTTTTCGGGGTAAGGATTTGAAGTTAATGGTGGGGTTTTAGGGTTGGGAAAGGTTTAGGGGTTAGGATTAGGGTGAGGTTTAGGGTTCTAACGATTTTTTGGGGGATAGGTTGGATTTGAATAAGACCACAAATATTAACAAAATAGGAACTCGGCAGCCCAGTTTGTTTAAACGTTTTGGACAGTTAGTTATTTAAGGATGTGATGACGTAAGGGTGACGTCACAAAATTACGCATATTTTAAACAAGCATGTTTATTGTTTGTACTAGGTTTAATTTCCTTCACGCGTTATTATTATTACTATTATAATTATTGGTTTATTTGACACTTGTAAGGCTGAGTTGTACAGTGGTTATATCATTTGGACCTTTAAAAACACGATATTTTTGTTCACAAATAATACTTATTCATTTTGAGATTGAGAAAAAACATATCAAGCCAAATTTTCAAGTACAAAATTTGGAAAGAATAAAACACACAAAGATGCCGTTATTGCAAACATTGAAAGTGAATGACTAAAAACAGCAGACATCTCGCAAAATTAAATTCGATAACCAGAGGAATATATAAGAGACGCCCCCCTTCCGACAGATTGTGGCAAATATTAAAAGATTTTATGAAAAAAAGTCACTTGGAATTGAATAGTATACTAATTATTGAATAATATACAAAAAAAAATAACGTAAAAATTAATCACCGTCATATACGTACGTAGGTGAAATGAATGACATATCCAGCAAACTTGACACAAAAAGTATTTAAAGGGACATAATGACAATATGAGACTTATTTCCATGTAGAGACTTCTGTTTGTATTTGAAATTCACTTAACTTTGACATTCCGGTAACCCAGAAGTAAGTCAGACGACATTCAACGATAAGAATTGAACTCTTAAAAAAGTTACGGTGTATCACATTAAAAAGTATACTATATATTAATCGATTTTTCTTTGTCATTGGTTAATGAATGCGGTCATTTTTAGACCTAAGGTAAAACCGCTTCAGCATAACTTCACAGTACAGTGGCGTAGCCAGCGGGCGGGTAAGGGGGTATTTACCCCCCCCCCCCCAATATTTTGTAAAGACTGCTCTTTTCTATAAAAGTGCCCCCTTTTCACTAGCGTTTACCCCCTAACATTTGTAAGGAGTGCCCCCACTTTTTGATTTTTACCGAGCTGGAGGCCAAGTGACCAGAGAAAAAAACCCTGTCTACATTTCAGCACGGATGTGTGAGCGCCCTTTTCACGAACTTTTTACCCCCCCTTCCACAATAAAAATGTCCTTGCTACGAAACTGCTGTATTTATAAAGACCTCTGGATTATTGTCGATGTTTGTTCTTAGTTCCAAGTTCAAGCTGTGTACAATTTAAAGAAAAGTTTCGGAGGATTATATCCTAGAATTTTTTTTTAACTTGCCTTCAAACAATTAAAGGGAAATAATTATGACCAGCTCGATCAACCAACACTGAGGACGTAGTTTCCAAAAAGTTCCCAAACGTTGCGCTTGCGTCAAAATGTTGCTACAGTGTCCAAAGCAAATACCGCGACACAGTGTCATTTATTTTATTAACGGCAGAAGCACGACGGTTGACGCAAAATTTTTATTTAAATTTACGACACATCGCGTCGCCTCTCCAACCAGCGCAACTAGCCAAACTACACGACGCGACGAAACGAGAGGGAATGTATATGAAAACCCTTTGCACGATAACAACCATCAATATGCAAACCACATGATTCTGCTGCTAGGGACATGAAATCAATTACACTTTTGAACAATTAATTATGTCGAAAATAACGTTTCCTCACCTTCACCATGCTCAACTGAAGTAACAATGATCCCGACATCAAAATTATACACACAGTCCACACACGTGTACCTGAACTATTAGGGCGCACTTCCGATTCCTGTGCTGCGCCTAGGGTCGATGTTATTTCTCAAACGCCACAGGTCAACCTCGTCCCTAAGGTACCTCACTATATTGGCTGAAAACGAACTTTCCTCAGCTCAGGTCGAGCCCCTTCTCTCGACTAGTAGTAAAGTATAGTAATGATACTAGGCCTAGGGTAGCAGACCAGTAAATAAACTTCCATAGACCCCAATGGTAAATGCTCCCACTTCAAAAATTCGGGAAAAATACTCACAACTCTCCAAGGTGTTCGAGACACACATCAAATTATAGCTTATTTCATCATCTTTCATTTTCTTTTCAATTTTCGGGGGGTCAACTGATGACTTTAAGGAGAAATTTCCATCTGAGGATGATCACCCCTGAAAATAGTCCTGAAGCCCATCGCCATTTTGAAAAACGATGCCTACACTCCATTGCAAAATAGAGCGCTTTTAGGGTCCACATTACATCAAAATTACACAGAACTGCAAGCTCCCAGTCCTGTGCACGGCTTCCACCCATATTTTTTACAATCCCTCAAGTTCATGGCCCACAGCATGCTCAAATACCGAAGATTTTGAGGGCATGCAAATCGTGCTTTGGCCGGCGCAGGCAATTTCGGACCGATTTACTGGTCTGCACCCTATAGGTAGCAGACCAGTAAATAAACTTCCATAGACCCCAATGGTAAATGCTCCCACTTCAAAAATTCGGGAAAAATACTCACAACTCTCCAAGGTGTTCGAGACACACATCAAATTATAGCTTATTTCATCATCTTTCATTTTCTTTTCAATTTTCGGGGGGTCAACTGATGACTTTAAGGAGAAATTTCCATCTGAGGATGATCACCCCTGAAAATAGTCCTGAAGCCCATCGCCATTTTGAAAAACGATGCCTACACTCCATTGCAAAATAGAGCGCTTTTAGGGTCCACATTACATCAAAATTACACAGAACTGCAAGCTCCCAGTCCTGTGCACGGCTTCCACCCATATTTTTTACAATCCCTCAAGTTCATGGCCCACAGCATGCTCAAATACCGAAGATTTTGAGGGCATGCAAATCGTGCTTTGGCCGGCGCAGGCAATTTCGGACCGATTTACTGGTCTGCACCCTATAGGTAGCAGACCAGTAAATAAACTTCCATAGACCCCAATGGTAAATGCTCCCACTTCAAAAATTCGGGAAAAATACTCACAACTCTCCAAGGTGTTCGAGACACACATCAAATTATAGCTTATTTCATCATCTTTCATTTTCTTTTCAATTTTCGGGGGGTCAACTGATGACTTTTAGGAGAAATTTCCATCTGAGGATGATCACCCCTGAAAATAGTCCTGAAGCCCATCGCCATTTTGAAAAACGATGCCTACACTCCATTGCAAAATAGAGCGCTTTTAGGGTCCACATTACATCAAAATTACACAGAACTGCAAGCTCCCAGTCCTGTGCACGGCTTCCACCCATATTTTTTACAATCCCTCAAGTTCATGGCCCACAGCATGCTCAAATACCGAAGATTTTGAGGGCATGCAAATCGTGCTTTGGCCGGCGCAGGCAATTTCGGACCGATTTACTGGTCTGCAACCCTAGGGCCCTAGATCCGTACGTACCAAAGAGTACGTACACACACGTTCACTGCACTATACTACGCGGCGCGGTGCGGACCAGGGTACGTGACCGTAAGGTCAGAGAGCCAAATTCTGCTAAATGCACATCAAAAATCTGTCAGATTTATCAAAAATCTGCCAAATTCCCATTACTCGAAATACGCTATAAACACTTAAAATCACATGCAGATTTATAGTCGCATAAAGATATTATGAAATTATTAACATAGGTAAATTTCGGGCAAAACGTACGTGGATCCGGCCACGACAAATTCCGTTTCCCAGTGATAGATCGATCTATTTAGAAGTAGAACCTCTCCCATTACGCAAGGGTTTGTTTGAAAGGATTGAAGCTTTTCAGAACCATTTTGGCAGAATTCTGCCTGAAACAATTGTACCTCCACCCCCTGAAACCTTCCAAAACAAAATCCATTCTGTCAAATTTTCTGTCAAACTCATTTTTTAAACAAAAATTCTGTCAAAGTTAGCCGAGAATCAGCTAAAACGGTCGCCCTAGCGCAGATCTTGGTTCACAGACAGGATCCCACGGATCCTGGGGATGTGTAGCGCGCGCCGGCCGTGCACATGCTGTATAGGCGCACCGTACGCGTACCACCCGGCTCTTGTGGGTCGTATCATAAGTCCGACGCCGCCATAGAGTAAGGTTGCAGACCAGTAAATCGGTCCGAAATTGCCTATGCCAGCCAAATCACGATTTGCATGCCCTCAAAATCTCCAGTATTTGAGCATTCTGTGGGCCATGAACTTGAGGGTTTTTAAAAAATATGGGTGGAAGCCGTGCTCAGGACTTTGAGCTTGTAGTTCCGTTCAATTTTAATGAAATTGGGGCCCTTTAAAGCGCTCTATTTTACCATAACGTGTAGGCATCGTTTTTCAAAATGGCGATGGGCTTCAGGACAATTTTCAGGGGTGATCATCTTCGGATGGAGATTTCTCCTGAAAGTCATCAGTTGACCACCCACCCCCCCAAAAAAAAATGAATAGAAAATTAAAGATGACGAAATAAGCTTTAATTTGATGTGTGTCTCGAACACCTTGGAGAGTTGTGAGTATTTTTCCCAAATTTCCAAAGTGGGAGCATTTACCATTGTGGTCTAGGGAAGTTTATTTACTGGTCTGCAACCATATAAGTCCGACACCTCATCAGTCAGATGTCGGAAAATTTCTTTTCAAAACGGAGACAGTTTGGCTTTAAAAACGGCAAAATTGTGTAAAAATAGCCAAACACCAACTCCCTGATTTTTGGGCTTCCATCTGAGCGCAGGCTTGATAAAATTACAGTTGAAAAATTGGTCCTATTTGCCTGAGAAAATGGATGGATGCAACTTGTAAAATGGCTACATGCAGGCTTGGGAACGATGTACCTACGTCTGGAACTCACTCCAAAAGTTTCAAGTCTGAAGCCTTGCCGATTTGTCAGCTTGTTGGCCTATTCATCCGCCATCCAACAAGCTATAGTTTGTCAAAATCCATCCATGTTAAGGTACCTTTAGACCGCGACACATGAGAGCCATGTCGGCCGGCGCTGACAGCCCTTGCTATGGGACTTACTGCACAAAAACAAAACTGGGGGCATCATGTACCTACGTCTGGGGCTCACTCCAAAAGTTTCAAGTCTGAAGCCTTGCCGATTTCTCAGCTTGTTGGCCTATTCATCCGCCATCCAACAAGCTATAGTTTGTCAAAATCCATCCATGTTAAGGTACCTTTAGACCGCGACACATGAGAGCCATGTCGGCCGGCGCTGACAGCCCTTGCTATGGGACTTACTGCACAAAAACAAAACTGGGGGCATCATGTACCTACGTCTGGGGCTCACTCCAAAAGTTTCAAGTCTGAAGCCTTGCCGATTTCTCAGCTTGTTGGCCTATTCATCCGCCATCCAACAAGCTATAGTTTGTCAAAATCCATCTATGTTAAGGTACCTTTAGACCGCGACACATGAGAGCCATGTCGGCCGGCGCTGACAGCCCTTGCTATGGGACTTACTGCACAAAAACGAAACTGGGGGCATCATGTACCTACGTCTGGAGCTCACTCCAAAAGTTTCAAGTCTGAAGTCTTGCCGATTTGTCAGCTTGTTGGCCTATTCATCCGCCATCCAACAAGCTATAGTTTGTCAAAATCCATCTATGTTAAGGTACCTTTAGACCGCGACACATGAGAGCCATGTCGGCCGGCGCTGACAGCCCTTGCTATGGGACTTACTGCACAAAAACGAAACTGGGGGCATCATGTACCTACGTCTGGGGCTCACTCCAAAAGTTTCAAGTCTGAAGCCTTGCCGATTTGTCAGCTTGTTGGCCTATTCATCCGCCATCCAACAAGCTATAGTTTGTCAAAATCCATCTATGTTAAGGTACCTTTAGACCGCGACACATGAGAGCCATGTCGGCCGGCGCTGACAGCCCTTGCTATGGGACTTACTGCACAAAAACAAAACTGGGGGCATCATGTACCTACGTCTGGAACTCACTCCAAAAGTTTCAAGTCTGAAGCCTTGCCGATTTGTCAGCTTGTTGGCCTATTCATCCGCCATCCAACAAGCTATAGTTTGTCAAAATCCATCCATGTTAAGGTACCTTTAGACCGCGACACATGAGAGCCATGTCGGCCGGCGCTGACAGCCCTTGCTATGGGACTTACTGCACAAAAACGAAACTGGGGGCATCGTGTACCTATGTCTGGAACTCACTCCAAAAGTTTCAAGTCTGAAGCCTTGCCGATTTGTCAGCTTGTTGGCCTATTCATCCGCCATCCAACAAGCTATAGTTTGTCAAAATCCATCCATGTTAAGGTACCTTTAGACCGCGACACATGAGAGCCATGTCGGCCGGCGCTGACAGCCCTTGCTATGGGACTTACTGCACAAAAACGAAACTGGGGGCATCATGTACCTACGTCTGGAGCTCACTCCAAAAGTTTCAAGTCTGAAGCCTTGCCGATTTGTCAGCTTGTTGGCCTATTCATCCGCCATCCAACAAGCTATAGTTTGTCAAAATCCATCCATGTTAAGGTACCTTTAGACCGCGACACATGTGAGCCATGTCGGCCGGCGCTGACAGCCCTTGCTATGGGACTTACTGCACAAAAACGAAACTGGGGGCATCATGTACCTACGTCTGGAGCTCACTCCAAAAGTTTCAAGTCTGAAGCCTTGCCGATTTGTCAGCTTGTTGGCCTATTCATCCGCCATCCAACAAGCTATAGTTTGTCAAAATCCATCCATGTTAAGGTACCTTTAGACCGCGACACATGAGAGCCATGTCGGCCGGCGCTGACAGCCCTTGCTATGGGACTTACTGCACAAAAACGAAACTGGGGGCATCATGTACCTACGTCTGGAGCTCACTCCAAAAGTTTCAAGTCTGAAGCCTTGCTGATTTGTCAGCTTGTTGGCCTATTCATCCGCCATCCAACAAGCTATAGTTTGTCAAAATCCATCCATGTTAAGGTACCTTTAGACCGCGACACATGAGAGCCATGTCGGCCGGCGCTGACAGCCCTTGCTATGGGACTTACTGCACAAAAACGAAACTGGGGGCATCATGTACCTACGTCTGGAACTCACTCCAAAAGTTTCAAGTCTGAAGCCTTGCCGATTTGTCAGCTTGTTGGCCTATTCATCCGCCATCCAACAAGCTATAGTTTGTCAAAATCCATCTATGTAAAGGTACCTTTAGACCGCGACACATGAGAGCCATGTCGGCCGGCGCTGACAGCCCTTGCTATGGGACTTACTGCACAAAAACGAAACTGGGGGCATCATGTACCTACGTCTGGAACTCACTCCAAACGTTTCAAGTCTGAAGCCTTGCCGATTTGTCAGCTTGTTGGCCTATTCATCCGCCATCCAACAAGCTATAGTTTGTCAAAATCCATCCATGTTAAGGTACCTTTAGACCGCGACACATGAGAGCCATGTCGGCCGGCGCTGACAGCCCTTGCTATGGGACTTACTGCACAAAAACGAAACTGGGGGCATCATGTACCTACGTCTGGGGCTCACTCCAAAAGTTTCAAGTCTGAAGCCTTGCCGATTTGTCAGCTTGTTGGCCTATTCATCCGCCATCCAACAAGCTATAGTTTGTCAAAATCCATCTATGTTAAGGTACCTTTAGACCGCGACACATGAGAGCCATGTCGGCCGGCGCTGACAGCCCTTGCTGTGGGACTTACTGCACAAAAACGAAACTGGGGGCATCGTGTACCTACGTCTGGAACTCACTCCAAAAGTTTCAAGTCTGAAGCCTTGCCGATTTGTCAGCTTGTTGGCCTATTCATCCGCCATCCAACAAGCTATAGTTTGTCAAAATCCATCTATGTTAAGGTACCTTTAGACCGCGACACATGAGAGCCATGTCGGCCGGCGCTGACAGCCCTTGCTATGGGACTTACTGCACAAAAACGAAACTGGGGGCATCATGTACCTACGTCTGGAGCTCACTCCAAAAGTTTCAAGTCTGAAGCCTTGCTGATTTGTCAGCTTGTTGGCCTATTCATCCGCCATCCAACAAGCTATAGTTTGTCAAAATCCATCCATGTTAAGGTACCTTTAGACCGCGACACATGAGAGCCATGTCGGCCGGCGCTGACAGCCCTTGCTATGGGACTTACTGCACAAAAACGAAACTGGGGGCATCATGTACCTACGTCTGGGGCTCATTCCACAAGTTTCAAGTCTGAAGCCTTGCCGATTTGTCAGTTTGTTGGCCTATTCATCCGCCATCCAACAAGCTATAGTTTGTCAAAATCCATCCATGTTAAGGTACCTTTAGACCGCGACACATGAGAGCCATGTCGGCCGGCGCTGACAGCCCTTGCTATGGGACTCACTGCACAAAAACGAAACTGGGGGCATCATGTACCTACGTCTGGAGCTCACTCCAAAAGTTTCAAGTCTGAAGCCTTGCCGATTTGTCAGCTTGTTGGCCTATTCATCTGCCATCCAACAAGCTATAGTTTGTCAAAATCCATCCATGTTAAGGTACCTTTAGACCGCGACACATGAGAGCCATGTCGGCCGGCGCTGACAGCCCTTGCTATGGGACTTACTGCACAAAAACGAAACTGGGGGCATCATGTACCTACGTCTTGGGCTCACTCCAACAGTTTCAAGTCTGAAGCCTTGCCGATTTGTCAGCTTGTTGGCCTATTCATCCGCCATCCAACAAGCTATAGTTTGTCAAAATCCATCCATGTTAAGGTACCTTTAGACCGCGACACATGAGAGCCATGTCGGCCGGCGCTGACAGCCCTTGCTATGGGACTTACTGCACAAAAACGAAACTGGGGGCATCGTGTACCTACGTCTGGAGCTCACTCCGAAAGTTTCAAGTCTGAAGCCTTGCCGATTTGTCAGCTTGTTGGCATATTCATCCGCCATCCAACAAGCTATAGTTTGTCAAAATCCATCCATGTTAAGGTACCTTTAGACCGCGACACATGAGAGCCATGTCGGCCGGCGCTGACAGCCCTTGCTATGGGACTTACTGCACAAAAACGAAACTGGGGGCATTATGTACCTACGTCTGGAGCTCACTCCAAAAGTTTCAAGTCTGAAGCCTTGCCGATTTGTCAGCTTGTTGGCCTATTCATCCGCCATCCGATAAGCTATAGTTTGTCAAAATCCATCCATGTTAAGGTACCTTTAGACCGCGACACATGAGAGCCATGTCGGCCGGCGCTGACAGCCCTTGCTATGGGACTTACTGCACAAAAACGAAACTGGGGGCATCATGTACCTACGTCTGGAGCTCACTCCAAAAGTTTCAAGTCTGAAGCCTTGCTGATTTCTCAGCTTGTTGGCCTATTCATCCGCCATCCAACAAGCTATAGTTTGTCAAAATCCATCTATGTTAAGGTACCTTTAGACCGCGACACATGAGAGCCATGTCGGCCGGCGCCGACAGCCCTTGCTATGGGACTTACTGCACAAAAACGAAACTGGGGGCATCATGAACCTACGTCTGGAGCTCACTCCAAAAGTTTCAAGTCTGAAGCCTTGCCGATTTGTCAGCTTGTTGGCCTATTCATCCGCCATCCAACAAGCTATAGTTTGTCAAAATCCATCCATGTTAAGGTACCTTTAGACCGCGACACATGAGAGCCATGTCGGCCGGCGCTGACAGCCCTTGCTATGGGACTTACTGCACAAAAACGAAACTGGGGGCATCATGTACCTACGTTTGGGGCTCCCTCCAAAAGTTTCAAGTCTGAAGCCTTACCGATTTGTCAGCTTGTTGGCCTATTCATCCGCCATCCAACAAGCTATAGTTTGTCAAAATCCATCCATGTTAAGGTACCTTTAGACCGCGACACATGAGAGCCATGTCGGCCGGCGCTGACAGCCCTTGCTATGGGACTTACTGCACAAAAACGAAACTGGGGGCATCATGTACCTACGTCTGGGGCTCACTCCAGAAGTTTCAAGTCTGAAGCCTTGCCGATTTGTCAGCTTGTTGGCCTATTCATCCGCCATCCAACAAAATATAGTTTGTCAAAATCCATCAATGTTAAGGTACCTTTAGACCGCGACACATGAGAGCCATGTCGGCCGGCGCTGACAGCCCTTGCTATGGGACTTACAGCACAAAAACGAAACTGGGGGCATCATGTACCTAAGTCTGGAGCTCACTCCAAATGTTTCAAGTCTGAAGCCTTGCCGATTTCTCAGCTTGTTGGCCTATTCATCCGCCATCCAACAAGCTATAGTTTGTGAAAATCCATCCATGTTAAGGTACCTTTAGACCGCGACACATGAGAGCCATGTCGGCCGGCGCTGACAGCCCTTGCTATGGGACTTACTGCACAAAAACGAAACTGGGGGCAACATGTACCTACGTCTGAGGCTCACTCCAAAAGTTTCAAGTCTGAAGCCTTGCCGATTTGTCAGCTTGTTGGCCTATTCATCCGCCATCCAACAAGCTATAGTTTGTCAAAATCCATCCATGTTAAGGTACCTTTAGACCGCGACACATGAGAGCCATGTCGGCCGGCGCTGACAGCCCTTGCTATGGGACTTACTGCACAAAAACGAAACTGGGGGCATCATGTACCTACGTCTGGGTCTCACTCCAAAAGTTTCAAGTCTGAAGTCTTGCCGATTTTTCAGCTTGTTGGCCTATTCATCCGCCATCCAACAAGCTATAGTTTGTCAAAATCCATCCATGTTAAGGTACCTTTAGACCGCGACACATGAGAGCCATGTCGGCCGGCGCTGACAGCCCTTGCTATGGGACTTACTGCACAAAAACGAAACTGGGGGCATCATGTACCTACGTCTGGGGCTCACTCCAAAAGTTTCAAGTCTGAAGCCTTGCCGATTTGTCAGCTTGTTGGCCTATTCATCCGCCATCCAACAAGCTATAGTTTGTCAAAATCCATCCATGTTAAGGTACCTTTAGACCGCGACACATGAGAGCCATGTCGGCCGGCGCTGACAGCCCTTGCTATGGGACTTACTGCACAAAAACGAAACTGGGGGCATCATGTACCTACGTCTGGGGCTCACTCCAAAAGTTTCAAGTCTGAAGCCTTGCCGATTTGTCAGCTTGTTGGCCTATTCATCCGCCATCCAACAAGCTATAGTTTGTCAAAATCCATCCATGTTAAGGTACCTTTAGACCGCGACACATGAGAGCCATGTCGGCCGGCGCTGACAGCCCTTGCTATGGGACTTACAGCACAAAAACGAAACTGGGGGCATCGTGTACCTAAGTCTGGAGCTCACTCCAAAAGTTTCAAGTCTGAAGCCTTGCCGATTTGTCAGCTTGTTGGCCTATTCATCCGCCATCCAACAAGCTATAGTTTGTGTAAATCCATCCATGTTAAGGTACCTTTAGACCGCGACACATGAGAGCCATGTCGGCCGGCGCTGACAGCCCTTGCTATTGGACTTACTGCACAAAAACGAAACTGGGGGCATCATGTACCTACGTCTGAGGCTCACTCCAAAAGTTTCAAGTCTGAAGCCTTGCCGATTTGTCAGCTGGTTGGCCTATTCATCCGCCATCCAACAAGCTATAGTTTGTCAAAATCCATCCATGTTAAGGTACCTTTAGACCGCGACACATGAGAGCCATGTCGGCCGGCGCTGACAGCCCTTGCTATGGGACTTACTGCACAAAAACGAAACTGGGGGCATCATGTACCTACGTCTGGAGCTCACTCCAAAAGTTTCAAGTCTGAAGCCTTGCCGATTTGTCAGCTTGATGGCCTATTCATCTGCCATCCAACAAGCTATAGTTTGTCAAAATCCATCCATGTTAAGGTACCTTTAGACCGCGACACATGAGAGCCATGTCGGCCGGCGCCGACAGCCCTTGCTATGGGACTTACTGCACAAAAACGAAACTGGGGTCATCATGTACCTACGTCTGGGGTTCACTCCAAAAGTTTCAAGTCTGAAGTCTTGCCGATTTGTCAGCTTGATGGCCTATTCATCCGCCATCCAACAAGCTATAGTTTGTCAAAATCCATCCATGTTAAGGTACCTTTAGACCGCGATACATGAGAGCCATGTCGGCCGGGGCTTACAGCCCTTGCTATGGGACTTACTGCACAAAAACGAAACTGGGGGCATCATGTACCTACGTCTAGAGCTGACTCCAAAAGTTTCAAGTCTGAAGCCTTGCCGATTTCTCAGCTTGTTGGCCTATTCATCTGCCATCCAACAAGCCATAGTTTGTCAAAATCCATCCATGTTAAGGTACCTTTAGACCGCGACACATGAGAGCCATGTCGGCCGGCGCTGACAGCCCTTGCTATGGGACTTACTGCACAAAAACGAAACTGGGGGCATCATGTACCTACGTCTGGAGCTCACTCCAAAAGTTTCATGTCTGAAGCCTTGCCGATTTGTCAGCTTGTTGGCCTATTCATCCGCCATCCAACAAGCTATAGTTTGTCAAAATCCATCCATGTTAAGGTACCTTTAGACCGCGACACATGAGAGCCATGTCGGCCGGCGCTGACAGCCCTTGCTATGGGACTTACTGCACAAAAACGAAACTGGGGGCATCATGTACCTACGTCTGGGGCTCACTCCAAAAGTTTCAAGTCTGAAGCCTTGCCGATTTGTCAGCTTGTTGGCCTATTCATCCGCCATCCAACAAGCTATAGTTTGTCAAAATCCATCCATGTTAAGGTACCTTTAGACCGCGACACATGAGAGCCATGTCGGCCGGCTCTGACAGCCCTTGCTATGGGACTTACTGCACAAAAACGAAACTGGGGGCATCATGTACCTACGTCTGGAGCTCACTCCAAAAGTTTCAAGTCTGAAGCCTTGCCGATTTGTCAGTTTGTTGGCCTATTCATCCGCCATCCAACAAGCTATAGTTTGTCAAAATCCATCCATGTTAAGGTACTTTTAGACCGCGACACATGAGAGCCATGTCGGCCGGCGCTGACAGCCCTTGCTATGGGACTTACTGCACAAAAACGAAACTGGGGGCATCATGTACCTACGTCTGGAGCTCACTCCAAAAGTTTCAAGTCTGAAGCCTTGCCGATTTGTCAGCTTGTTGGCATATTCATCCGCCATCCAACAAGCTATAGTTTGTCAAAATCCATCCATGTTAAGGTACCTTTAGACCGCGACACATGAGAGCCATGTCGGCCGGCGCCGACAGCCCTTGCTATGGGACTTACTGCACAAACACGAAACTGGGGGCATCATGTACCTACGTCTGGGGCTCACTCCAAAAGTTTCAAGTCTGAAGCCTTGCCGATTTGTCAGCTTGTTGGCCTATTCATTCGCCATCCAACAAGCTATAGTTTGTAAAAATCCATCCATGTTCAGGTACCTTTAGACCGCGACACATGAGAGCCATGTCGGCCGGCGCTGACAGCCCTTGCTATGGGACTTACTGCACAAAAACGAAACTGGGGGCATCATGTACCTACGTCTGGAGCTCACTCCAAAAGTTTCAAGTCTGAAGCCTTGCCGATTTCTCAGCTTGTTGGCCTATTCATCCGCCATCCAACAAGCTATAGTTTGTCAAAATCCATCTATGTTAAGGTACCTTTAGACCGCGACACATGAGAGCCATGTCGGCCGGTGCTGACCACCCTTGCTATGGGACTTACTGCACAAAAACGAAACTGGGGGCATCGTGTACCTACGTCTGGAGCTCACTCCAAAAGTTTCAAGTCTGAAGCCTTGCCGATTTGTCAGCTTGTTGGCCTATTCATCCGCCATCCAACAAGCTATAGTTTGTCAAAATCCATAAATGTTAAGGTACCTTTAGACCGCGACACATGAGAGCCATGTTGGCCGGCGCTGACAGCCCTTGCTATGGGACTTACTGCACAAAAACGAAACTGGGGGCATCATGTACCTACGTCTGGAGCTCACTCCAAAAGTTTCAAGTCTGAAGCCTTGCCGATTTGTCAGCTGGTTGGCCTATTCATCCGCCATCTAACAAGCTATAGTTTGTCAAAATCCATCCATGTTAAGGTACCTTTAGACCGCGACACATGAGAGCCATGTCGGCCGGCGCTGACAGCCCTTGCTATGGGACTTACTGCACAAAAACGAAACTGGGGCATCATGTACCTACGTCTGGGGCTCACTCCAAAAGTTTCAAGTCTGAAGCCTTGCCGATTTGTCAGCTTGTTGGCCTATTCATCCGCCATCCAACAAGCTATAGTTTGTCAAAATCCATCTATGTTAAGGTACCTTTAGACCGCGACACATGAAAGCCATGTCGGCCGGCACTGACAGCCCTTGCTATGGGACTTACTGCACAAAAACGAAACTGGGGGCATCATGTACCTACGTCTGGAGCTCACTCCAAAAGTTTCAAGTCTGAAGCCTTGCCGATTTGTCAGCTTGTTGGCCTATTCATCTGCCATCCAACAAGCTATAGTTTGTCAAAATCCATCCATGTTAAGGTACCTTTAGACCGCGACACATGAGAGCCATGTCGGCCGGCGCCGACAGCCCTTGCTATGGGACTTACTGCACAAAAACGAAACTGGGGGCATCATGTACCTACGTCTGGAGCTCACTCCAAAAGTTTCAAGTCTGAAGTCTTGCCGATTTGTCAGCTTGTTGGCCTATTCATCCGCCATCCAACAAGCTATAGTTTGTCAAAATCCATCTATGTTAAGGTACCTTTAGACCGCGACACATGAGAGCCATGTCGGCCGGCGCTGACAGCCCTTGCTATGGGACTTACTGCACAAAAACGAAACTGGGGGCATCATGTACCTACGTCTGGAGCTCACTCCAAAAGTTTCAAGTCTGAAGCCTTGCCGATTTGTCAGCTGGTTGGCCTATTCATCCGCCATCTAACAAGCTATAGTTTGTCAAAATCCATCCATGTTAAGGTACCTTTAGACCGCGACACATGAGAGCCATGTCGGCCGGCGCTGACAGCCCTTGCTATGGGACTTACTGCACAAAAACGAAACTGGGGGCATCATGTACCTACGTCTGGAGCTCACTCCAAAAGTTTCAAGTCTGAAGCCTTGCCGATTTGTCAGCTGGTTGGCCTATTCATCCGCCATCCAACAAGCTATAGTTTGTCAAAATCCATCCATGTTAAGGTACCTTTAGACCGCGACACATGAGAGCCATGTCGGCCGGCGCTGACAGCCCTTGCTATGGGACTTACTGCACAAAAACGAAACTGGGGGCATCATGTACCTACGTCTGGGGCTCACTCCAAAAGTTTCAAGTCTGAAGCCTTGCCGATTTGTCAGCTTGTTGGCCTATTCATCCGCCATCCAACAAGCTATAGTTTGTCAAAATCCATCCATGTTAAGGTACCTTTAGACCGCGACACATGAAAGCCATGTCGGCCGGCGCTGACAGCCCTTGCTATGGGACTTACTGCACAAAAACGAAACTGGGGGCATCATGTACCTACGTCTGGAGCTCACTCCAAAAGTTTCAAGTCTGAAGCCTTGCCGATTTGTCAGCTTGTTGGCCTATTCATCCGCCATCCAACAAGCTATAGTTTGTCAAAATCCATCCATGTTAAGGTACCTTTAGACCGCGACACATGAGAGCCATGTCGGCCGGCGCTGACAGCCCTTGCTATGGGACTTACTGCACAAAAACGAAACTGGGGGCATCGTGTACCTAAGTCTGGAGCTCACTCCAAAAGTTTCAAGTCTGAAGCCTTGCCGATTTGTCAGCTTGTTGGCCTATTCATCCGCCATCCAACAAGCTATAGTTTGTGAAAATCCATCCATGTTAAGGTACCTTTAGACCGCGACACATGAGAGCCATGTCGGCCGGCGCTGACAGCCCTTGCTATGGGACTTACTGCACAAAAACGAAACTGGGGGCATCATGTACCTACGTCTGGGGCTCACTCCAAAAGTTTCAAGTCTGAAGCCTTGCCGATTTGTCAGCTTGTTGGCCTATTCATCTGCCATCCAACAAGCTATAGTTTGTCAAAATCCATCCATGTTAAGGTACCTTTAGACCGCGACACATGAGAGCCATGTCGGCCGGCGCTGACAGCCCTTGCTATGGGACTTACTGCACAAAAACGAAACTGGGGGCATCATGTACCTACGTCTGGAGGTCACTCCAAAAGTTTCAAGTCTGAAGTCTTGCCGATTTGTCAGCTTGTTGGCCTATTCATCCGCCATCCAACAAGCTATAGTTTGTCAAAATCCATCTATGTTAAGGTACCTTTAGACCGCGACACATGAGAGCCATGTCGGCCGGCGCTGACAGCCCTTGCTATGGGACTTACTGCACAAAAACGAAACTGGGGGCATCATGTACCTACGTCTGGAGCTCACTCCAAAAGTTTCAAGTCTGAAGCCTTGCCGATTTGTCAGCTGGTTGGCCTATTCATCCGCCATCTAACAAGCTATAGTTTGTCAAAATCCATCCATGTTGAGGTACCTTTAGACCGCGACACATGAGAGCCATGTCGGCCGGCGCTGACAGCCCTTGCTATGGGACTTACTGCACAAAAACGAAACTGGGGGCATCATGTACCTACGTCTGGAGCTCACTCCAAAAGTTTCAAGTCTGAAGCCTTGCCGATTTGTCAGCTTGTTGGCCTATTCATCCGCCATCCAACAAGCTATAGTTTGTCAAAATCCATCCATGTTAAGGTACCTTTAGACCGCGACACATGAGAGCCATGTCGGCCGGCGCTGACAGCCCTTGCTATGGGACTTACTGCACAAAAACGAAACTGGGGGCATCATGTACCTACGTCTGGGGCTCACTCCAAAAGTTTCAAGTCTGAAGCCTTGCCGATTTGTCAGCTTGTTGGCCTATTCATCCGCCATCCAACAAGCTATAGTTTGTCAAAATCCATCCATGTTAAGGTACCTTTAGACCGCGACACATGAAAGCCATGTCGGCCGGCACTGACAGCCCTTGCTATGGGACTTACTGCACAAAAACGAAACTGGGGGCATCATGTACCTACGTCTGGGGCTCACTCCAAAAGTTTCAAGTCTGAAGCCTTGCCGATTTGTCAGCTTGTTGGCCTATTCATCCGCCATCCAACAAGCTATAGTTTGTCAAAATCCATCCATGTTAAGGTACCTTTAGACCGCGACACATGAGAGCCATGTCGGCCGGCGCTGACAGCCCTTGCTATGGGACTTACTGCACAAAAACGAAACTGGGGGCATCATGTACCTAAGTCTGGAGCTCACTCCAAAAGTTTCAAGTCTGAAGCCTTGCCGATTTGTCAGCTTGTTGGCTTATTCATCCGCCATCCAACAAGCTATAGTTTGTCAAAATCCATCCATGTTAAGGTACCTTTAGACCGCGACACATGAGAGCCATGTCGGCCGGCGCTGACAGCCCTTGCTATGGGACTTACTGCACAAAAACGAAACTGGGGGCATCATGTACCTACGTCTGGAGCTCACTCCAAAAGTTTCAAGTCTGAAGCCTTGCCGATTTGTCAGCTTGTTGGCCTATTCATCCGCCATCCAACAAGCTATAGTTTGTCAAAATCCATCCATGTTAAGGTACCTTTAGACCGCGACACATGAGAGCCATGTCGGCTGGCGCTGACAGCCCTTGCTATGGGACTTACTGCACAAAAACGAAACTGGGGGCATCATGTACCTACGTCTGGAGCTCACTCCAAAAGTTTCAAGTCTGAAGCCTTGCCGATTTGTCAGCTTGTTGGCCTATTCATCCGCCATCCAACAAGCTATAGTTTGTCAAAATCCATCCATGTTAAGGTACCTTTAGACCGCGACACATGAGAGCCATGTCGGCCGGCGCTGACAGCCCTTGCTATGGGACTTACTGCACAAAAACGAAACTGGGGGCATCATGTACCTACGTCTGAGGCTCACTCCAAAAGTTTCAAGTCTGAAGCCTTGCCGATTTGTCAGCTTGTTGGCCTATTCATCCGCCATCCAACAAGCTATAGTTTGTCAAAATCCATCCATGTTAAGGTACCTTTAGACCGCGACACATGAGAGCCATGTCGGCCGGCGCTGACAGCCCTTGCTATGGGACTTACTGCACAAAAACGAAACTGGGGGCATCATGTACCTACGTCTGGAGCTCACTCCAAAAGTTTCAAGTCTGAAGCCTTGCCGATTTGTCAGCTTGTTGGCCTATTCATCCGCCATCCAACAAGCTATAGTTTGTCAAAATCCATCCATGTTAAGGTACCTTTAGACCGCGACACATGAGAGCCATGTCGGCCGGCGCTGACAGCCCTTGCTATGGGACTTACTGCACAAAAACGAAACTGGGGGCATCATGTACCTACGTCTGGGGTTCACTCCAAAAGTTTCAAGTCTGAAGCCTTGCCGATTTGTCAGCTTGTTGGCCTATTCATCCGCCATCCAACAAGCTATAGTTTGTCAAAATCCATCCATGTTAAGGTACCTTTAGACCGCGACACATGAGAGCCATGTCGGCCGGCGCTGACAGCCCTTGCTATGGGACTTACTGCACAAAAACGAAACTGGGGGCATCATGTACCTACGTCTGGAGCTCACTCCAAAAGTTTCAAGTCTGAAGCCTTGCCGATTTGTCAGCTTGTTGGCCTATTCATCCGCCATCCAACAAGCTATAGTTTGTCAAAATCCATCCATGTTAAGGTACCTTTAGACCGCGACACATGAGAGCCATGTCGGCCGGCGCTGACAGCCCTTGCTATGGGACTTACTGCACAAAAACGAAACTGGGGGCATCATGTACCTACGTCTGGAGCTCACTCCAAAAGTTTCAAGTCTGAAGCCTTGCCGATTTGTCAGCTTGTTGGCCTATTCATCCGCCATCCAACAAGCTATAGTTTGTCAAAATCCATCCATGTTAAGGTACCTTTAGACCGCGACACATGAGAGCCATGTCGGCCGGCGCTGACAGCCCTTGCTATGGGACTTACTGCACAAAAACGAAACTGGGGGCATCATGTACCTACGTCTGGGGCTCACTCCAAAAGTTTCAAGTCTGAAGCCTTGCCGATTTGTCAGCTTGTTGGCCTATTCATCCGCCATCCAACAAGCTATAGTTTGTCAAAATCCATCCATGTTAAGGTACCTTTAGACCGCGACACATGAGAGCCATGTCGGCCGGCGCTGACAGCCCTTGCTATGGGACTTACTGCACAAAAACGAAACTGGGGGCATCATGTACCTACGTCTGGAGCTCACTCCAAAAGTTTCAAGTCTGAAGCCTTGCCGATTTGTCAGTTTGTTGGCCTATTCATCCGCCATCCAACAAGCTATAGTTTGTCAAAATCCATCCATGTTAAGGTACTTTTAGACCGCGACACATGAGAGCCATGTCGGCCGGCGCTGACAGCCCTTGCTATGGGACTTACTGCACAAAAACGAAACTGGGGGCATCATGTACCTACGTCTGGAGCTCACTCCAAAAGTTTCAAGTCTGAAGCCTTGCCGATTTGTCAGCTTGTTGGCCTATTCATCCGCCATCCAACAAGCTATAGTTTGTCAAAATCCATCCATGTTAAGGTACCTTTAGACCGCGACACATGAGAGCCATGTCGGCCGGCGCTGACAGCCCTTGCTATGGGACTTACTGCACAAAACGAAACTGGGGGCATCATGTACCTACGTCTGGGGCTCACTCCAAAAGTTTCAAGTCTGAAGCCTTGCCGATTTGTCAGCTTGTTGGCCTATTCATCCGCCATCCAACAAGCTATAGTTTGTCAAAATCCATCCATGTTAAGGTACCTTTAGACCGCGACACATGAGAGCCATGTCGGCCGGCGCTGACAGCCCTTGCTATGGGACTTACTGCACAAAAACGAAACTGGGGGCATCATGTACCTACGTCTGGAGCTCACTCCAAAAGTTTCAAGTCTGAAGCCTTGCCGATTTGTCAGCTTGTTGGCCTATTCATCCGCCATCCAACAAGCTATAGTTTGTCAAAATCCATCTATGTTAAGGTACCTTTAGACCGCGACACATGAGAGCCATGTCGGCCGGCGCTGACAGCCCTTGCTATGGGACTTACTGCACAAAAACGAAACTGGGGGCATCATGTACCTACGTCTGGAGCTCACTCCAAAAGTTTCAAGTCTGAAGCCTTGCCGATTTGTCAGCTTGTTGGCCTATTCATCCGCCATCCAACAAGCTATAGTTTGTCAAAATCCATCCATGTTAAGGTACCTTTAGACCGCGACACATGAGAGCCATGTCGGCCGGCGCTGACAGCCCTTGCTATGGGACTTACTGCACAAAAACGAAACTGGGGGCATCATGTACCTACGTCTGGAGCTCACTCCAAAAGTTTCAAGTCTGAAGCCTTGCCGATTTGTCAGCTTGTTGGCCTATTCATCCGCCATCCAACAAGCTATAGTTTGTCAAAATCCATCTATGTTAAGGTACCTTTAGACCGCGACACATGAGAGCCATGTCGGCCGGCGCTGACAGCCCTTGCTATGGGACTTACTGCACAAAAACGAAACTGGGGGCATCATGTACCTACGTCTGGAGCTCACTCCAAAAGTTTCAAGTCTGAAGCCTTGCCGATTTGTCAGCTTGTTGGCCTATTCATCCGCCATCCAACAAGCTATAGTTTGTCAAAATCCATCCATGTTAAGGTACCTTTAGACCGCGACACATGAGAGCCATGTCGGCCGGCGCTGACAGCCCTTGCTATGGGACTTACTGCACAAAAACGAAACTGGGGGCATCATGTACCTACGTCTGGAGCTCACTCCAAAAGTTTCAAGTCTGAAGCCTTGCCGATTTGTCAGCTTGTTGGCCTATTCATCCGCCATCCAACAAGCTATAGTTTGTCAAAATCCATCCATGTTAAGGTACCTTTAGACCGCGACACATGAGAGCCATGTCGGCCGGCGCTGACAGCCCTTGCTATGGGACTTACTGCACAAAAACGAAACTGGGGGCATCATGTACCTACGTCTGGAGCTCCTCCAAAAGTTTCAAGTCTGAAGCCTTGCCGATTTGTCAGCTTGTTGGCCTATTCATCCGCCATCCAACAAGCTATAGTTTGTCAAAATCCATCCATGTTAAGGTACCTTTAGACCGCGACACATGAGAGCCATGTTGGCCGGCGCTGACAGCCCTTGCTATGGGACTTACTGCACAAAAACGAAACTGGGGGCATCATGTACCTACGTCTGGAGCTCACTCCAAAAGTTTCAAGTCTGAAGCCTTGCCGATTTGTCAGCTTGTTGGCCTATTCATCCGCCATCCAACAAGCTATAGTTTGTCAAAATCCATCCATGTTAAGGTACCTTTAGACCGCGACACATGAGAGCCATGTCGGCCGGCGCTGACAGCCCTTGCTATGGGACTTACTGCACAAAAACGAAACTGGGGGCATCATGTACCTACGTCTGGGGCTCACTCCAAAAGTTTCAAGTCTGAAGCCTTGCCGATTTGTCAGCTTGTTGGCCTATTCATCCGCCATCCAACAAGCTATAGTTTGTCAAAATCCATCCATGTTAAGGTACCTTTAGACCGCGACACATGAGAGCCATGTCGGCCGGCGCTGACAGCCCTTGCTATGGGACTTACTGCACAAAAACGAAACTGGGGGCATCATGTACCTACGTCTGGGGCTCACTCCAAAAGTTTCAAGTCTGAAGCCTTGCCGATTTGTCAGCTTGTTGGCCTATTCATCCGCCATCCAACAAGCTATAGTTTGTCAAAATCCATCCATGTTAAGGTACCTTTAGACCGCGACACATGAGAGCCATGTCGGCCGGCGCTGACAGCCCTTGCTATGGGACTTACTGCACAAAAACGAAACTGGGGGCATCATGTACCTACGTCTGGAGCTCACTCCAAAAGTTTCAAGTCTGAAGCCTTGCCGATTTGTCAGCTTGTTGGCCTATTCATCCGCCATCCAACAAGCTATAGTTTGTCAAAATCCATCCATGTTAAGGTACCTTTAGACCGCGACACATGAGAGCCATGTCGGCCGGCGCTGACAGCCCTTGCTATGGGACTTACTGCACAAAAACGAAACTGGGGGCATCATGTACCTACGTCTGGGGCTCACTCCAAAAGTTTCAAGTCTGAAGCCTTGCCGATTTGTCAGCTTGTTGGCCTATTCATCCGCCATCCAACAAGCTATAGTTTGTCAAAATCCATCCATGTTAAGGTACCTTTAGACCGCGACACATGAGAGCCATGTCGGCCGGCGCTGACAGCCCTTGCTATGGGACTTACTGCACAAAAACGAAACTGGGGGCATCATGTACCTACGTCTGGAGCTCACTCCAAAAGTTTCAAGTCTGAAGCCTTGCCGATTTGTCAGCTTGTTGGCCTATTCATCCGCCATCCAACAAGCTATAGTTTGTCAAAATCCATCCATGTTAAGGTACCTTTAGACCGCGACACATGAGAGCCATGTCGGCCGGCGCTGACAGCCCTTGCTATGGGACTTACTGCACAAAAACGAAACTGGGGGCATCATGTACCTACGTCTGGAGCTCACTCCAAAAGTTTCAAGTCTGAAGCCTTGCCGATTTGTCAGCTTGTTGGCCTATTCATCCGCCATCCAACAAGCTATAGTTTGTCAAAATCCATCCATGTTAAGGTACCTTTAGACCGCGACACATGAGAGCCATGTCGGCCGGCGCCGACAGCCCTTGCTATGGGACTTACTGCACAAAAACGAAACTGGGGGCATCATGTACCTACGTCTGGGGCTCACTCCAAAAGTTTCAAGTCTGAAGCCTTGCCGATTTGTCAGCTTGTTGGCCTATTCATCCGCCATCCAACAAGCTATAGTTTGTCAAAATCCATCCATGTTAAGGTACCTTTAGACCGCGACACATGAGAGCCATGTCGGCCGGCGCTGACAGCCCTTGCTATGGGACTTACTGCACAAAAACGAAACTGGGGGCATCATGTACCTACGTCTGGAGCTCACTCCAAAAGTTTCAAGTCTGAAGCCTTGCCGATTTGTCAGCTTGTTGGCCTATTCATCCGCCATCCAACAAGCTATAGTTTGTCAAAATCCATCCATGTTAAGGTACCTTTAGACCGCGACACATGAGAGCCATGTCGGCCGGCGCTGACAGCCCTTGCTATGGGACTTACTGCACAAAAACGAAACTGGGGGCATCATGTACCTACGTCTGGAGCTCACTCCAAAAGTTTCAAGTCTGAAGCCTTGCCGATTTGTCAGCTTGTTGGCCTATTCATCCGCCATCCAACAAGCTATAGTTTGTCAAAATCCATCCATGTTAAGGTACCTTTAGACCGCGACACATGAGAGCCATGTCGGCCGGCGCTGACAGCCCTTGCTATGGGACTTACTGCACAAAAACGAAACTGGGGGCATCATGTACCTACGTCTGGAGCTCACTCCAAAAGTTTCAAGTCTGAAGCCTTGCCGATTTGTCAGCTTGTTGGCCTATTCATCCGCCATCCAACAAGCTATAGTTTGTCAAAATCCATCCATGTTAAGGTACCTTTAGACCGCGACACATGAGAGCCATGTCGGCCGGCGCTGACAGCCCTTGCTATGGGACTTACTGCACAAAAACGAAACTGGGGGCATCATGTACCTACGTCTGGAGCTCACTCCAAAAGTTTCAAGTCTGAAGCCTTGCCGATTTGTCAGCTTGTTGGCCTATTCATCCGCCATCCAACAAGCTATAGTTTGTCAAAATCCATCCATGTTAAGGTACCTTTAGACCGCGACACATGAGAGCCATGTCGGCCGGCGCTGACAGCCCTTGCTATGGGACTTACTGCACAAAAACGAAACTGGGGGCATCATGTACCTACGTCTGGAGCTCACTCCAAAAGTTTCAAGTCTGAAGCCTTGCCGATTTGTCAGCTTGTTGGCCTATTCATCCGCCATCCAACAAGCTATAGTTTGTCAAAATCCATCCATGTTAAGGTACCTTTAGACCGCGACACATGAGAGCCATGTCGGCCGGCGCTGACAGCCCTTGCTATGGGACTTACTGCACAAAAACGAAACTGGGGGCATCATGTACCTACGTCTGGAGCTCACTCCAAAAGTTTCAAGTCTGAAGCCTTGCCGATTTGTCAGCTTGTTGGCCTATTCATCCGCCATCCAACAAGCTATAGTTTGTCAAAATCCATCTATGTTAAGGTACCTTTAGACCGCGACACATGAGAGCCATGTCGGCCGGCGCTGACAGCCCTTGCTATGGGACTTACTGCACAAAAACGAAACTGGGGGCATCATGTACCTACGTCTGGAGCCCCTCCAAAAGTTTCAAGTCTGAAGCCTTGCCGATTTGTCAGCTTGTTGGCCTATTCATCCGCCATCCAACAAGCTATAGTTTGTCAAAATCCATCCATGTTAAGGTACCTTTAGACCGCGACACATGAGAGCCATGTTGGCCGGCGCTGACAGCCCTTGCTATGGGACTTACTGCACAAAAACGAAACTGGGGGCATCATGTACCTACGTCTGGAGCTCACTCCAAAAGTTTCAAGTCTGAAGCCTTGCCGATTTGTCAGCTTGTTGGCCTATTCATCCGCCATCCAACAAGCTATAGTTTGTCAAAATCCATCCATGTTAAGGTACCTTTAGACCGCGACACATGAGAGCCATGTCGGCCGGCGCTGACAGCCCTTGCTATGGGACTTACTGCACAAAAACGAAACTGGGGGCATCATGTACCTACGTCTGGGGCTCACTCCAAAAGTTTCAAGTCTGAAGCCTTGCCGATTTGTCAGCTTGTTGGCCTATTCATCCGCCATCCAACAAGCTATAGTTTGTCAAAATCCATCCATGTTAAGGTACCTTTAGACCGCGACACATGAGAGCCATGTCGGCCGGCGCTGACAGCCCTTGCTATGGGACTTACTGCACAAAAACGAAACTGGGGGCATCATGTACCTACGTCTGGGGCTCACTCCAAAAGTTTCAAGTCTGAAGCCTTGCCGATTTGTCAGCTTGTTGGCCTATTCATCCGCCATCCAACAAGCTATAGTTTGTCAAAATCCATCCATGTTAAGGTACCTTTAGACCGCGACACATGAGAGCCATGTCGGCCGGCGCTGACAGCCCTTGCTATGGGACTTACAGCACAAAAACGAAACTGGGGGCATCATGTACCTAAGTCTGGAGCTCACTCCAAAAGTTTCAAGTCTGAAGCCTTGCCGATTTGTCAGCTTGTTGGCCTATTCATCCGCCATCCAACAAGCTATAGTTTGTGAAAATCCATCCATGTTAAGGTACCTTTAGACCGCGACACATGAGAGCCATGTCGGCCGGCGCTGACAGCCCTTGCTATGGGACTTACTGCACAAAAACGAAACTGGGGGCATCATGTACCTACGTCTGAGGCTCACTCCAAAAGTTTCAAGTCTGAAGCCTTGCCGATTTGTCAGCTTGATGGCCTATTCATCTGCCATCCAACAAGCTATAGTTTGTCAAAATCCATCCATGTTAAGGTACCTTTAGACCGCGACACATGAGAGCCATGTCGGCCGGCGCCGACAGCCCTTGCTATGGGACTTACTGCACAAAAACGAAACTGGGGGCATCATGTACCTACGTCTGGAGCTCACTCCAAAAGTTTCAAGTCTGAAGCCTTGCCGATTTGTCAGCTTGTTGGCCTATTCATCCGCCATCCAACAAGCTATAGTTTGTCAAAATCCATCTATGTTAAGGTACCTTTAGACCGCGACACATGAGAGCCATGTCGGCCGGCGCTGACAGCCCTTGCTATGGGACTTACTGCACAAAAACGAAACTGGGGGCATCATGTACCTACGTCTGGAGCTCACTCCAAAAGTTTCAAGTCTGAAGCCTTGCCGATTTGTCAGCTTGTTGGCCTATTCATCCGCCATCCAACAAGCTATAGTTTGTCAAAATCCATCCATGTTAAGGTACCTTTAGACCGCGACACATGAGAGCCATGTCGGCCGGCGCTGACAGCCCTTGCTATGGGACTTACTGCACAAAAACGAAACTGGGGGCATCATGTACCTACGTCTGGAGCTCACTCCAAAAGTTTCAAGTCTGAAGCCTTGCCGATTTGTCAACTTGTTGGCCTATTCATCCGCCATCCAACAAGCTATAGTTTGTCAAAATCCATCCATGTTAAGGTACCTTTAGACCGCGACACATGAGAGCCATGTCGGCCGGCGCCGACAGCCCTTGCTATGGGACTTACTGCACAAAAACGAAACTGGGGGCATCATGTACCTACGTCTGGGGCTCACTCCAAAAGTTTCAAGTCTGAAGCCTTGCCGATTTGTCAGCTTGTTGGCCTATTCATCCGCCATCCAACAAGCTATAGTTTGTCAAAATCCATCCATGTTAAGGTACCTTTAGACCGCGACACATGAAGCCATGTCGGCCGGCGCTGACAGCCCTTGCTATGGGACTTACTGCACAAAAACGAAACTGGGGGCATCATGTACCTACGTCTGGAGCTCACTCCAAAAGTTTCAAGTCTGAAGCCTTGCCGATTTGTCAGCTTGTTGGCCTATTCATCCGCCATCCAACAAGCTATAGTTTGTCAAAATCCATCCATGTTAAGGTACCTTTAGACCGCGACACATGAGAGCCATGTCGGCCGGCGCTGACAGCCCTTGCTATGGGACTTACTGCACAAAAACGAAACTGGGGGCATCATGTACCTACGTCTGGAGCTCACTCCAAAAGTTTCAAGTCTGAAGCCTTGCCGATTTGTCAGCTTGTTGGCTTATTCATCCGCCATCCAACAAGCTATAGTTTGTCAAAATCCATCCATGTTAAGGTACCTTTAGACCGCGACACATGAGAGCCATGTCGGCCGGCGCTGACAGCCCTTGCTATGGGACTTACTGCACAAAAACGAAACTGGGGGCATCATGTACCTACGTCTGAGGCTCACTCCAAAAGTTTCAAGTCTGAAGCCTTGCCGATTTGTCAGCTTGTTGGCCTATTCATCCGCCATCCAACAAGCTATAATTTGTCAAAATCCATCCATGTTAAGGTACCTTTAGACCGCGACACATGAGAGCCATGTCGGCCGGCGCTGACAGCCCTTGCTATGGGACTTACTGCACAAAAACGAAACTGGGGGCATCATGTACCTACGTCTGGAGCTCACTCCAAAAGTTTCAAGTCTGAAGCCTTGCCGATTTGTCAGCTTGTTGGCCTATTCATCCGCCATCCAACAAGCTATAGTTTGTCAAAATCCATCCATGTTAAGGTACCTTTAGACCGCGACACATGAGAGCCATGTCGGCTGGCGCTGACAGCCCTTGCTATGGGACTTACTGCACAAAAACGAAACTGGGGGCATCATGTACCTACGTCTGGAGCTCACTCCAAAAGTTTCAAGTCTGAAGCCTTGCCGATTTGTCAGCTTGTTGGCCTATTCATCCGCCATCCAACAAGCTATAGTTTGTCAAAATCCATCCATGTTAAGGTACCTTTAGACCGCGACACATGAGAGCCATGTCGGCCGGCGCTGACAGCCCTTGCTATGGGACTTACTGCACAAAAACGAAACTGGGGGCATCATGTACCTACGTCTGGAGCTCACTCCAAAAGTTTCAAGTCTGAAGCCTTGCCGATTTGTCAGCTTGTTGGCCTATTCATCCGCCATCGAACAAGCTATAGTTTGTCAAAATCCATCCATGTTAAGGTACCTTTAGACCGCGACACATGAGAGCCATGTCGGCCGGCGCTGACAGCCCTTGCTATGGGACTTACTGCACAAAAAACGAAACTGGGGGCATCATGTACCTACGTCTGGAGCTCACTCCAAAAGTTTCAAGTCTGAAGCCTTGCCGATTTGTCAGCTTGTTGGCCTATTCATCCGCCATCCAACAAGCTATAGTTTGTCAAAATCCATCCATGTTAAGGTACCTTTAGACCGCGACACATGAGAGCCATGTCGGCCGGCGCTGACAGCCCTTGCTATGGGACTTACTGCACAAAAACGAAACTGGGGGCATCATGTACCTACGTCTGGAGCTCACTCCAAAAGTTTCAAGTCTGAAGCCTTGCCGATTTGTCAGCTTGTTGGCCTATTCATCCGCCATCCAACAAGCTATAGTTTGTCAAAATCCATCCATGTTAAGGTACCTTTAGACCGCGACACATGAGAGCCATGTCGGCCGGCGCTGACAGCCCTTGCTATGGGACTTACTGCACAAAAACGAAACTGGGGGCATCATGTACCTACGTCTGGGGCTCACTCCAAAAGTTTCAAGTCTGAAGCCTTGCCGATTTGTCAGCTTGTTGGCCTATTCATCCGCCATCCAACAAGCTATAGTTTGTCAAAATCCATCCATGTTAAGGTACCTTTAGACCGCGACACATGAGAGCCATGTCGGCCGGCGCTGACAGCCCTTGCTATGGGACTTACTGCACAAAAACGAAACTGGGGGCATCATGTACCTACGTCTGGGGCTCACTCCAAAAGTTTCAAGTCTGAAGCCTTGCCGATTTGTCAGCTTGTTGGCCTATTCATCCGCCATCCAACAAGCTATAGTTTGTCAAAATCCATCCATGTTAAGGTACCTTTAGACCGCGACACATGAGAGCCATGTCGGCCGGCGCTGACAGCCCTTGCTATGGGACTTACTGCACAAAAACGAAACTGGGGGCATCATGTACCTACGTCTGGGGCTCACTCCAAAAGTTTCAAGTCTGAAGCCTTGCCGATTTGTCAGCTTGTTGGCCTATTCATCCGCCATCCAACAAGCTATAGTTTGTCAAAATCCATCCATGTTAAGGTACCTTTAGACCGCGACACATGAGAGCCATGTCGGCCGGCGCTGACAGCCCTTGCTATGGGACTTACTGCACAAAAACGAAACTGGGGGCATCATGTACCTACGTCTGGAGCTCACTCCAAAAGTTTCAAGTCTGAAGCCTTGCCGATTTGTCAGCTTGTTGGCCTATTCATCCGCCATCCAACAAGCTATAGTTTGTCAAAATCCATCCATGTTAAGGTACCTTTAGACCGCGACACATGAGAGCCATGTCGGCCGGCGCTGACAGCCCTTGCTATGGGACTTACTGCACAAAAACGAAACTGGGGGCATCATGTACCTACGTCTGGAGCTCACTCCAAAAGTTTCAAGTCTGAAGCCTTGCCGATTTGTCAGCTTGTTGGCCTATTCATCCGCCATCCAACAAGCTATAGTTTGTCAAAATCCATCCATGTTAAGGTACCTTTAGACCGCGACACATGAGAGCCATGTCGGCCGGCGCTGACAGCCCTTGCTATGGGACTTACTGCACAAAAACGAAACTGGGGGCATCATGTACCTACGTCTGGGGCTCACTCCAAAAGTTTCAAGTCTGAAGCCTTGCCGATTTGTCAGCTTGTTGGCCTATTCATCCGCCATCCAACAAGCTATAGTTTGTCAAAATCCATCCATGTTAAGGTACCTTTAGACCGCGACACATGAGAGCCATGTCGGTCGGCGCTGACAGCCCTTGCTATGGGTTTTACTGCACAAAAACGAAACTGGGGGCATCATGTACCTACGTCTGGAGCTCACTCCAAAAGTTTCAAGTCTGAAGCCTTGCCGATTTGTCAGCTTGTTGGCCTATTCATCCGCCATCCAACAAGCTATAGTTTGTCAAAATCCATCCATGTTAAGGTACCTTTAGACCGCGACACATGAGAGCCATGTCGGCCGGCGCTGACAGCCCTTGCTATGGGACTTACTGCACAAAACGAAACTGGGGGCATCATGTACCTACGTCTGGGGCTCACTCCAAAAGTTTCAAGTCTGAAGCCTTGCCGATTTGTCAGCTTGTTGGCCTATTCATCCGCCATCCAACAAGCTATAGTTTGTCAAAATCCATCCATGTTAAGGTACCTTTAGACCGCGACACATGAGAGCCATGTCGGCTGGCGCTGACAGCCCTTGCTATGGGACTTACTGCACAAAAACGAAACTGGGGGCATCATGTACCTACGTCTGGAGCTCACTCCAAAAGTTTCAAGTCTGAAGCCTTGCCGATTTGTCAGCTTGTTGGCCTATTCATCCGCCATCCAACAAGCTATAGTTTGTCAAAATCCATCCATGTTAAGGTACCTTTAGACCGCGACACATGAGAGCCATGTCGGCCGGCGCTGACAGCCCTTGCTATGGGACTTACTGCACAAAAACGAAACTGGGGGCATCATGTACCTACGTCTGGAGCTCACTCCAAAAGTTTCAAGTCTGAAGCCTTGCCGATTTGTCAGCTTGTTGGCCTATTCATCCGCCATCCAACAAGCTATAGTTTGTCAAAATCCATCCATGTTAAGGTACCTTTAGACCGCGACACATGAGAGCCATGTCGGCCGGCGCTGACAGCCCTTGCTATGGGACTTACTGCACAAAAACGAAACTGGGGGCATCATGTACCTACGTCTGGAGCTCACTCCAAAAGTTTCAAGTCTGAAGCCTTGCCGATTTGTCAGCTTGTTGGCCTATTCATCCGCCAATCAACAAGCTATAGTTTGTCAAAATCCATCCATGTTAAGGTACCTTTAGACCGCGACACATGACAGCCATGTCGGCCGGCGCTGACAGCCCTTGCTATGGGACTTACTGCACAAAAACGAAACTGGGGGCATCATGTACCTACGTCTGGGGCTCACTCCACAAGTTTCAAGTCTGAAGCCTTGCCGATTTGTCAGCTTGTTGGCCTATTCATCCGCCATCCAACAAGCTATAGTTTGTCAAAATCCATCCATGTTAAGGTACCTTTAGACCGCGACACATGAGAGCCATGTCGGCCTGCGCTGACAGCCCTTGCTATGGGACTTACTGCACAAAAACGAAACTGGGGGCATCATGTACCTACGTCTGGAGCTCACTCCAAAAGTTTCAAGTCTGAAGCCTTGCCGATTTGTCAGCTTGTTGGCCTATTCATCCGCCATCAACAAGCTATAGTTTGTCAAAATCCATCCATGTTAAGGTACCTTTAGACCGCGACACATGAGAGCCTTGTCGGCCGGCGCTGACAGCCCTTGCTATGGGACTTACTGCACAAAAACGAAACTGGGGGCATCATGTACCTACGTCTGGAGCTCACTCCAAAAGTTTCAAGTCTGAAGCCTTGCCGATTTGTCAGCTTGTTGGCCTATTCATCCGCCATCCAACAAGCTATAGTTTGTCAAAATCCATCCATGTTAAGGTACCTTTAGACCGCGACACATGAGAGCCATGTCGGCCGGCGCTGACAGCCCTTGCTATGGGACTTACTGCACAAAAACGAAACTGGGGGCATCATGTACCTACGTCTGGAGCTCACTCCAAAAGTTTCAAGTCTGAAGCCTTGCCGATTTGTCAGCTTGTTGGCCTATTCATCCGCCATCCAACAAGCTATAGTTTGTCAAAATCCATCCATGTTAAGGTACCTTTAGACCGCGACACATGAGAGCCATGTCGGCCGGCGCTGACAGCCCTTGCTATGGGACTTACTGCACAAAAACGAAACTGGGGGCATCATGTACCTACGTCTGGAGCTCACTCCAAAAGTTTCAAGTCTGAAGCCTTGCCGATTTGTCAGCTTGTTGGCCTATTCATCCGCCATCCAACAAGCTATAGTTTGTCAAAATCCATCCATGTTAAGGTACCTTTAGACCGCGACACATGAGAGCCATGTCGGCCGGCGCTGACAGCCCTTGCTATGGGACTTACTGCACAAAAACGAAACTGGGGGCATCATGTACCTACGTCTGGAGCTCACTCCAAAAGTTTCAAGTCTGAAGCCTTGCCGATTTGTCAGCTTGTTGGCCTATTCATCCGCCATCCAACAAGCTATAGTTTGTCAAAATCCATCCATGTTAAGGTACCTTTAGACCGCGACACATGAGAGCCATGTCGGCCTGCGCTGACAGCCCTTGCTATGGGACTTACTGCACAAAAACGAAACTGGGGGCATCATGTAACTACGTCTGGAGCTCACTCCAAAAGTTTCAAGTCTGAAGCCTTGCCGATTTGTCAGCTTGTTGGCCTATTCATCCGCCATCAACAAGCTATAGTTTGTCAAAATCCATCCATGTTAAGGTACCTTTAGACCGCGACACATGAGAGCCTTGTCGGCCGGCGCTGACAGCCCTTGCTATGGGACTTACTGCACAAAAACGAAACTGGGGGCATCATGTACACTACGTCTGGAGCTCACTCCAAAAGTTTCAAGTCTGAAGCCTTGCCGATTTGTCAGCTTGTTGGCCTATTCATCCGCCATCAACAAGCTATAGTTTGTCAAAATCCATCCATGTTAAGGTACCTTTAGACCGCGACACATGAGAGCCTTGTCGGCCGGCGCTGACAGCCCTTGCTATGGGACTTACTGCACAAAAACGAAACTGGGGGCATCATGTACCTACGTCTGGAGCTCACTCCAAAAGTTTCAAGTCTGAAGCCTTGCCGATTTGTCAGCTTGTTGGCCTATTCATCCGCCATCCAACAAGCTATAGTTTGTCAAAATCCATCCATGTTAAGGTACCTTTAGACCGCGACACATGAGAGCCATGTCGGCCGGCGCTGACAGCCCTTGCTATGGGACTTACTGCACAAAAACGAAACTGGGGGCATCATGTACCTACGTCTGGAGCTCACTCCAAAAGTTTCAAGTCTGAAGCCTTGCCGATTTGTCAGCTTGTTGGCCTATTCATCCGCCATCCAACAAGCTATAGTTTGTCAAAATCCATCCATGTTAAGGTACCTTTAGACCGCGACACATGAGAGCCATGTCGGCCGGCGCTGACAGCCCTTGCTATGGGACTTACTGCACAAAAACGAAACTGGGGGCATCATGTACCTACGTCTGGAGCTCACTCCAAAAGTTTCAAGTCTGAAGCCTTGCCGATTTGTCAGCTTGTTGGCCTATTCATCCGCCATCCAACAAGCTATAGTTTGTCAAAATCCATCCATGTTAAGGTACCTTTAGACCGCGACACATGAGAGCCATGTCGGCCGGCGCTGACAGCCCTTGCTATGGGACTTACTGCACAAAAACGAAACTGGGGGCATCATGTACCTACGTCTGGAGCTCACTCCAAAAGTTTCAAGTCTGAAGCCTTGCCGATTTGTCAGTTTGTTGGCCTATTCATTCGCCATCAACAAGCTATAGTTTGTCAAAATCCATCCATGTTAAGGTACCTTTAGACCGCGACCCATGACAGCCTTGTCGGCCGGCGCTGACAGCCCTTGCTATGGGACTTACTGCACAAAAACGAAACTGGGGGCATCATGTACCTACGTCTGGGGCTCACTCCAAAAGTTTCAAGTCTGAAGCCTTGCCGATTTGTCAGCTTGTTGGCCTATTCATCCGCCATCCAACAAGCTATAGTTTGTCAAAATCCATCCATGTTAAGGTACCTTTAGACCGCGACACATGAGAGCCATGTCGGCCTGCGCTGACAGCCCTTGCTATGGGATTTACTGCACAAAAACGAAACTGGGGGCATCATGTACATACGTCTGGAGCTCACTCCAAAAGTTTCAAGTCTGAAGCCTTGCCGATTTGTCAGCTTGTTGGCCTATTCATCCGCCATCAACAAGCTATAGTTTGTCAAAATCCATCCATGTTAAGGTACCTTTAGACCGCGACACATGAGAGCCTTGTCGGCCGGCGCTGACAGCCCTTGCTATGGGACTTACTGCACAAAAACGAAACTGGGGGCATCATGTACCTACGTCTGGGGCTCACTCCAAAAGTTTCAAGTCTGAAGCCTTGCGATTTGTCAGCTTGTTGGCCTATTCATCCGCCATCCAACAAGCTATAGTTTGTCAAAATCCATCCATGTTAAGGTACCTTTAGACCGCGACATATGAGAGCCATGTCGGCAGGCGCTGACAGCCCTTGCTATGGGACTTACTGCACAAAAACGAAACTGGGGGCATCATGTACCTACGTCTGGAGCTCACTCCAAAAGTTTCAAGTCTGAAGCCTTGCCGATTTGTCAGCTTGTTGGCCTATTCATCCGCCATCCAACAAGCTATAGTTTGTCAAAATTCACCATGTTAAGGTACCTTTAGACCGCGACACATGAGAGCCATGTCGGCCGGCGCTGACAGCCCTTGCTATGGGACTTACTGCACAAAAACGAAACTGGGGGCATCATGTACCTACGTCTGGAGCTCACTCCAAAAGTTTCAAGTCTGAAGCCTTGCCGATTTGTCAGCTTGTTGGCCTATTCATCCGCCATCCAACAAGCTATAGTTTGTCAAAATCCATCCATGTTAAGGTACCTTTAGACCGCGACACATGAGAGCCATGTTGGCCGGCGCTGACAGCCCTTGCTATGGGACTTACTGCACAAAAACGAAACTGGGGGCATCATGTACCTACGTCTGGAGCTCACTCCAAAAGTTTCAAGTCTGAAGCCTTGCCGATTTGTCAGCTTGTTGGCCTATTAATCCGCCAATCAACAAGCTATAGTTTGTCAAAATCCATCCATGTTAAGGTACCTTTAGACCGCGACACATGAGAGCCTTGTCGGCCGGCGCTGACAGCCCTTGCTATGGGACTTACTGCACAAAAACGAAACTGGGGGCATCATGTACCTACGTCTGGGGCTCACTCCAAAAGTTTCAAGTCTGAAGCCTTGCAGATTTGTCAGCTTGTTGGCCTATTCATCCGCCATCCAACAATCTATAGTTTGTCAAAATCCATCCATGTTAAGGTACCTTTAGACCGCGACACATGAGAGCCATGTCGGCCGGCGCTGACAGCCCTTGCTATGGGACTTACTGCACAAAAACGAAACTGGGGGCATCATGTACCTACGTCTGGAGATCACTCCAAAAGTTTCAAGTCTGAAGCCTTGCCGATTTGTCAGCTTGTTGGCCTATTCATCCGCCTCCAACAAGCTATAGTTTGTCAAAATCCATCCATGTTAAGGTACCTTTAGACCGCGACACATGAGAGCCATGTCGGCTGGCGCTGACAGCCCTTGCTATGGGACTTACTGCACAAAAACGAAACTGGGGGCATCATGTACCTACGTCTGGGGCTCACTCCAAAAGTTTCAAGTCTGAAGCCTTGCCGATTTGTCAGCTTGTTGGCCTATTCATCCGCCATCCAACAAGCTATAGTTTGTCAAAATCCATCCATGTTAAGGTACCTTTAGACCGCGACACATGAGAGCCATGTCGGCTGGCGCTGACAGCCCTTGCTATGGGACTTACTGCACAAAAACGAAACTGGGGGCATCATGTACCTACGTCTGGGGCTCACTCCACAAGTTTCAAGTCTGAAGCCTTGCCGATTTGTCAGCTTGTTGGCCTATTCATCCGCCATCCAACAAGCTATAGTTTGTCAAAATCCATCCATGTTAAGGTACCTTTAGACCGCGACACATGAGAGCCATGTCGGCTGCGCTGACAGCCCTTGCTATGGGACTTACTGCACAAAAACGAACTGGGGGCATCATGTACCTACGTCTGGAGCTCACTCCAAAGTTTCAAGTCTGAAGCCTTGCCGATTTGTCAGCTTGTTGGCCTATTCATCCGCCATCAACAAGCTATAGTTTGTCAAAATCCATCCATGTTAAGGTACCTTTAGACCGCGACACATGAGAGCCATGTCGGCGGCGCTGACAGCCCTTGCTACGGACTTACTGCACAAAAACGAAACTGGGGGCATCATGTACCTACGTCTGGGCTCACTCCAAAAGTTTCAAGTCTGAAGCCTTGCAGATTTGTCAGCTTGTTGGCCTATTCATCCGCCATCCAACAAGCTATAGTTTGTCAAAATCCATCCATGTTAAGGTACCTTTAGACCGCGACACATGAGAGCCATGTCGGCTGCGCTGACAGCCCTTGCTATGGGACTTACTGCACAAAAACGAAACTGGGGGCATCATGTACCTACGTCTGGGGCTCACTCCAAAAGTTTCAAGTCTGAAGCCTTGCCGATTTGTCAGCTTGTTGGCCTATTCATCCGCCATCCAACAAGCTATAGTTTGTCAAAATTCATCCATGTTAAGGTACCTTTAGACCGCGACACATGAGAGCCATGTCGGCTGGCGCTGACAGCCCTTGCTATGGGACTTACTGCACAAAAACGAAACTGGGGCATCATGTACCTACGTCTGGAGCTCACTCCAAAAGTTTCAAGTCTGAAGCCTTGCCGATTTGTCAGCTTGTTGGCCTATTCATCCGCCATCCAAAAGCTATAGTTTGTCAAAATCCATCCATGTTAAGGTACCTTTAGACCGCGACACATGAGAGCCATGTCGGCTGGCGCTGACGCCCTTGCTATGGGACTTACTGCACAAAAACGAAACTGGGGGCATCATGTACCTACGTCTGGAGCTCACTCCAAAAGTTTCAAGTCTGAAGCCTTGCCGATTTGTCAGTTTGTTGGCCTATTCATCCGCCATCAACAAGCTATAGTTTGTCAAAATCCATCCATGTTAAGGTACCTTTAGACCGCGACACATGAGAGCCTGTCGGCTGCGCTGACAGCCCTTGCTATGGGACTTACTGCACAAAAACGAAACTGGGGGCATCATGTACCTACGTCTGGGCTCACTCCAAAAGTTTCAAGTCTGAAGCCTTGCCGATTTGTCAGCTTGTTGGCCTATTCATCCGCCATCCAACAATCTATAGTTTGTCAAAATCCATCCATGTTAAGGTACCTTTAGACCGCGACATATGAGAGCCATGTCGGCTGGCGCTGACAGCCCTTGCTATGGGACTTACTGCACAAAAACGAAACTGGGGGCATCATGTACCTACGTCTGGAGCTCACTCAAAAGTTTCAAGTCTGAAGCCTTGCCGATTTGTCAGCTTGTTGGCCTATTCATCCGCCATCCAACAAGCTATAGTTTGTCAAAATCCATCCATGTTAGGTACCTTTAGACCGCGAACACATGAGAGCCATGTCGGCTGGCGCTGACAGCCCTTGCTATGGGACTTACTGCACAAAAACGAAACTGGGGGCATCATGTACCTACGTCTGGAGCTCACTCCAAAAGTTTCAAGTCTGAAGCCTTGCCGATTTGTCAGCTTGTTGCCTATTCATCCGCCATCCAACAAGCTATAGTTTGTCAAAATCCATCCATGTTAAGGTACCTTTAGACCGCGACACATGAGAGCCATGTCGGCTGGCGCTGACAGCCCTTGCTATGGGACTTACTGCACAAAAACGAAACTGGGGGCATCATGTACCTACGACTGGGGCTCACTCCAAAAGTTTCAAGTCTGAAGCCTTGCCGATTTGTCAGCTTGTTGGCCTATTCATCCGCCATCAAACAAGCTATAGTTTGTCAAAATCCATCCATGTTAAGGTACCTTTAGACCGCGACACATGAGAGCCTTGTCGGACTGGCGCTGACAGCCCTTGCTATGGGACTTACTGCACAAAAACGAAACTGGGGGCATCATGTACCTACGTCTGGGGCTCACTCCAAAAGTTTCAAGTCTGAAGCCTTGCCGATTTGTCAGCTTGTTGGCCTATTCATCCGCCATCCAACAAGCTATAGTTTGTCAAAATCCATCCATGTTAAGGTACCTTTAGACGCGACACATGAGAGCCATGTCGGCTGCGCTGACAGCCCTTGCTATGGGACTTACTGCACAAAAACGAAACTGGGGGGCATCATGTACCTACGTCTGGAGCTCACTCCAAAAGTTTCAAGTCTGAAGCCTTGCCGATTTGTCAGCTT